>NC_063332.1:175944669-175966328 GCF_021869965.1 Rhincodon typus
TGCTGCTTGGCCTGCTGTGTTCATCCAGCCCTGCACCTTGTTGTCTCGGATTCTCCAGCATCTGCAGTTCCTACTATCTCAGATTCTTAGGGGACTTGACAGGGGAGATGTGGAGAGGTTGTTTCCCCTTGCGGGAGAGTCTAGGACCAAAGGAATTAATCTCAGAATAAGGGGTCAAACATTTAACACAGAGATGAGGAGGAATTTCTTCTCTCAGAGGGGAGTGAATTACTGCAGAGGGCTGTTGATGTTGTTAAACATAATTAAGTCTGAGAAAGTCAGATTTTCAATCAGGAAGGGAATCATAGATAATGGGGTCGGAGCGGGGTGGGGAGCGTGGAAGGCAGGAAAGTGGAGTTGAGAAATATCAAGTCAGCCATGATCTCATTGAATAGTTGTGCAGATTTGATGGTCTACTTCTTTTAATGATATTACGCTATTACTTTTTCAACTTTCCATATCCCCAACATACTGCCACCATGACGTGCTTTGTGGTTTTCTACGTTCGCCCACACAACATATACCACAGAGAGCCAGGCTCATGGTAAATCAGGTATCTGCAAGTTTATTAACAACTAAGTATATACGCTAAATGACTTTTCAGACTTATGTACAAAGTTTTAGATATATGCTTTAGTAGATTACTATAATATTTTATTCAGAGTTGACTTCCTGACTACCAACTGAACATACAGAGAGTCAGATGGTGATCCTTTCTACTGAACTATCACATTGTGATGCCATCCAGCTGCCTTCTGTGCAATAACTCAACAGCTGGCATAGAACAGTAGGGCTGAATGCCCTGTTTCAGGTCAGCGTGCTTACTCTAATGAAGGTCAGGAGAATGTGATTATTAGCAATGCATCAGCAGGAAACACTGGACAAGATTCTACTGGAAATAACTCGCAGCAATTGCTAACACAAGAATTGAAACCTGGCAGGGTCTGCACTACAAAATATGTTTGCAATCCTGCCAGTAATGGTTAAGTTTGAGATTTCTGTAAATGCTCCAAATTTGGGCTGATTTTGTAGGAAACACAATAATGTCACAATCAAAATTCTGTTGTGGGTCGTTGTAATAAATTAGTTAATCGCCACGTCGTTTCAATGATACATCTCAAGTTCTCAGTTTGAAATAAAGCTCCTTCAAGTGTCAGTGTCTGGATTCAATTTGATTGTCCCGTTCTCTGTATAACTACGGTCAGTCTAGAGGAGTCCTTTACTGTTTGTGGAGCCTGCAGCAAAAATAAAAGGGGTAATAAAATGCAGAAAATAAAAGCAGAAAACAAAGATTAAATCATGAATGCATTCAATAATAAATGTATAGTCCTGAGCTGTAGCTAGCATTTCACCAGCTTCACCAGGCTCTGGATTTGTTAAAATTCACTAGAATCTTGTGACCTCCCGCTTCCACAGCATCATCCTGAGGGACTCCGTTCCTGCGAAGTGCCTGCTGTCCCTTTGCTGACCATCTCCTGCTCTCAGCACCTCCCCAGCAGCATGATGCAGATCACCCACGCCATCCCAGCCGGCTGACCTCAGCTCATTCCTCTACCCCTTTCTACCTCACCACCACCCCATCCTCAACCACCCCCTTTCCTAGGGGTCACCAAGCAACCCCACTGACAAATTACATTACGCCACCTCCTTTACTCTAGTTTTGACATCTTTGGGATATTAACTCCTGTTATCAGCACTTTTAACAGAGGGATAGATTAACTACACTGACACTTCCTTTTTATGTGTTCTATACCTTCTCAAAGTTAAATGCAGTAAAACAGGACAGTCACTTATTGAGCACGAACCTCAACCTTTCCACTTTCCACAACATTATTCTTCCAAAAAGGTGCTTCAGTCAGACAGCGTCCAAGAAAAAGGACACCAAGACAATGCAGAAAGGAAATCTGGGACGAACTCACAGAAAGAGCTGGAGAAACCCGGTAGGTCTGAGAGTGACAGTGGCGAGAGAAAGAAGTTAATGTTCCATGCCTGGTATGGCTCTTCTCCAGATGTTCTGAACTGAAAATCAGACTCAAAATGCTAACTCTGTTTCTCTCTGTACAGATGCTGCCAGACCTGCTGAGTTTCTCCAGCATCCTCTCTGTATTTGTTTCAGATTTCCAGCACCTGCAGTATTTTGAAAAATATTGTCCAAATCTTTAGCCCAGTACTGACTTTGCATTTTGTTCAGAAGATTCCTCAGTAGCGTTGAGAGGGCATCCACTATGGGCTGCAATTTGGGCAGTTCTCGTGGTGCAGTGGCAGTGTCCCTACCTCTGAGCTAGGAGGGCCGGTTCAAGTCTCACCTGTTCCAGAGATGTGTAATAACATTTCTGAACAGGATTATTAGAAAAGATCGAGGCTGCAGTTTGGTGGGGGGTGGGGTCTAATGGGCTGAGTTACACACCCTGAGACTGCCACCCACCACTCCCCTCCCCCATAGCGTAAAGGATTGAAAGGGTTAATGTCCAGGGCTGTGTGAATAGCCCCTCCCGTTGTGATCATGAGGGGAACTAGCATGGATTCAGCAGACTGGCAGGAACTTCCATAAAACTGTGTTTCGTTTTTGTCTTTCTATCATGGGATGTGGGCATCGCTGGCTGGCCAGCATTTATTGCCCGTCCCCAACTGCCCATCAGTCTGGGTGTCACAGTGGCTCAGTGGTTAGCACTACTGCCTCTCAGAGCCAGGGACCTAGGTTCAATTCCACCCTCGGGCAACAGTCTGTGTGAAGTTTGCACATTCTCCCCATGTCTGCGTGGGTTTCCTCCAGGTGCTCCGGTTTCCTCCCACAGTCCAAAGATGTGCAGGCTGAGTGGATTGGCCATGGAAAATGCGGAGTTACATGGATAGGGTAGGGAATTGGGTCTGGGTGGAACGCTGTTTGGAGGGTCAGTGTGGACTCAATGGGCTGAATGGCCTGCTTCCACACTGTAGGGATTCTATGATTCTATAATCTGAGTCTTTCACTCGGCCATTTCAGAGGGTAATTAATTCGCAACCACATTGCTGTGGGTCTGGAGTCACATATAGACTGGTTCCTGAAGGACATTAGTGAACCAGATGGTTTTTCACAGGAATTGATATTTGTTATGTGACCATCAGGCCAGTCTTTAATTGCATTTTGTTTGTAATTTAAATTGTACCATCTGTAGGGACTTCTGGATATTCATCTGATGATATTACACTGAGGTGTTGCTTCTTAGTTTCTCACTGAACACACAATAAACTAGTTATTGTTTAAATTTACCAAACACTCAGTAATCACTCCTAAACTAGACTAACTGAACATACAATACATCCCACACCTTTAATACAACACTATGTTGAAAATCCTCACACAAGTGAAAGTCTGTCCCTTAGGGCTCAATCTTACCTAATTTGGGTGAAATGTCATCTTCATTGAGTTGGTGGTTCTCTCCATGGGGCCAGTGAAATTTCTCACGCTAGCATCCCATATTCACCTCATTAACCACTATCCCATCCCCATGGCACCCTTCTTGTCCAATGCCAACCTAATTCTGCCACTTGCTGTAACCGGAAGAACGTGCCATGAGCCAGATGTCCCCGAATAGATCAGAATCCCTGGCACCAGGACCCTATTTGAGCCCAGCTGGGCACCCGGACAAGAATTGGTGATCCAAAATTACCTTTTGCCATTACCATATCAGCACAGCTAGCATAAACCAGCATTTTCCCTGGCACAGAGGCAGTGCAACTGACAGCTCATCACATACAACAGCACACTCAGACCCCCATCACCAGACCTTGCTGTCTGTAGCCACAGGCCACCTTACTGCGCTCTGAGTCTCTGCTGCTCTCTCTCCAATTACCCACTGCATCTTCTTCTCACTGTTCAATGTGGGGCCATCATATAATGGGAAGCCTTCAAACAATTCAGAACATTAACTTTCATTTACAACTACCAAAAGCCAACAGAAATCAAACAGAAACTGCACTGCACTCCTTGAAATCAAACAAATTGCTGACATGTTGAGAAGCAAGTGTTTTACAGCTGATGAGGGTCCACTGCACCGATCTCTCATCCATTAGATCGGAGTTAAACCCAGTTAGCCTTGCAGTGCCCAGTCAGGTTGCCACACACACAGAATCACACACACAGACACACACACTTACACTGCGGCTTTTGTGGAGAGTGTGCAGCCCCTGTTCTTGGAGCACTGTCCTGCGACATTGATGCTGAGTGCCCATTATGGGGGCCCAGAGGAACAGGTGGTGAACTGGAGTCAGTATTTCATATAAATCCTCTCTGTGAGGGACTGGTATTTATCCCACTGTGAAAAGTGGTTTACCATTTGTTTGAAATCCCCTCAAAGGAAAATCAACCCATCGGGCTTCACAATCGGTACGACCGGTGCTGTCCTTTCTGCACACTGAACTGGTTCGATGATTCCTTCACTTTCCAACCTCCTAATTTCTGCCTTTACTTTTGCCCATAAGGCAAATGGCACTCGGTAGGCCTTGCAGAATCATAGGATTGCTTCCTGGTCAACATTCAAGCTGGCCTTGGCTCCTTTGATAGTCTCTAGACCTTCCTGAAAAACCTCTGGGTATTTAATTAGGATTTCGCTCGAAAAATGTTAAGCAAATCAAGATGAATCTTTCTGAACCAATTTCACCCCATCCAGCCTGGGCCCGAGCCTTTTACTACAATCAGTGGGAACTGAACCAGCTCCTTCTCATAAGGGACCAGAGCCAAAGTTGTCCCCTTAATCTGTAAAGGTTCCCTGGAAATAGGTTCTCAGTCTGGCCAAGGTCTTACGTAAACTCAAGTGTTGGAGTCCAGAGCGAATTTTGGCAAAGACTGTCCTGCGATCACTGAAACAGCCGCACTAGTATCGACCTCCATTAAAGCCATGCGACCATTTAATCAGATGTTTATTTTGATCGGTTCTGAGTTGCTAAGCAATTTAACTGTTCCAAACCGGATGTAGGTGGACTTTCCAGGGTGTGTACTCTCCTGGATACTGGCCTATGAGTTCTCAATTAGGGCCTAATCGAACTCTTGCTGTCTCAAGTCCACACACCAGCAGCGACTACAGGGTCCTACCGGCTCAGATCCTTGAAAAAATATTAGCCGTTTGGCTGAGGCTTGGCTTTATTTTAGGGTTTTGCTGTGGGTTGACCCAGAGTCCCTCTATTCAGAATATATCCTGAGGAAGATGATGTAATTGCCTTCACTCAAGTGGTGTTCCCCAGGCTCAGTCGGCTTGGCAAGGTGCCCACTTCCATGGCATACCCTGTACCTCACAAGCTCCACTTGCTGCATTTTCCAATGATAAAGCCAGTTGTAGTGCCTGTTTGAAGTCCAGTTGGGCTTCAGCTAGTAGGCACTTTTGCATGGATACACCATTAATCCCACACACCAAACAGTGTCTTAGCATCTCACTAAGGATTAAACCAAAATCACATGCCTCTGCCAGTCATCGTGACCTTGTCAAAGATCCTGATATGGTAAAAACCAATAGCATCTCAGAATTAGAGGATGCTTGGGGTTGTAATATTCCTTAACTAAATCTGTCAACCCTTGGAAAGTTTTTGTATCTGGCGCTTCAGGAAAAGTTAGGCACCTAATAAACTAAAAGTCGTGGGTCCACATGGTATCAGGAGAATTTCTCGTTGCTTTCCATCTGCCCCAGTGTCATTTGCTCAGAAAAAGTAACACATTCTTTCCACATACTGGGTCCAGCCTTCGATGGTAGGGTCAAACGAGTCAAGATTCCCAAAAAAAATGGCATGATGCCAGAAATGCTTACCCTAACTCAAAATCGACAGTTGCAAAGTCAGGGGCATAGCCCATTCTCGTCGCCACTGAAATAACTCCATAGAGGCCAGTACTCTGTCACCAAATCACTCTTTATTTACATGTACATGGTACTTGATGCTGATCCAGCTCCCTCAGAGCCAGCTCTCAGAGTGAACAGAACCTCTGACACTCCTGTTTATATCTGTCGGCCAGGGCTCCTTGATTGGATCAGGTTAACAGCCCCAATCAGGGAACTCATGTTCTATGAGGTCCACCTGGTTGATATTGTTCGAATCAGTACAAGTCCTAACCTCCTGGGGCTGAACATCTGTGTGTTGACTCTAACCTGTCCCTTCTCCTTGGCTGTTGCTTTGGGACTGAGTCTGATTAGAAAGTTTCTACAAGAACTGTTCATACCTGCATCTGTATCAGTTGACCTTATGGAGATGAGGGTCACCTGGTCCCGATCTGCAGTAGTTCTGCATTAATCATGTGGTAGAGACAGACATATTAGGAAGTAAAATCAGAATTGCAAAATCTAACTACAACACAGACCTATCTCAACTCAGCAGCTCATTCTATATCTCTCAGCCTTTTTAAAAATGTTCATTGTTAGTTAAATTCTCCATGAGGAGTGGGAATTTCGTGTGAGCAGGTGAGTAAACTGCAAATAGTATGTTGGGGTTTTCCATAGTTTTCCTTTTGAGGTGGGTGAGTTAGGGAGTTCCCAGTAGACACCTCTGGTCATTGGGAATGCAGCTTTAGAATTCCTGAGGGAAAAGGGACAGTGAGATTCAAGAGTGACTTTAATCTACACAGAAACTGGAAAAATCCCAGATGAGGACTCCATCAAATTCTTTCCAGATAGTTTCTTAGACCATTATCTTCAGGAACCGGCTAGAGGAGCAGGATATAATAGAGTTGGTTTTGTATAATGTAGCAGAGTTAATTAATGACCTCAGGGTAAAGGCACCCTAGGTAGCAGCAACCACAATATGATTAAATTTTACATCCATCACGAAAGGAAGAAGATCGGCTCTAAGTCTAATAATTTAAACCTAAGTAAAGGTTGTGGGGGCAGCATGTGAGCTAGCTGAAGTGAACTGGTATTCTAGGTGAGGCGAGGCAGTGACAGAGATTTAAGGGGACATTTC
Source organism: Rhincodon typus (assembly GCF_021869965.1). Lineage (NCBI taxonomy): Eukaryota > Metazoa > Chordata > Chondrichthyes > Orectolobiformes > Rhincodontidae > Rhincodon > Rhincodon typus. The sequence continues at coordinate 175,951,591 of NC_063332.1, forward strand.
AGAATACTCAGAATACGTTCATTGCTGTTATAAAGAAACATTCTAGTTGGAGGACCCACCAACCATGATTAACTAAAGAAAATAGAACAAGCATTTTTACTGAAGGAAACAGCATATAATTACATAAAGGCGAGTGTCAGGACAGAATATAAGAACAATGGAGAATAACTAAAAGGTTAATCAGGAGCAAGAAGCTGTCGTTATGAGAGAAAGCGAGCTAGTAATGTAAATAAACTTTCTAAAAGTATGTAAAAAGGAAAAGAACAAGTAAAGTGAGCCATCCCCAACTGCCCTTGGACTGAGTGTCTCACTCGGCCATTTCAGAGGGCAGTTAGGAATCAATCCCGTTGCTGTGGGTCTGGCGTCATATGTAGGCCAGACCAGGTAAGGATGGCAGATTTCACTTCCTGAAGGACTTTGATAAACTCAATAGGTTTTTACGACAATCATTGGTAGTTTTGCAATCACCATTAGTAGGACTAACTTTATCTCCCTGATTAATTAATTGAGTTTAAACTCCACCAGCAGCTGTGCTGGGATTTGATCCTATTTCCTGAGACTATTATCCTGAGCCTCGGGATTTCTAACTCAGTGATATCACCCCTAACACCAGCAGTTTGTGCAGTATCCCCCAGTTTGTGCTTTATAAAAGATGTTTAAAAGTTGGTGAGATTTTCTAGGCCAGGCCCATTAGTGACACAGTGCTGCTTCGCTGTATTACACATAATCAAGAATGTTGGCAGGAATTGTCGCTGTCACTACAGCAATGTCAGTTAGTTGGAGTACATTACTCTAACTCAATGGATTCTCCAAATAAACAGTGATGGGAACTGGCTCACACAACAGCAGTAAATCCCAGGAATGAATAGGCAGCAGGATATTTCGGAGTGTCTCTTTTCTGTAGCTGACTATGTTTGAGGAAGTCTACACAGGTTAATAAAGAGATTCCCAGTATTCACCGACAGAGTGACAGTTTGAAATATGAGCTTTATAATCAGTTTCTGTCTCCTGTCACTATTCTGTGCCTACTTTGTACACAGAACCCATTATTTTTACAATAATGATACTCACTGATGCGATATGTTGTCTTTTGCCTCTGTTCAAACAACAGAAATAAAATATTTTACATTGTGGAAATGATAAGTGAAGCTGAATAAAGTTGTTACTCTGACATACTGCACTCTCCCAATTTATTCCAAGAGCACGTCAATCCCAAACCCTGGGACTGCTGGTCACTCTGAGACACAATCACATCTTCAGACACCTCCCCACTCAACCTCCCCTCAGTGGTGAGGCCCACAGGCTGAGAGGAGGAACTGGATCTCCTTCCTGAAACCCCCAGGCCATCAGATGCCCCTAGCCCAAGATTTACCCAGCATTTATTGCCTGCCCCTAGTTGCCCCTTGAGAAGGTGGTGGTGAGCTGCCTTCATGAACCACTGCAGTCCATGTGCTGTAGGTTGACCCACAATGCCATTATGGAGGGAATTCCTGGATTGTGACCCAGCGACACTGAAGGAACGGTGATATATTTCCAAGTCAGGATGGTGAGTGGTTTGAAGGGGAACTTGCAGGGGGTGGTGTTCCCATGTATCTGCTGCCCTTGTCCTTCTAGATGGAAGTGGTTGTGGGTTTGGAAGGTGCAGTCTAAGGATCTTTGGTGAATTTCTGCAGTGCATCTTGTCAATAGTACACACTGCTGCTACTGAGCGTCGATGGTGGAGGAAGTGGATGTTGAAGGTGGTGAATGTAGTGACAATCAGATGGGCTGCTTTGTCCTGGATGTTGTTGACCTTTATGAGTATTAGAACTCCACTCATCCAGTCAGCTCTATACAGACACCACCATAGGGAATGCAGGTCCTCACCTCGCATTACCACAATGTGCCAGGGCACCTCCTTGTTAAGAGTGACCGCTCACTCCCGCTCCCGCTCTGCTGGGTTCCCCTGATACCATCAAATTGTAACAGCCATTAAAGTGACATGAGGCACAAACAGTCTCCATCTTAAACAGGAAGTTCTGGCTCAGACCCAGGAGCTTGATTATGAGGCATGGTCTCTGCCAGACCGCAGCCTGCTCCCCATTTGGATCAGTTGTGATCTGCTGAAGTTCTTCAACTAAGTTGTTCATTTTGGAAGAGGGGGTCAATAGAACAGAGCATTATTTAAATGGAGAAAAACTTCAGGAATCTGCAACGCAAACAGACTTGGGGTAAGTTGTATGTGAACCACAGAAAGCTAGCACACAGGCAGCAGGGTAATAAGGAAGGGTAATGGAATGTTGGCTCTTACTTTAAGGAGGTTGGAGTATAAGAGTAGAGCAGTCTGAATGCAACTGTACAAGGTGCTAGTGAGACCAGATCTGGAGTACGGTGCGCAGTTTTGGTCCCCTTATCTGTGGCAAGATATCATTTCATTGGAGGCAGTTCAGAGAAGGTTCACTAGGATGATCTCCAGGATGGAGGGACTGTCTTATGAACTAAGGCTAAACAGGTTGGGACTCTACACCCTGGAGTTTAAAATGATCTCACTGAGACATATTGGATTCTTAAGGGTCTTGACTGGGTAAACGCTGAGATGATGTTTCCCTTCATGGGAGACTCTAGGACTGGGGCCATCATCTCAGAACAAAAGGGCACTATTTTAAGACTGAGAGGAGGAGGAATTTCTTCTGTCAGAGGGTTATGAGTTTTTGGAACTCCTTACTGCAGAGAGCTGTAGAGGGGTAGAGTCCTTGTGTATATTTAAAACTGAGACAGATAGATTCTCGGTCAGTCGGGGAATTGAAGGTTACAGAAAAATACGGGATACTGGACGTGAGGAATGTTGGATCAGCCATGACCCTATTGAATGGTGGACCAGGCTTGAAGGGCTGAATGGCCCACTCCTGTTCCTGTTATTTATGGTCTTATAGGTCATCAACCGAGTCAGAAACTGGGTCAAGGCCAATCCCATCTGTCTCCTCTCGATCATCAGAAACGTGAGAGAAGGTGCCATCAACAGTGCTATCCAGCAGCACCTGCTCAGCAATAACCTGCTCAGTGATGCCCAGTTTGGGTTCCGTCAGGGCCACTCAGCTCCTGATCTCATTACAGCCTTGGTTCAAACATGGACAAAAGAGCTGAATTCCAGAGGTGAGGTGAGAGTGACAGCCCTTGATATGGAGCCTGTTCCTTCAGTGTTGCTGGGTCAAAACCCTAGAATTCTCTCCCCTATAGCATTGTGGGTCTGCCTACAGCAGATGGACCATTACAGTGCTGCTAATGCAGCTCCTGGCATGCCCTCCTGGGACTGTCCATTGAACTGGGGCTAATCCCCTGGCTTGATGGTAATGGTTGAATGGGGGATGTGTCAGGCCATGAGGTTGAAATTCCACACCCAGAGTACACTTTGGGCCTTTGCCACCCTCAGGGCTTCCTCCAAGTGTTGCTCAACATGGAGGAGTACAGATTCATCAGCTGAGGAAGGATGGTACGTGGTAATCAGCAGGAGGTTTCCTTGCCCATGTTTAACCTAAAGCCATGAGACTTCATGGGGTCTGGAGTCAATGTTGAGGACTCCCAGAGCAACTCATTCCCGACTGTATACCACTGTGCCACCCCCTCTGCTGGGTCTGTCCTGCTGGTGGGACAGAACCTATCCAGGGATGGTGATGGTGGTGTTGGAATTCAACTCTCGAATCTCAAACTCAAATCTCTGGATGTAGAGTTAATGGTTGTGGTTCTTTCACTGATGCAGATACAAGGGCATGTCCCATCACCAATCAGTAATTTCAGTAATTGTGCTAGTCTCAAAATCCTGGGTATTTATGGGGGTGATGGTGGAGCTGGTGGTGGGAGTGAGCTGAGGCTGGGGCTGGGTTGAAAATGGTGGTGGGGGTGGGGGTGGGTGTGGGGGTGAGGGTGAGGGTGAGGGTGTGGGTGAGGGTGATGGTGGGGGTGTGGGTGTGGGTGGGGCTGGGTTAAGGCTGGAGGTGGGAGTGGGTATGGAAGTGGGGATAAGGCTGACGGATGGTGGTGGGGTGAAGGTAGATAGTCACATTCAGAGGAAGTTGTGTTACAATGAGTTACAAGTCCCTGGCTCTATCTAAAGGGACCTGAGACTAAGAGAGATCGATGTGGAATCTGCGATAGGAATAGTCATAGGGTCATAGAGTCATACAGCGCTGAAACAGACTGTTTGGTCCAACCAGTTCACACCAAACATAATTCCAAACTAAACTAGTCCCACCTGCCTGCTCCTGTCCCATATCCCTCCAAACCTTTCCTATTTATGAACTTATCCAAAAGTTTTTTACATGTTGTAACCGTACCTGCATCTACCACTTCCCCGGCGGTTCATTCCCCACACAAACCACTCTCTGTGTAAAAAAGTTGCCTCTCATGTCCTTTTTAAATCTTTCTCCTCTCACCTTAAAAATATGCCCCCTAGTTTTTAAATCCCCCACCCCAGGGAATAGAGACTTGCCACTCACCTTATCTATACCCCTCATGATTTTATAATCATGACCTCAATAAGCTCATCTCCAACCTCCTACATTCTAGTGAAAAAGTCCTAGCTTTTCCAGTCTGTTTTTATGTTTTAAATCCTCCATTCCCTGTAACATCCTGGTAAATCTTTTCTGAACCCTCTCCAGTTTAATGATATCCTTCCTGTAGCAGGGCAACTAGAACTATATATAGTACTCCAGAAAAGGCCTCACCAACTTCCTGTACAACCTCAACAGGACATTCCAACTCCTATACTCAAAGGTCTGAGCAAAGAAGGCAAGCATGCTAAACGCCTTCTTAACCACCCCATCTACCTGTGATACAAATTTCAAAAAATTATGTGCCTGAACCCCTAGGTTTCTCTGTTCTACAACATTACCTGAGGCCCACCAATAATTGAATATGTCCTGCCCTTTTTTTGTTTACCAAATGCAATACCTCACATTTATCCAAATTAAACTCCACTTCCCATTCCTCAGCCCATTGACCCAACTGATGAAGATCTCTTTGTAATATTAGATAACCTTCTTCACTGTCCACTATACCATCAACTTTGGTGTCATCTGCAAACCTACTAACCATGCCTCCTATATTCTCATTCATATCATTTATATAAATGACAAACTAAAGTGGATCCAGAACCGATCCCTATGGAACACCACTAGTCACAGGCCTCCAGTCCGAAAAGCAACCCTCCACCATCACAGACAACAAGGTGCAGGGCTAGATGAACACAGCAGGCCAAGCAGCATCATAGGAGCAGAGAGGCTGACGTTTCGGGCCTAGACCCTTCATCAGAAAAGGGGGAGGGGAAGGGCGTTCTGAAATAAATAGGGAGAGAGTGGGAGGCGGATAGAAGAGGGATAGAGGAGAGGATAGGTGGAGAGGAAACAAACAGGTCGAAGAGGCGGGGATGGAGCCAGTAAAGGTGAGTGTAGGTGGAGGGTTAGGAAGGGGATAGGTCAGTCCAGGGAGGACGGACAGGTCAAGGGGGCGGGATGAGGTTGGTCGGTAGGAGATGGAGGTGCGGCTTGAGGTGGGAGGAGGGGATAGGTGGGAGGAAGAACAGGTTAGGGAGGCAGGGACGAGCTGGACTGGTTTTGGGATGCGGTAGGGGGAGGGGAGATTTTGAAACTTGTGAAATCCACATTGATACCATTGGGCTGCAGGGTTCCCAAGCGGAATATGAGCTGCTGTTCCTGCAACCTTCGGGTGGCATCGTTGTGGCACTGCAGGAGGCCCAGGATGGACATGTCGTCTGAGGAATGGGAGGGGGAGTTGAAATGGTTCGCGACTGGGAGGTGCAGTTGTTTATTGCGAACCGAGCGTAGGTGTTCTGCAAAGCGGTCCCCGAGCCTCCACTTGGTTCCACCATCACTCTCTGTCCCTGACTGTTAAGCCAATTTTGTATCCAAATGGCAAGCTCACCCTAAATCCCATGTGATCTAACTTTATTAATTAATCTACCATATGGAGCCTTGTCAAAGGCTTTACTAAAATCCAAGTAAACAATGTCTACTGCTCTGTCCTCATCAATCTTCTTGGTTATTTCATTAAAAAGCTCAATCAATTTAGTGAGACACAATTTCCCTCACACGAAACCATCCTGATTATCCCTAATCATTCCTTGCCCCCCCAAATAGATGTAAATCCTATCCTTCAGAAGCTGAGAGACAAATTTCAGCAGAATTGCCGCAGGATTTATGTGAGTGTGAGAAACGATGAGGAGTGATCCCCATCTTTGAATAGTAGCAGGAAATCTGTCAATCCAGCCTCGAGCATCTTATGAAGATTGTTTCTATTAGCAGAGGGGATATAGAGTGTCTCTTCACAGAACGGGAGATGGAAATTGAAATAACTCCACAGAGGCCGGTATCCCATCACCAAGTCACCTTTTATTTACACGTGGAGAGTCCTTGACACTGATCCAGCTTCCTCAGAGCCAGCGTAGAGTGAGCAGAACCTCTGACACTCCTATTTATATCTATCAGCCAGGGCTCCCTGATTGGGCCTGTTAATCTGGTCCAATCAGGGAACTCATATTGTATGAGGTCCACCCGGTTGTCCTCATTACACCCACTATAGAAATTGATGGGAGATTTGGCCGTGTAGAATAAACGGGGGACTAACATTCCTTTTCCGTATCTTATGATGAACAGTAATCACGGAGTCACACAATGCAGAAGGAGGCTGTTTGGTCCATTGTATCAGCTCCTCCAGTCACACTCCTCTTTCCTTCCTATGGCTCTGCAAATGTCTCTTCACCAGGAACCCGTTCAATAAACATGTGGTAATGACCAGCAACTGTCTTCATAAAACCCACTCAAAAGACGCAATAGATGAAAAAGGATATAATAGTGGACAGCAGGGACATAGTAATTGTGTTCAACGTCAGACAATGAGAGGTTTATGGGATTTTAATACCCCTTGGTGGTTTTGACCAAGTGCTGAGAAAATAAGTTTTACTGTACCTCGCTTTTGTTTTCGATAATTTTGGCATTTGAATCGCAGAACAATGAGACTGATCAGAATCAGCATTGCAATGACAAGGAGCAGAACCAGAACAAGGTTTTCTGAAATAATAGAAAATGGGGATAATTGTTAGTGCTGACAAATCACAAACCAGAGGGTCTGAGTGAATGTAACATCTTTAACACAGCCCCCTTACCAAGGAGGCAAAAGAGACAAGTTCCATTTCAATAGCATTTCCCACAAACACAGGACAATGTGCAGCCAGGAACATACTTCCTTGAAATAAGAACTGTGGATGCTTGAAATCAGAAACAAAAACAGAAGTTGTTAGAGAAACTCAGCAGGCATGGCAGCACCTGTGGAGAGAGAAAGCCGAGTTAACGTTTTGGGTCCAGTGACCCTTGTTCAGAACTGATTATAGCTGGGAACTGAAAGCAGTTCTGAAGAAGGTTCACTGGGTTTGAAATATAAATTCTGTTTCTCTCTCTGCAGATGCTGCCAGACCTGCTGATTTTCTCCATCAACTTCCGTTTTACTTTTTTGGAAATAGTCACTGCCATAATGTAGGAAATGTTTGCACAGCAAAATAAACAAAACAAAGAACAAAGAAAATTACAGCACAGGAACAGGCCCTTCGGCCCTCCAAGCCTGCGCCGATCCAGATCCTCTATCTAAACCTGTCGCCTATTTTCCAAGGATCTGTATCCCTCTGCTCCCTGCCCATTCATGTATCTGTCTAGATACATCTTAAATGACGCTATCATGCCCGCCTCTACCACCTCCGCTGGCAACGTGCTCCAGGCACCCACCACCCTCTGCGTAAAGAACTTTCCACGCATATCTCCCTTAAACGTTTCCCCTCTCACCTTGAAATCGTGACCCCCTAGTAATTGAGTCCCCCACTCTGGGAAAAAGCTTCTTGCTATCCACCCTGTCTATACCTCACATGATTTTGTAGACCTCAATCAGGTCCCCCCTCAACCTTCGTCTTTCTAATGTAAATAATCCTAACCTACTCAACCTCTCTTCATAGCTAGCACCCTCCATTCCAGGCAACATCCTGGTGAACCTCCTCTGCATCCTCTCCAAAGCATCCACATCCTTTTGGTACTGTGGCGACCAGAACTGAACGCAGTATTCCAAATGTGGTCGAACCAAAGTCCTATACAACTGTAACATGACCTGCCAACTCTTGTAATCAATGCCCCGTCCAATGAATGAAAGCATGCCGCATGCCTTCTTGACCACTCTATCCACCTGTGTTGCCACCTTCAGGGTACAATGGACCTGAACAACCAGATCTCTCTGTGCATCAATTTTCCCCAGGGCTTTTCCATTTACCACATAGTTCGCCCTTGAATTGGATCTTCCAAAATGCATCACCTCGCATTTGCCTGGATTGAACTCCATCTGCCATTTCTCCGCCCAACTCTCCAATCTATCTATATTCTGCTGCATTCTCCGACAGTCCCCATCACCTTCTGCTACTCCACCAATCTTAGTGTCATCTGCAGATCCCACAAACAGCAATGTGATATAATTGTCTAGTTGGTATCAGTGATATTGATTGAGAGATAAGTATTGGCTACAGGGAGAACTCTTCCACATCCCTCCTGCTCTTGTTCGAAGTTATGGCTGTGGGATTCTCCATAACCACGCGAGACGCCTGATTGGGACATCAAGGCTTCGGAGAGGAGATTCTCCAGAATGGCGGAAGGGATGAGGAATTTCAGTTACTTGGAAAAACTGGAAAAGCTGGGACAGTCCTCTTTGGAGCAGAGAGTGTTAAAGGAAGATTTAACAGAGATGGTCTGAACCAGGATGGGTTCTGGTTCAGTAACAAAGGAGAAACTGTTCCCATTGGCAGGGAGTTGAAAATTAGATGACACAGCTTGAAGGGAATTGGCAAAACAGCCAGAGGTGACTTGAGGGTAATTTCTATTTACGTCATGAGTTATCCTGTTCTGAAATGAGGGGTATTAGAGGAAGGAATAGTGGGAGGGGCACTAATGGGGTCATCCTTTTAAAGAGCTGGTGCAGGTACAATGAGCTGAATGGCCTCCTTTTGTGCTCGTGGAATCCCTACAGTGTGGGAGCAGGCTATTCAGCCCATCAGGTCCACTGCAACCCTCCAAAGAGCAGCCCACCCAAACTCACTCCACTACTGTATCCCTGTGTTCCTATATTTCCCATGGCTGTTACACCTAGCCTGCACATGCCTGAATACTACATCCCTGAACACTACAGGCAGTTTAACACAGCTAATCCACTCTAATCTACACATCTTTGGACTGTGGGAGGAAACCGGTGCACCCAGAGGAAACCCACACAGACACGGGGAGAATGTGCAAACTCCACACAGACAGTTGCCTGCGGGCGGAATCGAGACTGGGTATCTGGCGCTGTGAGGCAGCAGTGCTAACCGCTGAGCCACCGTGCTGTACGGTCCTATCCTTAATCTGAACCTCAATAATATGGTCAGTATAAATGTGACTCCAAAAGGATTAATCTGGACCATTATTACACAATAATCATTCACCCAGACCCAACAGCATGGTGATTATTCACATAAATCCTACTATTGATTAATCCGAGTCCCTGCAACTGTGATAGCACACACTCATCTTGCAATAATATTGTGATCACCCAGAAACTCTTCTTGAAAAACATTATCAAATCTGTCAGACACAACTTGTTTCTAACAATTCCAAATCAAGATCCTTGCTAAAGCATTTGTCCAGCACCAAATAAAGATAATTTCTAAAAAGTGTTGAACAAGATGTAGTAATTGGGAAAATGATATAAATGAGAATCCTGACATAGGGCTGTGAGTTGAGTACAAACTAGTATATTGGATGTTTCGTTTTGTCCTCATGTTTCTCATTTTCTGACCATTTATTGTTGTTGTTTGACATGACCTATCATTTTATTTGGGTTTTATTCTTCTCTTGTAGAAGTTTCCAAGTTCTGGACCTGAACTCACACAAAGCAACGAGTAAAGTGGTGAAATGGACCTTTGTCCTTGGTTCTAACACAGCGTGTTTAGAAACGATCCCTGTATATCAGGTCCAGCAGTGTTTATGTCTACCTGGCCCACAGTTCCAACTAAGAGAAATCATGACAAAGTAAGAATCGATACAACAGCAAACAGAGTCCTAAGGAATCATACCCTCACACCAGGAAACTCAACTTTCACCACATTATCTTGAATTTGACTCCAGTTGATCTCATAGGAAACAAGGAGGTCATGCATTTGGGCAAGGTTTGTGTAGAATGTTGCTATATCCCCTCATTGCCCTAATGTGGAGGTGTTTTGTGCGTACTATATATTCCTTTGTGCTTATGTAGACATTAATGTGTGTTGACAAGTTTTACAACTGAGGAACCATCAAATATTTGGGATCATTACTTTTACTAAATCAAGTGAATGGTAATAAAGACACATCCTTTACATTGTGAGCATCAGATTGGTATTGATAATAACTCACTTACATTTTATCAGGAAAGCACAAGTCTGCCAACATGACAACACCCAATGATCTTAGAAGTAGCAGCTTGAAACACCCTCTCTCTCTCCCTGGATTCAGCACTTAGATCATGAGCAGAGATTGTAAAAACTAGGTTAACTTGTGCTCCCAAGGATCAGAGGTAAAGGGACAATTTGAAATTTTCAGGATTTTGAAAGGACTCGAAAGAGAGAGAGAACTCTCCTACAAGTGGAAGGAGTTGTGAACAAGGAAACATTATCAGAGTCAGGATTGGGGTTCGGAAAGGTTCCCACACAAAAAACGATGCTCTGAACGTGGGGTTCCCTCACAATACATGGAGTAGATGTGAACTCAATGAACTTTTTCAATCTGTGATTGATAAGATTGTGTCAGATCGAAAGGATATCAAGGGTTATGAAGCCAAAAACAGGAAGTACCCATTGGCCATGGTCTTACTGAGTGATAGAGCAGACTTATGGGGATCCTTGGCTCCCCTAGGTCCATCGTGTTGTTGTAAATATCGATTCATTCAATACACAGTTCCCCCCAATCCTCTCCGTTCTCCCTCCCTCCCTCCTATGACTTGTGTGTAAAATGAATGGTTCTTACTAGCAGTGGGAAAACTTCCAAATGGAGCTCTGCTTGAGCTTGGCTCATTCCGAGAAGTGCCTTTCAAAGATGGAGACGGCCCTAGTGATATTAGAAATAATAAAATCTTAAATATAGATTATTACACTAGAGAGCAGAACCAGAAATATTCCTTTTAAATCAAGTACAAAGATCTGATCCTAATGTGAATCAATGTGAAAACATTCAGAAACGCAACCACAAATTGATTAAAATTAACCCACAGGGACAGCGGTGCTCCTAACAAAATGTATTAGTGATTGAAACACATTTTAATAAATCAAAGTGCAAGATATCACAGAATGCTTCAGCACAGGCCATCATGTCAGTACTGACCCTTTGAAAAGCTATTGAACTAGTCTTATTCCTCTGCTTGCCCCCGTAGCTCTGGAATGTGTATGACTTAAAATTACTTCTCTGGTTCCCTTTTGAATCTACTCCCGCTCCAGTTTCAGGCAGCATGTCCCAGATCACAACAGCTCACTGCAGCAATACTATTCTCCCCCTCTCCCCATTTGGTATCTGTGCCAATTATTCTCAATTGTATTCTCCAGTTACCGATTCTCTCATCAGTGGAAATAGCTCCACCCTAATTGTTCCTCCAAATTCCAGCAGTGAGAAGTTTTGAATCAAATCCACAACAATCAAGTGAGCTGATGAATGTGTTCAGAACCAGGCCGAAAGGGGCAGCTGTGAAAACTAATGAACAACACGATCGAAGAGAAAACTTAAAGTCTCACATTTCTCTGTGTCAAAATCACCCCCAAAAAAAGGGTGGCATGGTGGCTAAGTGGTTAGCACTGCTACCTCACAGTGCCAGGGACCCAGGTTCGATTCCACCCTCAGGTGACTGTCTGTGTGGAGTTTGCACGTTCTCCCTGTGTCTGCGTGGATTTCCTCTGGGTGTTCTGGTTTCCTCCCACAGCCCAAAGATGTGCAGGTTAGGTAGATTGGCCATGCTAAATTGTCCATGATGCACAGGCTAGGTGGGTTAGTCATGGGAAATGGGATTAAAGGGATGGGATGCTCTTTGGAGGGTCAGTGTCAACTCAGTGGGCTGAATGGCCTGCTTCCACACTATGGGGATTCTATGGAAGTCTCAGTTCTTGTAAGCTGCATGCACCCCTTTCCCCAAATCTGCTGATGGCTTTAATAGTGACCATGAGTCTATTGTAAAAATCCATTAGGTTCACTAATATCCTTCAGGGAAGGAAATCTGCCATCCTTACCTGGTCTGGCCTATAGGTGACTCCAGACCCACAGGAATGTGGGTGATTCTGAAATGGCTGAGAGCCAAACTATTTAAGGGCAAAGAGGTATAGACAGGTGTGGGCCATGCCAGCGATCTCCATATCCCATAAAAGATCAAAGACAAATCGACTGATCACAAGGATAGATTTTATTGCTGTAATAATATAACGTTTGTGAACAATGGTTTTTGAGATGAAAATGTAAACAAACTGTTATGAAAGTGGAAATTCTTTGTTCCTGTAATTCATATACAGCTGCAATAAGTAATTACATAGAATGCAAGAACATGCAGCAAAGAAACAGACCATTCAGCCCAACTAATCCATGCTGCTCCTCCTTCCAACCTATTCCATCTCACCCCAGCAGCAGACCATCCTGTTTACACTGTATATTTGGAGCTGACTTGAAGCAGCTTTCACTCTGCACTGATACTAACCTAGTGCAGTGAATGTTAGGAGACAAACTCAGGGCGAGGTGATTGACAGTGAGACTTGTTTCCAATGTCTCTCCAGCTGCTGACCCTAGCTACTGCTTGTTGCTTCACTCTTAATGCAGTATTGAGGGAGAGTGTGCCTTCTGTAAAATGCCTTTCACGACCTCAGGCCTGTAATGCAATGATTGGCTGATCAAATCAAACAACACACTCCTTTTCTGAAGGAGGGTCTAGGCCTGAAACGTCAGCCTTCCTGCTCCTCTGATGCTGCTTGGCCTGCTGTGTTCATCCAGCTCTACACCTTGTTATCTCAGATTCTCCAGCATCTGCAGTTCCTACTATCTCAGCACACTCCTTTGACAGTTTGTAAAGGCCAGAGCATGGTCTGTACTTGCAAAGCACCAGGTGTTTAATGTGATTTAATGTGACTTAATGTGATTTGTTTAATGCGATTCCACAAAGGAACAGCATGTGCTGAATTATCCTGAGTGCACTAACAGTGACACTAACAGCTAATTGAAGATAATCAATCAAGCTGAGACAGGGCCATTTTTGTTTGCTCGAGGGGCATGTATTCATACGGAAGGGCCCTTTTGTTTTTACAAATATCAAGAGTTGTTTATTTTTGGAATCACCTCAGTCCCTGGGGATGACTTCCATTCCCCCTATTGCCTTCTCAGGGCTGAGTTGCCAATCCATCTGAAGCCTGTTCTTTCCTGTCACACAAATTGTTGTGATCATTCAAAACTTGGAATTCTTGCATTGGTCCTGGCCAGTGTCTGACAAAACATTGCAGTAAGAAAAACTTCCCTTTTCAGCAAGATTCAAGTTTGGGACTTGCAGGCACTAATCTTACCAGATGTGGGTGTTCCAGTTGTAGAGTGCACAGTGGAATCCAAAGGTGTTCTGGTGTTCCCCAGGGTGGATGTGGAACTGATGGAGGATGGAAACGCTGAGCTTGCCAATGTTGCTCCTGTGACAGAGAACACAGTAACAATGGCATTGGCTGCATTGCTTTGTCCCCTTCATTTTTAACATAATGCTGTAACCTCAAAGGCCATTTCTAAAGGACAGGCTAACCTTTGCAGTAATTGATAAGCTCTCCCTTACTGAAGGGGCACATGGATTTGTGTTTGGGATGTCTACAAAGCAGTTCCCCCACTCCTTCACTCAGGCAAAGTAAAGAAGGGATTTACTGGAACTGAAGCAGGAATGAGGGATTTCAGTCCAGGGGAGAGACTGCAGGAGCTGGGATTGTTCTCCTGAGAGTAAAGATGAAGGGTAGTTTTGATTGAAGTGTTCAAAATGGTGGAGAGTACTGATGGCCATAAATAAGAAGGAATCCCTTCCAGTGGCAGTGGGGTTTAGGTGGGTGGGGGCTACCGAGAGGACACAGGTGGAAGACAATTAACAAAAGAACCTGGGGATAGGGGAAATGAGGAGAACTATTTTAATGCAGTGAGTTGTCCTGATCTGGAACACGCTACCTGACAGGATGGTGGAAGCAGATTCAGTAATAACTTTCGTAAAGGAATTGAATAAATATTTAAAAAGGAAAACTTGCAGGGTCCAGGTGAAAGAAGACAGGGTGGAGCTGACTGGATAGATCCTGCAAAGAACCAGCACAGAGATAGAGGGCCGAATGTTCTGGGATTTGAGCTGAGAGATTCTAGGCCAGTAGATGGAGCACTCAGTGCATTGTTACACTGCTACTAATTGAATGGCTTCAGGAAAATACCAGTTAAATGGAAGCTGTGAAACTGACCTGGGAGCTCCAACTGAGAATCACAATAATGTTAGAAAAATAGCAGGAGTGTCAGCATAGTCTCTGGGAGCTGACCCAACCTCCTGGTTCTCTTTTCACAGCACGGCCTGAAATGCTGTTAAATTAGGGCAGTGAAGGAATGGAGGGTAAACACAGGAAGCCTGGACTCAGAGTGAGAATCAATGTGAAAAACAGAGAGAGAAATCATATGTGT
>NC_063332.1:175991328-176006537 GCF_021869965.1 Rhincodon typus
GATGCTGCTTGGCCTGCTGTGTTCATCCAGCCCTGCACCTTGTTGTCTCTTGTTCATTGAGATTAATGATCAAGTCAGTGAGTTTAGCCTCTAGGTAAGAAAATTAAACAGAGACAGACGAGATGTCTGAATCCCAAACATTGACATGGAATTAAAAACCCAAAGAACTGCGGATGCTGTAAATCAGGAACAAAAACAAAGTTGCAGGAAAGGCTCAACAGGTCTGGCAGCATCTGTGAAGGGAAAATCAGAGTAAATGTTTCGGGTGGGGTGAGTTCTGAGGAAGGTTCACCAGAGCCGAAACAGTAACTCTGTTTTTCCTTCGCAGATGCTGCCAGACCATCTACTGATATGGAATTGTTGTGTTTACTGCTGTTTGTATCTTCTTATAGTCTGGGTTTTTTAGGAACCGATGTGATCTAGTATGTGTGAGGGCAGACACCTTCTACTGTCTTGCGAAAAGGTTTCTGGAGTAAACAAGTTGTGGCTTATTGCATTTCTGCAGCTAATTGCAGATAATCGTCAGCTCAACATTCCAACAAAGACTGCTGGGACGAGTTAGCCTCAGGTCTGTCTCCTGTTCGATCCAACTTTACTCTCTCACTAAGTTATGTGTCATCACGGGAGGTGGGGGGGTGGGGACATGGGCTGCATTCAATCGAGTATTAACCCTTTCAGATCCTTCCAGACAATAGAGCTGTTCAGTCTTACTACAGCATCAAGGAAAGAGGGAGCAGATCTATCATTTTATATAAATTTATAAATCATTAGGAAAGGGAACTTTACCAGAAGGTTTGCAAAAGGTTAAAATTGTTTCTATCTTTAAAAAGTTCAGAGACCACACGACACCAGGTTATAGTCCAAATGGTTTATTTGAAAACAGTCCAACACAGGCACCTTCACATCATATCTTTATAAAGACAAATAGAATGAGTCTAAGGAGTGAAGCAGCAGTTTGCTTAATGTTAATGATTGGAAAGATAATGGAAATTTTACTCAAAAATCCAATAAAAACTAAAAATGTAATTTAGTAATTAGCACAGATTTCAATTGGAAATACTTCACCAAAAATACAAAAAAGAATTAAAAGAAAGGGTAGTTAGGGTTGTTGATTTAATATACCTGGATTTTCAAAAGGAATAAATTCTTCCCTGCGCTCATATGGAAGTGGGAACAAGGAGTAAAATAGGTAGCAGGCTAACAACAAAACACAATACAGTGAACGTGAATCATACAGAAATCTTTAAGGGGAAGCTAGTCAAAATTGCGGGGAGAAGGAGTGAGAGGGTGGGAGGTAGAGTCATCAGTACTGAGCACTGGGATTGAATGGTCTGGTTAAATGCTGAGAATTCAATAGCAACATCACGCTGATGGATTTATGTCACTAATCCTGACTAACTCAGACCAGAATGTCAGGTCTAGAAGGACAGCTGCTTTCTCTTCCATGATTTGCAACTAAACAAACAACCAAGTCACCTCCAGAATCCTGTAAGTGTGCCCAATAATTCAGCTTTGCTGAGGATTAATGGAAGGCTTAATAAAGCAATGATTGTTTTCTAAATGGGTCATTGAATGAAAAGTAACATGAAAGTCACACTAAACCTTAAACTCCACTCCAACCTTGGCTGGGGTTTATTGTGTAGCTGTGGTCAGCACGCTTTCTGAAGGATGTGGCAGCGTTGGAGAAGGAGCAGGAGAAATTTTATGGCAGAGATTTTCACTGCAGCCAATAATGAGGGAGTTCAGTGAAAGTGGAGAGATTGGAAGGGGTGGAGAGTGTTCTTACGAGACTGGGGAAGGTTAAGGAAGAGATTCAATCAGACATCTGACACAGATTGAGAATTTGTGAATGGGGAAATAGCAAGAAACTTTTATCCCTGGGAAGTGGGTTTAAACAATTGGCAAAACAAAATCTACAGGGGAAATAAGGAAGGATTTTCATGGAGACCATTTACCAGCTATGGAATCCACTACCCAAAAGGCTGGTATAATCAATTTGATAGATACTCATTTTCAAAGGTCAAATTGCAAGGCCACGGTGGGAAAGAGCTAGCACAGTGTCTGATGGGCTGTACGGTCTTCTTTAGTGATATACAACTCCATGATTCTGCCACACCTGCCCACAGAACACTTTTAGATAAAAGAGTGGCTGAGAATGTCTCTCCATCAAAAGCTCAATCTCTGATTCAACATTTCTCTGGCATTACACCACGTTATGTCCCAATCACCTCACCCAAAACAATAGATTCATCTTCCACATTTCCAGTTCGCTCCACACTGATGTCTTTTTCCTGTGGGTCTACTCCTAGGGATCACTCACTGCTGGGAGATGCTGGAGGTGTGATTCCAGAAGAATGCAGGGCAATCCAGAGATTGGGACACCCCGCCCGTCTCCTCATCCCCCAACCCAATTCCCCAATAACTCCTGACTCAACATAATGTACATTCCCCAGAGAAATTCAAATGGATAATTGGGTCTATCATCTCAGATTGTGCCTCACAGCTTTCAAAAAGGTGATTGGGTCAGGCTTGGTTCAATGGGGACGCCTCTCACTCTCAGACTGAACAAACACTCCCCAAGCTTCAGGGCCCACTCCAGAGATTTGATCAACAATCAGGTGAACTCTACTACTCCAGTAAAGGGAGCGCCGCGCTGTCGGAGGGTCAGTGCTGAGGGAGCGCCGCACTGTCGGAGGGTCAGTGCTGAGGGAGCGCTGCACTGTCGGAGGGTCAGTACTGAGGGAGCGCCGCACTGTTGGAGGGTCAGTGCTGAGGGAGCCATCTTTTCCCTGGTACAATTTTGCGTCTCTAATGGTGCAGTGTACCTTCTGTCCTAGAGTGGTCAGGCTAGATTTTGTACCTGGAGTGAAATGTGAAGCTATGTTTCCAAGTGTAAATATTCCCCACTGACGCAGTGCTGAGCAATAGTCACTGGTAATTACTCCCATCAGTGACCCAAGGGGTACTTTCGGTGAAAGATTTCAATTTGTGAGCAAATCAAGAGCTTTTCTGAATACCCCTGAATTTTCCAGAGCAGCTGGATATTTCCACTAGATCCCAGAACCCAGCTTGACTCACTCAACCTGGGAACGTTCCCTTCAATTGGAGTCATCCCATTGTCAATTCCTCCCATTAGTAATATGACTAGACTACCACTGATGTACAACTATGAATTGTACGTAAACCCTGGAACAGTTAGCCCGGACTTTAAACCATATCACAGCATCGCACAATCAGAAAGAGATCTACTATGCGGCTCAGATAGAGACATCGAGCTGTACAGCACAGAAACAGAACCTTTGGTCCAACTCATCCATCCTGACCAGATATATAGAATCAATCGAGTCCCATTTGCTACCTTTTGGCCCATATCCCTCTAAACTCTTACTATTCATGTACCCAACCAAATGCCTTTTAAATGTTGTAATTGTACCAGCCTCCACCAGTTCTTCTGGCAGCTCATTTCATACACACACCACCCTCTGCATGAAAAAGTTTCCCCTTAGGTCCCTTTTAAATCTTTCCCCTCTCACCTTAAACCTATCCCATCTAGTTTTGGACTCCCCTACCCTGGGAAAAAGACCTTGGCTCTTCACCCTATCCATGCCCCTCATGATTTTATAAACCTCTATAAGGTCACCCCTCAGCCTCCGATGCTCCAGGGAAAATAGCCCCAGCTTATTCAGCCTCTCCCTTTAACTCAAACCCTCTAAACCTGGCAACATCCTCGTAAATCTTTTCTGAACCCTTTCAAGTTTCACAACATCCTTCCTATAGCAGGGAGACTAGAATTGCATGCAGTATTTCAAAAGTGGCCTAACCAATGTCCTGTATAGCTGCAACATGACCTCCAACTCAGATACTCAATGCACTGACCAATAAAGGCAAGTGTACCAAATGCCTTCTTCACTGTCCTGTCTACCTGCTTTGAAGGATCTATGAACCTGCGCCCCAAGGTATCTTTGTTCAGCAACACTCTCCAGGACCTTACCATTAAGTGTATAAGTCCTGCCGGATTTGCTTTCCGAAATGGAAGACCTCACATTTATCTAAATTAAACTCTATCTGCCACTCCTTGGCCCATTGGACCATCTGATCAAGATCCCATTGTACTCTGAGGTAACCTACTTCATTGTCCACTATACCACCAATTTTGGTGTCATCTGCAAACTTACTAACCATACCTCCTATGTTCGCATCCCAATCATTTATATAAATAATGAAAAGCAGTGACCCAGCACCGTTCCTTGTAGCACACCGCTGGTCACAAGCCTCCAGACTGAAAAGCAACCCTCCACCACCATCCTCCGTCTCCTAACTTTGAGCCAATTCTTTTTATCCAAATGGCTAGTTCTCCCAGTATTCCATATGCTCTAACGTTGCTAACCAGTCTACCATGCGGAATCTTTTCGAACACCTTATGAAGTCCATATAGACAATGTCAACTGTTCTGCTCTCATCAATCCTCTTTGTAACTTCATCAAAAAACTTCAATCAAATTAGTAAGACATGATTTCCCACACATAAAGCCATGTTGACGATCCCTAATCAGTCCTTGCCTTTCCAAATACATGTAAATCTTGTCCCTTGGTTGCCCTCCAACAACTTGCCCACCTTGCAACAACTTAATGTCAGGCTCACTGGTCTATAGTTCCCTGGCTTTTCCTTACCACATTTCTTAAATAGTGGCACGACATTAGCCAACCTCCAGTCTCTAGCACCTCACCCGTGGCTATCGATGATACAAATATCTCAGTAAAGGGCCCAGCAATCACTTCCCTAGCTCCCCACAGAGTTCTAGGGTACACCTGATCAGGTCCTGGGTACTTATCAACCTTTATGCGCTTTAAGACATTCAGCACCTCCTCCTCTGTAATATGGATACATTTCAAGATATCACTATTTATTTCCCCAAGTTCTCTAGCTTCCATATCCTTCTCCACAGTAAATACTGATGCAACATAATCAATTACTATTCTACGTTCCCCCATCTCCTCCACACATTTTGCTTTGCTGATCTGTAAGAGGCCCTATTCTCTCCCTAGTTACTCTTTTGTCCTTCATGTACTTGTAGAATCCTTCTGGATTCTCCTTAACCCTATTTGCCAAAGTTATCTCATGTCCCATTTTCACCCTCCTGATTTCCCTCTTAAATATACTCTTACTGCCTTTATCCTCTTCTAAGGATTCACTGGATCTACACCTGCTGTCTACACCTGGTATTTGCTTCCTTCTTTTTCTTGTCCAGTGCCTCAGTTTCTCCAGTCAGTGCCTATGCCTACCAGCCTTGCCCTTCACCCTAACAGGAACACACTGTCTCTGGTTATCAGGAATCATTGGTGAAGATCATTATGGTCAGACTGACCAACATTGTACTATGGTTCACGATAATTTCACTTTCAATGTTATCTAACAGATAGATGAATCAAGCAATGACTACCCATTGACTGTGACCTTCCTGTGTAGATAACACCCTGAAAAGGAGTCAATCCAGGAAGCCCCTTGCCAGGACCTGGTCTATATACGGAAAAATCTCTCAGTTTTGCCCTGTGAGGCCATGAACATCTGACTGAGCTACACTGTACAGGCCGCTCAATTTAAATTTAACAAAGTATCGCCAGCCTCTCTGAATCCTGAAAAGAAACAACATTTCTTACCGTTAAACCTGTGGCAATAAAGTTGTAGCAAAAGAACCGATACAACCCAAGACCTCATATTGCTTTTTCCTTATCCAGGGACCTTGCTCTCGTTGTTTTCTTTCCAAACCAGTGGAAAAGGTTTCAACCAGCACCAGTGAACAAACACTGCTGGTTATTTTAGGATTTCCTCTGATAAACGGCAGGAAATCTCTGCAACCTGACTGAAATTCAGCCAAAGGGAAATTTTGTTTTTGACAATTTATAACAAATTTGTCAGGATACTGTGCGCCTCCCCTTTCCAAATAAAAATGGGAAGGCTGCACAAAGATTTGTCCCAGTAAAACTGCAGAATGCCAACTTCAAATATGACCCAGCTTCTAATTCCGCCATAAACTCAGAAACATCAGCTATGTGTAATATCTGAAAATTATCAGCACATCAAGGGTCTGAGCAATTAGACCCTAGGTTTTTGAATCGTGTTTGGATCTAATGAGTTGGAAAAGATTGAGACTGGGCCTTTCTGAATCCAGAGAATTACAGAATAAATGCATTTGGCTTCAGTCATTAGCACTGATGTAGCAGAGCAGAAACTATCACTTTGATACTGTCCACAGCTTTTCCAAATGATCAGATAAACAGATTCATTTTCTGGTTGAACAGAGGCTTCATCTTAATTGTTACATTGTTCAAATTAACTCTAGAGATTTTAGCACATAATCCAAACTGACACTTCCAGGGCAATGTGTCTGCACCATCAGAGGACTTGTTTTAAAATTTAATTGGAGGATGTGGGTGTCGTTGGCTGGGCAGCATTTATTGCCCACCCCTGGTTGCCCCTTCTTGAACCACTGCAGTCCATGTCCTGTAGGTTGACCCACAATGCCCCTTAGGGTGGGAATTCCAGGATTTTGACCCATTGATACTGAAGGAACGGCGATATATTTCCAAGTCAGGATGGTGAGTGGCTTGGAGGGGAACTTGCAGGGGGTGGTGTTCCCATGTATCTGCTGCCCTTGTCCTTCTGGATGGAAGTGGTCGTGGGTTTGGAAGGTGCTGTCTGAGGATCTTTGGTGAAGTTCTGCAGTGCATCTTGTAGATAGTACACACTGCTGCTACTGAGCGTCGGTGGTGAAGGGAGTGGATGCTTGTGGGTGTGGTGCCAATCAAGCGGCTGCTTTGTCCTGGATGGTGTCAAGCTTCTTGAGTGTTGTTGGGGCTGCACCCATCAAGACAAGTGGGGAGTATTCCATCACACTCCTGCCTGGTGCCTTGTAGATGGCAGACAGGCTTTGGGGAGTCAGGAGGTGAGTTACTCACCGCAGGATTCCCAGCCTCCGGCCTGCTCCTATAGCCACTGAGTCGTCAAGACTGCAGTGAGGCAAGCAGGCCAGCATGTGGGCTTTTGCCTGGGGCTCATCTGCTCCCACAAGCTTGCTCCCATTTTTTTTCTTCTTACTTCTGCTCTTTTTCTTTCATTTTGTTCTTCTGTTTTTCTTTTCTTTGATGGTTTAGTCAGCAACACTGGCATGGTCGTGAGAGTGGGCCTGGCATGGAGTGGCAACAGTCTCCTTTCTGTCAGAGACGAAGGCCCCCTTGGCATTAACAGTCTGTAGGGACAGCAGGGACGACCCCCTGGCATTGAAGGCCTGTAGGGACAGCAGCGACATCCCCCTGGCACTGAAGGCCCGTAGGGACAACAGGGACGTCCCCCTGGCGTTGACGGCCCGAAGGGACAGCAGGGACGTCCCCCTGGCATTGAAGGCCCGTAGGGACAACAGGGACGTCCCCCTGGCATTGAAGGCCCGTAGGGACAACAGGGACATCCCTCTGGCATTGACGGCCCGTAGGGACAACAGGGACGTCCCTCTGGCATTGACGGCCCGTAGGGACAGCAGGGACGTCCCCCTGGCATTGACGGCCCATAGGGACAACAGGGACGTCCCCCTGGCATTGACGGCCCGTAGGGACAGCAGCAAAGCTTCTCAAGTGATTGGCGGCAGCGGGCTCTTCAAGATGGCAGAGCAGGCACGGCAAAATCTCGGAGGAGGGTACCCGGAGCAGGATAATGGCAGCCTGCCCAGGTGGAGGAGCCAGGGTGTCCTGCTGTCATCAAGGCTATAGCAGAGCTCGGGTCTCCCAGTTACAGGCCCAGTGAGTGTGTTCAGTTTGGGACACAGCTGCAGCTTTGGTGCAGAGATGGGCCTAAAGCGTGGTGTCTCCTACATTGGTGTGTCTGGCACAGGGGGTGGAGGAGGGGGTGGCAGTGCAGGTGTCATTGGTGAGCTGGCTCAGGGCAAAGAACTCTCCCTCAGTTCTCTTTGTATCCCTTTTATTCTTAAACTATTCAAAATGGCACCAGATTGTGGAAACAGTTGAAGCTTCTTCCCATATTTTACTGTATTTTTCACTGTAAAATGCAAGTGACAATCATTCAAATTCAATGTGGCAAATCCAGTTGAGTTCCTGTTCCATGGTAAGCCCACAATGTTGATAGTAGAGTTTCGGAGATGGTCATGCTATTGAATGCTAAGGGACAATATGTGGATGCTCTCTTATCAGAGACGGTCATTGCCTGGCATTTGTGTGAGGCAAATGTTACTTGCCACTTGTCAGCCCAAGCCTGGATATTGTCCAGATCTTGTTGGAATGCTTCAGTGCTGAATAGTGCTGAACATTGTGTAATTATTGGTGAACATCCCCATTTCTGACCTTATGATGGGGGGAAGGTCATTGATGAAGCAGCTGAAGATGTTTGGGCCAAGGACACTACCCTGAGGAACTCCTGCAGAGATGTCCTGGAGCTGAGATGACTGACCTCCAACAACCACAACCATCTTCCCATGTGCCAGGTATGACTCCAACCACCGGAGCGTTCGCCCCCTGATACCCATTGATTCCAGTTTTGCTAGGGCTCCTTGATGCCACACTCAGTCGAATGCAGCCTTGATATCAAGGGCTGTCACTCTCACCTCACCCTCTGGAATTCAGCTCTTTTGTCCATGTTTGAACCAAGGCTGTAATGAGGTCAGGAGCTGAGTGTCTGTGGCAGAACCCAAACTGGGTGTCACTGAGCAGGTTATTGCTGACCAGGTGCTGCTTGATAGCACTGTTGATGGCACCTTCCATCACTTTACTGATGATCGAGAGGAGACTGATGGGGCGGTAATTGGCCGATTGGATTTGTCCTGCTTTTTATATATAGCACATACCGGAGCAATTTTCCACATCAACAAGATTCTGTAGATTGTGGTAGTTATTTTAATCAGCCAGTTTGGACATGTTTTAACATATCTCTGGACTGGGTAAATATAAACCTGGAACTTCTGGCTAAGAGGCAGGAACACTACTCCTGCTTCACAAGGACCCTGATGCCAGTGTTTTAACTGTACTGGAAGAGCTTGGCTAGGGGAGCACAAGTCTTCAGTATCATTGCTGCAACATTGTTAGGGCCCATAGCCTGTTGGAATGTCAGTGCCGAAGGAACGCCACACTGTCGGAGGTTCAGTGCCGAGGGAGCGCTGCACTGTTGGAGGGTCAGTGCCGAGGGAGTGCTACGTTTGGGTGCTCTCATTGGGTAGAGTGCTCCTCATTGAACCAGTGTTGGTGCTGGAAATTTAATCTTGTTTTCGTTCGTCAAGAGTTCAAGTTGTTTCAGCAGGTTTGATTTGTATTTGCAAAAGTTCTTTGCAAATCAGATGTGATTATCATTTAGATTCTATCGTCTCCAATGTGCCAATGGACCCTGGGAGTGCAGCAACTCTGATCGAACAGTGAACAAAGAGAGAACTGGTTGTAACAGGCTATTTGTGAACTTGCTCCTTTGTTCAGTATCTGAGAGAACATTTCAAATTGGGCTCCAGGCAACTCTCGGATTTAAGCTGAACACGATGCACCATTGTCTCACATCAGACATGTCTTTACAGTTACTCTTCTGTTTCAGTGATGGCCAGCCTCAATGTTCCCACATAATTTTCCAACCTTCTTTGTCGACCAAGTCTCCCAGGGAGGCTTGAAGACAATTGTCACAGGTTAAGGTATCTGCATCTTTCTAAATTAAATATAAAGGGTCAGCATCACATTAACAGTTCTCAACAGCCATTGATTTCATTTCCTGATGATGATTCATGATTTCACTGAAATTACCTGCCCACACTTCATTAAACGACACAATCACTATTGGTTGAGGGTAGAGCATCAATCATTTTGTCAAAGGCACTGTGCACATGAGGAATAATAATAACCGAGAGAGTAAACTAACATTCTACATCATCTCTCTAATTGGAAGTGTCTTAAAGAGAGTCCTTTGAACCTTTGGACAGAATTACTGTCCTAACTAACATCCTTTACTTCCACTTATTAGAGAATAAGGTTCCTTTACTTCATTTGAAATTGAAGAATTGAGAGAATTCAAGGGAAGTCAAGCCTGACTCTTTACAAAACTGTGTCTTCCATCCTTTGGAATCTATTGGTTTACTGACATGAATCCAACAAACATAGACTACCTTAACTAGAGTCCCCACCACAGTGCCCTGACATAACCGTGAATACATTCTGCTTGAAATGTGAGGATCTTGGAGCGCATCAGAATATTGATATCTCCATCTGAATGTTTGACCTTTCATTTTTGGAGAGGATTTATTTACTGTCATCATCAAATGACCATGTGCCAGTTCCAACATGGAACCAACTTGTGATATCAGCTGATGCAGCATCAAATCACTAGTTTTAATTACCAGGTGCACTTCCAAACCAGACAGTGAACAAAACAAAGTGCAAGAGGTTCAAAACCTCCCTAAAAACCATCAAGACATGAGCTACAATAATAAATTCAACAATAATCCAGGCTGGCAGTTATTAATTATTCTGATTGAGGAACCTGAATGTATCAACAGAATTATAATAAATCTGTTTGGGAATGTATGAAAATTTCTTTCCTGAGTCAGTTTTGAGAATGTGGAACACACTGTAACTGGGAATGGTTAAAGTTGCTTTAAGATCCCTGCAGCTGGTTTTGCCAGGTTTCATTCTTGGGTAGTTATGCTGCCACCAATTCTTCTTATAAAACTAACCTACAGGGCTTACTAGTGATCAGTGGTGAAAGATTAACCACTAGTAAATCTTCAGTAGAAGAGGAATGTAATTTAAGAAACAAGAAGCAGTTTATTATAATGGTATGACAACAGGCTACATTAAGATAAGACTGAGTAACTCTTGTTACCTTGGTAGAGAACATGAGTATCTCCCAAGAGATACCAGGGTAGTGTATGTTACATGATTGTTGACAGCGCAGCTCAGACTCACAGACTGGAACACCTACAATAGACAACTAGAACTGAATAGTTTTAACAGGAGGTAGTCATTTATATCCCAGTGGTGGGGTGCTACACAAAGGCAAAGCCAACCCCTTCAGTCCAATTACTATACACAATATCTCCAAGCAAGCTTTCCTTTTTCGTTTACTGAACCCATGG
Organism: Rhincodon typus; assembly: GCF_021869965.1. Classification (NCBI taxonomy): domain Eukaryota; kingdom Metazoa; phylum Chordata; class Chondrichthyes; order Orectolobiformes; family Rhincodontidae; genus Rhincodon; species Rhincodon typus. The sequence goes on from NC_063332.1 coordinate 176,002,439, forward strand.
TAAAACTGCATGAACATATTTCAAGTTTGTTCCTATCATTTCTACTCCCAAGTCTCTTAACTCTATAAACTCACACTGAGTTAGACAAGTAAGTGATCATCTGTTTGACAAAGAATGTTATTCCTTGACATCTGGACAGTTTGCTGGGTCTGCTATTTCCAGCTCATCTCTCGCTGGGAGGACGTATGATTATTGACATCAGTCCATCATAGGAACATAAGAACTAGGAGCAGGAATAGGCCATCTGGCCCCTCGAGTCTGCCCCGCCATTTAATAAGATCATGGCTGATCTTTGAGACTCAGCTCCACTTCCCCGCCCACTCACCATAACCCTTAATTCCTTTACTGTTCAAAAATGTATCTAGCCTTGCCTTAAAAACATTCAGCAAGGTAGCTTCAACCGCTTCACTGGGCAGGGAATTCCACAGATTCCACAGATGTCTGAATGTTCTCCAATTTCTTCAAAATGTCTGCAGGAAGGTGAGGGTTGAGCTGTTAGAAATAGTCTTCTCTTTTCAACCTAGTTGCCAGGCAGATCTGAATGAGAGTCTTCCAGCTGGCCACACTGACATTTGGTTAACAATGTATTTTTTGACACATACAGGACATGAAGATTGCTCACCCACAAGACAACAAGTGAAAGGTTCTTCTGAGTGATGTCTCCTTCACTGGGAATGTTTGAGTCTGGTCAAAAACCAGTTCAGCTGATTTCAATTGGTCTGCACTTCTACTTGGGTTTAGTAACATTCTTAACACAATGAATGAATATTCTTCTGAAGGGTCACTGTACACAAAACAACTCTGTTTCTCTCTCCACAAATGCCTCCAAACCTGCTGAGTTTGAGCAGCATTCTCTGTATTTATTAGACACTTCTTTCACTTTTTTTCTATGAATAACATGGTCTGTTAATGGACCTATAGACTAAAGCAGAGTGTCAACTTGATCTGATTGTGAGTTGGGGGTAGAAATCTAAAGTAATTCTGTAGCTGATGAATTGCTTCCTATCAGCTGACAAACTCAATTGTGTCTCTGAAAAGTCAATAACTTTAGATCTGCTGGAGAAATATAAAAACCTTTTCCATTTCTTTGCATAAATTAAATTGCTCATTTTAAATTCTGAAAGCTTTTTAAAATTATTGAAATTCTGCTGCATTTCAGCTTTTCTTTAAGTTTAAATTGTGGTTTCAAGTCAGTTATTGTAAATCATGGAGAATTTTTAGCTTCAGAATTTTTTAAAGGATCGTAATTACATTTTAATCATTGATAAAGCAAGATGAATCTTGCTTTAAGTTGTTAAATTGTAATGAATTGTTCATTTTGTGAAAATGTCAAGCTCTTTTATGCAATTTTTCTCTGTATTTTAAGTTGTTAAACCTGTTTTATATCTTCAAATTGTAAAGATATTCTTTCAATAAAGTTTTCTTCGCTCCAGGATATCTCTGCAGGATTTCCTCAGGGTAGTGTCCGGGCCATGACCGTCTTCAGCTATTTCATCAAATGGCCTTCCCTCCATCACAAGGTCAGAAGGGAAGCAATGGCCTAGTAGTATTTTCACTGGACTGTTAATACAACCAGACAATGTTCTGAGGACCCAGGTTCAAATTCTGCCAAGGCAAATGGAGGAAATTGAATTGAAAACAAAGGAAATCTGGAATTAAGAGTCTAATGATGACTGTGAATCCATTGCCAATTGTTGGAAAAACCCATCTGGTTCACTAATGCCCTTTAGGGAAGGAAACTGCCATCCTTACCTGGTCTGGCCTACATGTGACTTCAGACTCACAGCAACGTGGGTGACTATTAACTGCCCTCTGGGCAATTAGGAATGGACAATAAATGCTGGCCTAGCCAGCGATGCCCTCATCTCATGATGAATAAAGGAAGAAAAATAAGTGGGGATATTTGCTGATGATGGAAAAATGTTCAGCACCATTTGCGACTTCTCAGATACTGAAGCAGCCCATGTTCAAATGCAACAAGATCTGGACAACTATCATTTGGCATCTTTTTCTGTTTTTTCCGTCAGATACTCAGTGCTAATCCTGAACACGTCATCATGTAGGACAGAGTAGAATCACAGCTACAAATGGATCTGTTGTGTGAGGTGACTGTAACAATTTCATTGAAGCCCCGACTCCAAAAGCAGACACTGTGTAGTCCCACCTCAGTGATAAACTGCATACCCATCATTTCCCCCTTAACAAATAATGTTTCACTTCCTGTCAAAGGAAGTGATCTCAACCTTCGAATCACATGCACAAATGACCAAATGTTTGTAACAGTTATATGATCAGGACAAGGGCAGAAACTGGGCGAAAGTGTCAACTTCCTTTCAGTGCCCTCCTCCCATCTCAAGGCCATGAAAGAGCTCATTCATAAACACAAAGGAAACTTATTTCAGGACAAAGGCCAAGGTCCCTATTCATTCAGGTTAACCTGTACACCATCAAAACAAACAGGCAGTGGTTTATCCAGCACAATCCCAGGACCAGCTAATCACCTCTTTAACCCCAGTTTTATATGACTTGTGATATTATAGCAGATTCTTGGGGGGGGGGGGGGGATCACTGTGGAGCTGGTCACAGATCACAATCACAGAACTGTTACAGTGCAGAGGAGGCCATTTGGCCCATTGCATCTGCACTGACTCTCTGAGCTTTTAACTTAGTGACAATCTTCTGCCTTTCCCCTGTAACCCTATACATTACTTCTGTTTAAATAACCACCCAATGATCCCTTGAATGTTTCAGCTGAACCTGCCTCCACCACATTTCCAGATAGTACCTTCCAGACACAAACTACTCGCTTTGTGAAATATTTTTTTTTTACCTCTCAGCTCGCATTGCATGTTTTGTGAAACATTCTCCAGTCATCCCCTCTGGCTCTTTGAACCTACCCAGTGAAGCAGTGACACCTCAGAAAGGGTTCCTTGGGATTTGAACCTGGGACCACTTGCATTTGCATTCCCTCTGTTTCCCTACACCTAGACCAACAAGGCAGCAAGAAATTGTAATTACTAAAAGACAAAAATAAATTTAGGTATTGTTGAAAACATTGATGAATTATAAAAATATTAACTTGTTAATAATTATAGCTGGTATTTAATGATTTTTTTAATGATGTGAACAGAATTCTCAAACAGGTCAGAAATAAACAATCTGCCAATCTCCAATGTTTTGTAACAAACAAACGATTATGCTCCAACAGAATGGAAGAGACCTTTCCCTGTCAATAGAGTAACATTCAAGGATAGATTGAGAAAGTATGCTAAATTGGATCACTTTTCAGAGCGCTGGTATAGATGGGAATGGCAGAATGGCTTCCATCTGAAATGGAAACTCTGAGTGGCACATTATGGACAACCAGGAAGGATTTGCTGGAAGAGACTGAGAAGGTTGAAGTCAACAAATAGCAAAGTTGAGAAATGCAAAGACATCCAATTCCAAGTGGTTCAGATTTTCAGAATCATCAGAATCCCAAACTCTCCGCCATTCCTTTCAATCCTACTTTCACAAGTATCCAAACAATTTTTTTTACCTGCCACACGTGTGAGAACATGACACACAGAATCAGTCTCATCACAATGAGGGTGTGACCATCAGCCCAGAATCCAAGGTTATCTGATAAAATGGGGATACGTACTTAACATGTTTGTTTCAAATTCTTTATACTCTTCCTGAAACAGGAAAGTGGATTTAGTGCAAACATAACCCAGAGAAAAAATTCATATAAACTGGTGAATTGTTGATGAACATTAAGCAACCAATAAAATCTGAAAAATACGCTGCAAGACAGAAGGCACAGCGGGCTTCCCCACTGAGGGGAATTAAACATCTCGGAGCTATTCATGATGACATTTGCATACATTTTAGCACATCGACAAGATTAAACTGTGCAAAGCAACATTCTCCCAGGAATGTGCTCACTGCTCTGATATAATCTTCAACAACTTAATCATAAAGAGCTTGCCACTGCAGGAGCTCCCAATGTAATCCAACCACATCAATACTGAGGGGGCGCCGCACTGTCGGAGGGTCAGCGCTGAGGGGGCGCCGCACTGTCGGAGGGTCAGCGCTGAGGGGGCGCCGCACTGTCGGA
>NC_063332.1:176006547-176015123 GCF_021869965.1 Rhincodon typus
GTCAGCGCTGAGGGAGAGCCGCACTGTCGGAGGGTCAGCGCTGAGGGAGAACCGCACTGTCGGAGGGTCAGCGCTGAGGGAGAACCGCACTGTCGGAGGGTCAGCGCTGAGGGAGCGGGCACTGTCGGAGGGTCAGTGCTGAGGGAGCGCCGCACTGTCAGAGGGTCAGTGCTGAGGGAGTGTTGCACAACTCCGTTGCAATTTCAGTGAGATTTCTCTTGTTCCCCTAAACTCTATTGAACGTGGGTGCAGTTGATCCAATCTCTCCTTGTACAACAATCTCACGGTTTTGTGTGTTCCCTCAGGTTGTTGCTGTTGTTACACACTCACATGGTCCTGAGAGCTGCAGCTTTTGCACAAAGTGTTGGTTTCAGCAGCAGGTGACAGATTGTTGGTGATAGTGGTGTTTTGCTGTGTGAACCTGTCCAGTCTAACATTGTCCAAACCGGACAACGGCTCAGCGGCAATGTCTTGGAGCATGAACTTGTTGTCCTGATGCTAATGGTCAAACCAAACTCTTCCGAACTGTCCAGAAAACTGTCTGCCTGTAGCTGATTGTATTCATCAGTGTGGTGTCGCCAGCACCTCCCCAAACTCCTCGGTGATAGGGTATTGACTTGGATCTCAGGCGAACAGAGCTGAGCCGCTTTCTCTCCATTTTGCTTTGTAAGCAGGCACTACCTGGAGATGAGCTTGAGGCAGGTGGCAGCAGGAATGAGGAGAATATGGCAGAGGGTGGCAGGGCCAGGAAACAGATGTTTGACCTCCCTGTGGACCTCGAAGGGCTCCAGAGTGACTCTGTCAGAGCTGCCCTTGCCCATCGTTTTGTGAGGGAAATAGGAGACCACACTGAGCCTGCTTGGCAGAGAGCCAATTCTCTCCAGAGCTTTCAATAGACCACCTCTGCTCACATGATCAAATGCCTTGATATCAATGAAGGCAATGGATAGCAGCCTCCTTAATCAACAGTTTTGCTCTGTTTTTAACTGCCCCAGGCTGAGAGGCTGCTTGGAATTGTAGAACAACCAGTTCTGAAACCACCCTGAGATTCCACGTGGATATGTTCAGCTGGGATCTGCAGTCTGACCAGAGCAACAGAATCAGAAACAGAAACAATCTCACACTGCTCAGCACAGAGGGAGATCCCTCCAGACTTACTGCAGTCACTGGGGATGATCTTGTTCTTGTACAGAGTCAGTCTCTGCCTCCTGCCCACCCTGCTGTCCCTCAGAGAGGTAGGGAGCTGGGTGTAGATGATGCAGGAAGGTCAGATCCCTGTGTTGGGAGGACTCGGGTGTACAGTACCAGCTTTGTCTATGCCGCCATCTTGGTTAAACCCCTCCACCATGCAGATTTGATATCCAGCTCTGCCATGACAGGTGGCACGGTGAATCAGTGGCTCAGTGGTTAGCACTGCTGCTTCACAGCACCAGGGACCCAAGTTCAATCCCACCCTCAGGCAACTGTCTGTGTGGAGTTTGCACATTCTCCCCATGTCTGCGTGGATTTCCTCTGGGTGCTCCGGTTTCCTCCCACAGTCCAAAAACGTGCAGGCTAGGTGGATTAGCCATGCTAAATTACCCTTGGTGTCCAGGAATGTTTAGGGTAGGTGGAGTAGACATGAGAAATAATGGGAATGGGTCTGGGTGGGATGCCCTTCAGAGGGTCAGTGTGGACTTGTTGGCTGAAGAGCCTGTTTCCACACTGTAGGGATTCTGTGATGATCTATGACACAGACGTGGCCTTGAATCAGTCTGTACTTTTCTACTCTTCTTCCCAAATATTCAGGATATTGTCGATGGTTTCTTGAAGCATATTCTATCTTGTGGCTATATTTTTTTTTCTCTATGATTTTATCTCTCCTGTGTTAATCAAAGCAGTGTTCAGGAGATTGAGAATTCTTTCTCAAGAGATTTGCCGAGACTATGAATGGAAGACGTCTGGATTTGAGAACTAGCTAGACTGTGGTTGAAGTGACACGGGAACAGGCTCAGTAAATAGGATCATGTATAATGACATTCAACATAAACCCAACATTGATTGTTGGATTGTACAGGCTGTTTCCATGTTGTCACCTTTCTGCCATGATTTGCAACAGAATCTAGAGTCATTATCACTATTAACTATAGCAGGTACATTTAATTTTAAAAAATGCAAATGAAGTGCAATTGGTTCTGAAACTGGAAAACTGAAAAAAAACACAAAACAAAACTTTTTGGCAAATCTCTTTCTGCCTGTCAAATGGAGAAAACTAAACAATGGAATTTAGTCCCACGTAGGGACACGGCACCAAGTGAGACCGTCTCCACTAAACTGAGAAGTGGTTTTATATGATTTATTCCATTTGAAAAAACAATCAATAAATTCATTTTTATGAGAGATTGAACTTGTGAAGTAAGAATGATCAAAGTAAGTGAGGTATATAACTGTCCCACTGCAATAACAGGCTGACCCAGGATATTCCAGTCTAGTTGTATCCATGGGGAAACTGTGTGCCATTGTAGGATGGCAGTGCTGCTGGAGAAGCTGCTGAAAACTGTGTTCTTCTGTGACCTCCTTGGCACCCAGACATACGCTGACCAAAAGATACACAATTAGTTTTCAGCTCAGCTTTGGCCGTGGGGAACATACCCTTCAGAAAATGTTTCCCAGGGTTGTAAAGAGAGTACAGGCAGCGAATAAAACAACTGATTATAGTTGCTTCTGTTGGCCAATTCGTTGTCATGTTGTGATTCTTTGTAAGCCCTTTGCTCGTAATAAAATATATTGGAAACTTACAATACGACTTAGACAGTCTCTATATAACATATTGAGCTTCTCATCCAAACAGTGCAATCACTTTACAAAAAGATCCTCACTTCACTACATTGCTTTGAAGCTGTGACTGCTTCATGTAGTTCCTTGGTTTCACATTCCTCATACCATCTGTGCTGAATGGAAGGAGATGTCGGTATCAAAAGGCTCCCTAAACTACAGACGCAGTAATTCCCAGAACAACTGATGGGGACAAGAAGAATTGCAGAGAGAGAGATTCGGATTGACAGGCTTCTCAGAGGTAGATCACAGAACTGTGGCCATGTTTGAGCTTGTTAAAACCCATTTGCCATTGCTCATCTCATCATCCAACTTAGATCATTCCCCAGGTGCCTTCCAACTATGGATTTAGTCACCTCCCTGACCTGGTTAAATTCCTCCACATCATTCCAGTGAGTGGTAGGCTCAGAGGAACTCCTACCCTCACTGGGGCCAAAAGCCCCATTCATCACCAGTTCGCCACCCACCTACTAAACGGAGAAAGGTTCCAGTTAAGTTGATGGCTGTACCCTATTCCCAGAAAGCTTTGAGGAGACAATGCCTGGGTGGGAGTGTCACTGGATAGTAATCCAGAGGACTGAGCTAATGTTTCAGATACATGGGTTCCAATCTCACCAGAGCAGCTGGTGGAATTTAAATTCAATAAAATTTGAAATTAAAAACTACTCTAATAGTAACCATTGGTCTCAAAAACCCACCTCATTCATTAATGTCCTTTAGGGAAGGGAACTGCCATTCTTAACTGGTGAGGCCTATATGTGACTCCAGAGCCACAGAAATGTGGGTGACTCCAATGTGAAATGGCTGAGTTCTGTTGTTCAGTGATGTTGAACTTGTGTGTTGCTGAAAACAGAGACATTTTGTTGAAACTTTTCAACTTCCACTCATCAGGATGCTTCACAAGAATACCACAGTGAAGGGGAACATCAATTTGACACTGTATGAGCAGAAGGTGCTGATCAGTCAGCAAATGGACTCTGATAGAGGATTATTGTGGAAAACATGTCAGCTTGATAATGACTGATTGTTGTCTGCCAAGCTCTGTTTAAACTTAAACCATGCATGTTGAGTCTGATTGGTTAAAGCATTGCACACTGAATGAGGGTCCATTTATTTGGTTAAATTGGTTTCCTTTCATCAGCAATATTCTTCAGTTTCTTCCTAGCCCTGAATCTGAATTGACAGAACTTCTTCACATTTATCCACGGGATGTGGAGGTTACCATCTGGCCCTAATATTTATTGCCTGCCTCTAGTTGCCCATGACGAGGTGGTGGTGTGGTGAGCTGCCTTCTTGAACTGCTGCAGGCCAGGAGGTACAGAGACACCCACCAGATTATAGACTCCAAGATGGTGGTGGAGTAGGACTCCTCAGCCAGCCAGACGTCATCTGCTCCATCCATTTCTTTCACCACCTCCCAACCCTTTTTCATGGACTTTTTTCCTTCTTTCTTCTTACTGCCTGTTCTTCAGCTTCGAATGAGGTCATCAGGGACTCCTGGCCTCAGCGTGGACTTGCAGCCTTGAGGTGAATCTTAGTGCAGCCCAGAGGCAAGGCCTGGTCAGCCTGGGTTGGAAGGACTATGATGTTAAACTTGTTATTTCTTTATTTTTGTAATTTATTCCTATGATTCTGCACTTTGCACCCAAGACGGCATGAAGGTCTGTAACGCTAGACTTTATTTTTCTAATCTTTCCTTCCCAAGGATTTGTACTTAAGAGTCTGTACCTAGGTACCTTTCAACATAAGATGGCACTGTAAGTGGCAATTTGTAAACTTTTCACTGTACTCATGAAGCTAATTTTAATTTTAAATGGACTGGATCTTAAAGCTGTTAACAAAAAAAAAAGAGGCTGTTTTAAAATCTCAAATCAGTCCTCAGTGTGGGGAAGAAACGTTCAAAGGGATAAGACTCTGCTGAAGGTCTCGCGTCCCGCTGTCTCAGTTTGGATATTAATATCAGGCAGCACCTACACAACATGAAAACCTGGGAGCGAGAGAGCACACAACAGTAAAAAGGAAAACCTCCAGGAGACACTGTTGCACCAACCACCCTGTTCAATAGAAATGGATTCTTCCGTTGAAAAAATAGGACACCCTCATTAGTCATGAGGGAGCTTTAAATTCTGCATCTTCAAAGAGAAATAAACCTGAAGGAAAATGTCCAATTTCAAGAAGGATCTCACAGTGTGAAGGCTTTCAGATGAACGGGAAAGTAAAAGTCAGCAAAACACAATATAATGAGGCTCAAATAAGGAATGAAGAAGTAGCTTCTGATGCATTGCTGTTTCCCCAATTGACAGTCAGTGGCAGCTTGAAAAGTAATCTGACATGACATTGAAGCATCCTCTAAAACAGCCACAGAAATGGAACAAATATCCGAGGGAACAAGGTCAGGCTGTTTCTGGCAATGACCAAAACATTGTAAATGTACTTGATGAGCGTGAGTTATTGGAAGATTAGCATCATTATAAATCAGTTCATGGAATTCATTTAGTTACATTCATTCTTTTCCCATTTCCGTACAATCTTACCTCAGCCACAATTTGTCAGGTGTCAATTCCAATACAAGGACTGATTTCAGTTAGAGTTGCAAAGAACGCAGTTACAGAACTTACACACATCACATCCATTCGGAGCATAAACTATACCTCACTAAATGCAAAGACATGAAAGAGAGATTGCATGGACATCTCATACTGAAGATTAAATTTTCTAATCCATAAAACCATGAGGTACAGGAGCAGAATTAGGCCATTCGGCCCATCGATTCTGCTCCACCATTTGGTCATGGCTGATATATTTCTCGATCCCATTCTCCTGCTTTCTCCCCATAACCCTTGATTCCCTTGACAATCAAGAACAAAACTATCTGTCTTAAAGACACTCAATGACTTGGCCTCCACAGCCCCCTGCAGCAATGAGTTCCACAGATTCACCACCTTCTGACCAAAGAAATTCCTCCTCATCTCAGCTCTAGAGGGTTGTCCCTTCACTGATGCTGTGCTCTCAGGTCCTGGTCTCTCCTACTAGTGGAAACATCTTCTCCATGTCCACTCTATCTAGGCATCTCTGTATTCTGAGAATTTCAATCAGATCCCTTCTCATCCTTCTAAACTCCATTGAGTATACACCCAGAGTCCTCAACTGCTCCTCATATGACAAACCCTTCATTCCTGGGATCACTTGTGCAAACCTCCTCTGGACCCTCTCCAAGGCCAGCACTTCCTTCCTCAGATACAGGCCCAAAACTGCTCACAATATTCCAAATACGGTCTGACCACAGCCATACACAGCCTCAGCAGTACATCTTTGCTCTTGTATTCTAGCCCTCTTGAAATAAATGCTAACATTACATTTGTCTCCCTAACTGCCAACTGAACCTGCATGGTCACCCTTAAGAGAATCTAAAACTGAGACTCCTAAGTCCCTTTGTGCTTCAGATTTCTGAAGGTTTTCCCCAATTTAGAAAATAGTCTACACCTCTATTCTGCCTACCTAATGCATAACCTCACACTTTCCCACATAGGGCAAGGATGTGACAGATGAAAACACTCTCCTAACCTGTCTAAATCCTTCTGCAGCCTCCCCCTTCCTCATCACTACCTGGAGTCCGTTGAGCTGGATTACCTCACTTCTGGTGAAGGTGTCATCTACATAGCAGACCCAGAGTTTGGATCATATAGTGGGGAGAGCTTTTCGTTCTAATCTTTGCATTACTGCTTCTACAATCGGTCCTGATATTGGGGATCCCATTGATGTTCTGTTGATTTGTTTGAATATACGGCCATTGAAAGTGAAGTGGGTTGAGGCACAGATCTAGCAGTTTCAGGGGGCTGTCCTTGTTGGTGCTGTTGGGGTCGTGGGGTGCCCCCCTTCCTGATTCATCCAGCAGTGTGGCAATTGTCTCTTTGGCTAGGTCAATGTTTATGGATGCAAATAGTGCTGTTACATTGAAGGATATCATTAGCTCGTCCTCTTCTACTCTGGTGTCCTCAATGATATTGAGGAACTCTTCAGAGGATCCTTCCAGACCATCATAAAAAACATTCTTGATAATAAAATGATTGTGTCACCAACAGCATGGGTTCAATTCCTGCACCAGCTGAGATTACCACAAAGAGCCATCCCTCTCGACCTCTCCCCTCACTCAAGGCATAGTGACCCTCAGGTTAAATCACCACCAATCTTCTCTCTCTAATAAGAGAGAGCAGACCTGTTGTCCAGGAGCTTTACCTATGATTGATGAGGATTAAATCCTGGTTTCAGACCTTGCTCCTTTAAAAGATGCCACTCGATACTGTATTGTTACAGGAACGGAAAGTGCTGGAGAAACTCAGCAGATCTGGCAGTTTCTAAGGAGAGAAAGCAGAGTTAATATTTCAAGTGCAGTAACCCTTCTTCAGAAATGACAGTAGTGAGAAAAAGGTGGTATTTATTGTGATGAAGGGTTGGGGGCAAAAAGGAGTAAGCAGATAAGGGGTGGGGAAGAGAAGACAGTGAAAAGAAAAAGTTAGATGGACAAAGGGATTATTGATAGTAAACAAGGAAGGAAAAATCTAGAAAAGGTGATACAGGGGACTTGTGAGGAGTTTGGTTGTGCTGGCAGTGAGCCACAATATTGAATTAAAACAAAGTGCTGGAGAAACTCAGCAGGTCTGGCAGCACCTGTGGAGAGAAAAACAAGAGTTATTGTTTAAGTTCAGTGAGCATTCGGAACTGGTATTTTTACTTGTTGTCTGCTTCTGGTTGCTGATGGGGCTAGACATTTTTAGACAGAGACTGGGTGAGGATACTCTCAATGACAATGTGATTTTTTAAAAAAAGAGATTCATGTGTCAAAGGATGGTCAAAGCTGTTCGTGTTTTTGGTCACTGGCACCATGTTTGACCATTTGATAACAAGCCACTTTTAAATCTGTCGAGAACAGGAAGAGATCGCTGCCTTGAACTGTGTACTTCAGGTGGAGCGATGGGTGACCAAGAGGCTGCACTATGTGACAGAGTAAGTTTACAAACCACCGCTCCAGGACATCCTGTATACTCCCTCCTTTACGTAAAAGCAAAATATTGCACATGTTGGAACTCTGGCAGAGGCCATGGAGACAGAAAGCAGAGTTAATGTTTCAAGTACCTTTCACCTCCTTCTACAGAACTCTATGGACCAACTCCCTTCCATCGCCCCATTAGAACTGCATCGAAACACTGATTGAGTGCTCACATCTCCAGGTAAATTTAAATTACAGTTATTTGCAATTAGCAACAAAATTGCACATTAAATATAGACTTTGAAATTGGGAGTCTTTATCAGCACAAGACCCACTTACCCCACACTCTTATTACTCACCAGGCAGAAGCAAACAGTGATGAACTGGAACTGTGCCCAATGTACAATCCAGTACAACACACTCCCCACTAGCAGGACTGATTCATATTAACTTTCCTTGTAAAAACACTCATTATCTGATTGCTGAAAATATCTAAAATAATGGCCAGGAGTTACAATTATTTGTTAACTTTTCCTTCTATCAGTTACTCTGTGTGAGCAGCAGCTCAAGGGGTCTGTTACAGACTGGAAAAGTGGCGGGGGGGGGGGTGTGGCGGCGGTGCCTGAGCAGGTGGAGCTGGTTCAGCTGTGATCATTCAGAATAGTAGGAACTGCAGATGCTGGAAAATCCGAGATAACAAGGTGTAGAGCTGGATGAACACAGCAGGCCAAGCAGCATCATAGGAGCAGGAAGGCTGACGTTTCGGACCTAGACC
>NC_063332.1:176015523-176038677 GCF_021869965.1 Rhincodon typus
AGACCCTTCATCAGAAAATGATGAAGGGTCTAGGCCCGAAACATCAGCCTTCTTGCTCCTATGATGCTGCTTGGTCTGCTGTGTTCATCCAGCTCTACACCTTGTTATCTCAGCTGTGATCATTATCGGGTGGAGGAGTACACTCGAGGAGTGAGATGGCCGTCACTTGCTCCCATTTACCTCCTACAGATGCGCAGACAGTGCTGCCCTGATGCCGCTTATGCATCGCGTGCATAATTACTGCAAATGGCACTAAATTGGAGCTTTGACACTTCACTGTCGTTATTGTAGTTTCCCAACTGTGTTGTCTCTCCTTGCCTCATCTCTTACTTACATTTTGTTTTGTCTTATTTACCAAAGGCAGATAAATGTTCAACTCCTTGCCTGCGTGTTTTCTGCGCAATGTGCTTAAATTTTGTAATAAACAATTTCAAATTTAACCAATTGTGATTTAAAGACTGAGCACTGCTGGCTAATTTACACACAACAGAACTAAGCTCATTATGTATGTTACAAACATGCAGTTATATTTTATAAAGAGCTAATTTTGCAATAAACAGACACAATCTTAAAAAATTGCCCCTAAAATTCACGTGACTTCTCTTGTGGATTTAACTGCAGACAAAAGCAGTTTCCTGCCTCATCTGCCTTCCCAGGCAGTGCATTCCAGTCCCCACTACCCTCTGGGTAGGAAAAATTAAATAGCCTCAAGCCCCCTCTAAACCTTTCATTTTGACCCTTCCCCTAAGGGAAACACTGCTTTCTATCCATCCTGGTCATCTTATTCACTTCTATACAGTTCCCCTCTCAACCTTCTCTACTGTACAGAAAACGATCTGAGCTTATCCAGCCTCTCTTCATGGCCAAACTACTCCAGCCCAGGCAACATCCTGAGGAATCTCCTCTGCATCCCCTCCTGTGCAAACAGACCCTCCCTATAATGTTGTGACCAGAACTGTACACAGTACTCCAAAGTCCTGTACAGCTCCAACATGACTTCCCTACTATTATCATCGACACCTTGACTGATATTAATTTGACTGAACCTTAATTTAGTTTGAACAATGGTTGAGTAATAAACTAATTTTTGTTCCTGATTAAACCATAAAGCTGGAGTGATTTTTTAAAATCATACAGTACAGATGTTGGCTCATTGTGTGTCTACGACCCTCACTAGACCCCCTTTCCCACACTAGGTAATAGTTAAAGGGATCCACACATGTGCTCGTAAAAATCATCAGTTCAGAGCACTCTGAGTACATGTCCAGCTCATGGTCATGATGGTATAACTCACTCAGGCACGTTCCAACAAGTAACCATGAGCTAAATACAAACACGGAATACTACATGGTGCTTCAGGAATGATCAAATATGTGCGCAAGGAGCAGTCACATTCACTGAAGTTAAAGGGCTGGCTCCTTAAAACCCGCTCAAACTCAGCCCCGTTTGTGTTTCTATTTCTCAAGTCAATAACACCTTAATTTATGTGCTGCCTTTACAACAAATGTTATATTTATATAAGACAGCAAAATACCTGAAGATGCATTGCAGGAATGCTATCAAAACAATCACTGAAGTTAAAAAAAACCCCAAAAGAACTGTAGATGGTGTAAATCAGGAACAAAAACAAAGTTGCTGGAAAAGCTCAGCAGGTCTGGCAGCATCTATGAAGGAGAAAACAGAGTTCATGTTTCAGAACTGAGGAGGGGTCACCGGACCCGAAACGTTAACCCTGTTTTCTCCTTCACAGATGCTGCCAGACCTGCTGAGCTTTTCCAGCAATTTTGTTTTTGTTGCAATCACTAATGTCACATCAGGAAACACAAGGTTAAGGAGCAATGGTCAGAGATAGGTTTTAAGGGACAAGGAGGGAGAGAAGGAAGGGAATTACTACATTTCAAGGTCAGGCATCTGAAGGCACGGCCAAGTCTGAGATTTATAAGAGACTAGAGTGGGAGGGGTTACACAGATTTGGGAGATAGGAGGACCATTCCTGCAGAGCACTGACTGATGTGCGCTGTCCACCTTCGAGGGAACAGCCATCAGAGCTACTGAATGGAATGTTACCTTTTTTTTAATTTAGTGCTGAAGGTGGTTCAAAAGAGCTGCGCTCTCACTGAACATGCAAATTAGGAGTAGGCCATTCGGCCCCTCCGTCCTGTTCTGCTGTTCAGAAAGGCCACAACTGGCTCAATTGTAACCTCAGTCCCACATTCGTCCTGAACCAATTTCACAAAGAACACAAAGACCTTTCACTTTAAGCAATCCGGTTTATTCAAATCGCTGGAAATAGGGATTAAAAATGTACAAAAGTCTACAGTACAAACCAAAAGCAAACAAAAGGCTCCATTATTTATGAGTTTCAGTTCAAAGTAGTTTAATGCGAATTTACTAATATTTTAATTCAAAAGGAAATACTGTTAGCATATATTTAGCACATCGCTGTTGGTCCAGATGTTTACAAGAATGATCCCAGGGATGAAGGAGTTGCCATCAAGGGTTACTGGGAGAAAGCAGGAGAATGGGGTTGAGAAACATATCACCCACGATTGAATGGTGGAGCAGACTTGATGAGCTGAATGGTCTATCTGCTTCTGCTTCTATCTTATGGTCTCTGGCTATACTTGAGGGAGCCCAAAAACACCAATGAAATAATGCAACAAATGCAAGGTTGCAAATAATTACAAAGTGCAAATAATCACCAAATGAATTTCAGCAAAACATGAAAGAGGACATTAGGGGAAAACGAGAAGGTCACATTTGTCTGTCAACCACTGTAAATGTGATAAAGAAACTAAAGAATCGAACAATTCACAATAACTAACACAAGTAACCATGGCCACTAAAAAAACGCTTCACTTGGAAAAGGAGGTAATGTAAAAAGAAACAGGTTATGCTAAACTTCTATTGAAACTTGGATTCGATCACAATTGGAATGTATTTTTATTTGTTTATGGGACATGAGTAACACTGCCTGGTCCAGCATTTACTGCCTGTCCCTAGTTGTCCCTTGAGAAGGTGGGGCTGAGCTGCGTTCTTGAACCACTGTAGTCCATGTGCTGTGGGTTGACCCACAATGTCCCTTAGGGAGGGAATTCCAGGATTTTGACCCAGAGACAGTGAAGGAATGGTAACATATTTCCAAGTCAGGACGGGGAGTGGTTTGGAGGGGAACTTGCAAGGCATGGTGTTCCCATGTATTTGCTGCCCTTGTCCTTCTAGATGGAAGTGATTGTGGGTTTGGAAGGTGCTGTCTGAGGATCTTTGGTGAATTTCTGCAGTGCAGCTTGTAGATAGTACACGCTGCTGCTACTGAGCGTTGGTGGTGGAGGGAGTGAATGCTTGTGGATGCAGTGCCAATCAAGCGGCCGCTTTGTCCTGGATGGTGTCAAGCTTCTTGAGTATTGTTGGAGCTGCACTCATCGAGGCAAGTGGGGAGTATTCCATCACAATCCTGACTTGTGCCTTGTAGCGGTGGATTGGCTTTGGGGAATGAGAGCAGAAACGTGCACACCATATTACAAAAAGGATCCAGACACTGAAGAAAGCCCACACAATTTACAAGAACAATACCTAAAAAGAGAAAATATAACTTGGAGGAAAAGACTGAACTGGATTGGGCTCTTTTGTGCAGAAAAGGCCAATAATTGATACAGTTATAAATGGAGTTTGATCGAACATATGGAGAGATGATGTTATGTATTTGTTGGGGAGACTAGGGCTAGGGTCCTTTTACACAAGACAAGACTGTCACTAATAGATCCAATCAGGAAATCAGAATTTGTAGAGCAGTGATTGGGCGATATGAACATATGTTTAAGGGGAAGCTGGTTAGAAGGTAAAATTACTGGGGCCTTCTTGTGGTGCAATAGTAGTGATCCTACCCCTGGACCTAGAGGTCTGGGTTCAAGTTCCAACTGCTCCAGCTGTGTGTAATAACATCTCTGCACAGGTTGATTAGAAGAATAGGTTAAATTTTTAAAAATAAGTAAGGTAAAGTCACCGTAGTTCCAGAGGACTGTTCTCTCATTAGTGGTTGAACTGGAGCAACTAGATAAATACAGGGAGGGGAAAGGGAGAGATGGGAGAGATGGAGATGGTGACAGTGAGATGGACGAGGGAGGAACTCTCAGGCTGTGGAAACACCAGCAGAGAGCAGTTGGGCTGAATGGTCAGTACTAGTTTTTTTTTGATAATTCACAATTACTGCATTGCCAACCAGTCACCCCTGAATCTAACACCTCCCATCACCAGTGACTTACTGGATCACCACTATAATTCACCTGGAATGACCTACATGCACAGTTGCCTTGGTGATTCTAACAGGACTCTTGTACATTAACACTCAACACTGACGACTGAGCTATGAATGTAACCATGGTAATCAGGGATCTCTCACTTACCTTTTACATTTTAATAATCATTCTTAAACCTGGTACCAAAAGCATTCACGAGATCAAGAATAATATAGAAACTAGCAGCTTAAAGATCCCACACATTGTCAGCAAAAGGTAATTACCGTCTCGACAGTTTGAGATTTTGCCACGATTCCAGTATGTTCTCTCAAGACAATAACATCAATCTGGAACACAGTCCTGTTGCTCCAAGCATCATTTTCAAAATATATTTACAGGGACAGAATTGTCAGTGTTGGGAATGTCCTGCAAAAACTATCATCTTTTGTTTTGAAATATGATTGCAGTTCGAGTTGGTCTATGGACTGATACATCAATACATTTACATATATTTTATATTGACTCAGACATGTACTCACTCATAGAACTTGCCTTTCGATAGCACCTGCCATGACTTCAGGATGTTCAAAGTGCTTCACAAAGCGAGGAACTGCACCAATTTGCTCACAACGAGGGTCCTTTATGAACAGTAAAGTGACAGTGACTGGGTAAACTGCTCCTGTGGATTGCTGGCTGCAGGGTGACTGTTCAATAAGAGCTTGCCCCTACAGTGGCCCTGGGACCTTTTCTCTCACCTGGAAAGGTAGTCAAGTCTCTGTTTAACATCTCATCCAAAAGACTCAGTCTCCGATAGGGCAGCTTGACCCTCAGTCACCCTTGCTCACACAGAAACATAGAAGATAGGAGCAGAAGGAGGCCATTCAGTCCTTCGAGCCTGCACTGTCATTCATCACAATCATGGCCGATTGCCCAACTTGGCCTAATCCTGCTTTCTCCCCATAACCTTTGATCCCATTCACCCCAAGCGCTATATCTAGTCACCTCTTGAATACTTTCAATGTTTTGGCATCAACTACTTCCTGTGGTAATTAATTCCACAGGCTCATCACTCTTTGGGTGAAGAAATGTCTCCTCATCTCCGTCCTAAATGGTCTACCCCGAATCCTCAGACTGTGCCCCTGGTTCTGGATGCACCCACCATCGGGAACATCCTCCCTGCATCAACCCTGTCCAGTCCTGTTAGAATTTTATAAGACTCTAGGAGATCCCCCCCCTCATTTGTGTGAACTCCAGTGAAAACAATCCCAACCTAGTCGATCTCTCCTCATACATTAGACCCGCCATCCCCAGAATCAGCCTGGTAAACCTTCACTGCACTCCCTCGAGAGCAAGAACATCCTTCCTCAGAAAAGGAGACCAAAACTGCACACAATGTTTTAGGTGTGGCCTCACCAAGGCCCTGTACAACTGCAACAACACATCCTTGCTCCTGTACTCGAAACCTCTCGCAATGAAGGCCAACATACCATTTACCTTCTTTACCACCTGCTGCACCTGCATGCTTACCTTCAGTGACTGACACACAAGGACTCCCAGGTCCCAGTGCACACTCTCCTCTCCCAATTTACAGCCATTCAGGTAGTAATCTGCCTTCTTGTTTTTGCTTCCAAAGTGAATAATCTCACATTTATCCAAATTATACTGCATCTGCCATTGATTTGCCCACTCACCCAACTTGTCCAGATCATCCTGAAGGATCTCTGCATCCTCATCACACGCCACCTACCCACCCACCCAACTTGGTTATCATCTGCAAACTTGGAGATGTTACATTTTGTTCCCTCATCCATTAATATATATTGTCAACAGCTGGGGTCCCAGCACCGATCCCTGTGGCACCCCGCTAGTTACTGCCTGCCAATTTGAAAAGGACCCATTAATTCCTACTCTTTGTTTCCTCTCTGCCAACCAGATTCCTATCCATCTCAATATACTTCTCCCAATCCCATGTGCTTTAATCTTGCACGTAAAAGATTAATGTGGGACTTTGTCAAACACTTTCTGAAATATACTACATCAACTGTAAATAAATATTTGTAGTGGGATTCAAACCCAAAGCTTGTGACCTTATGTTGTGATGGCGCAAAGATTATCCAAAATAAAACCCTGGACTTTGCTTTGATAAGGGATAACTGCTCTATTACAATATTTAAAAATGTGATATTTTGATAGAGAACAAATCCATTGAGGGGGTGTCAGCTCTAAGAGCTGCCCGATTAGTCCCATCCCATCCCCGTGTGTTTATCCATCATCTGGGAAATGCTCTCATTTCACTTATTACTAAATCTGCCTCAGCCACCCTTTCAGGCAGCGCATTCTGGTTCACAACAACTTACTGGCTTGTTAATTATCTTACATGTGCATACTCCGATTACCAACCCTCCTGCCACTGCAAACATTTGCTCCTTACTAAAAACCGTTATAATTCTGAACACCTTTAACTGAATCTCCCTTGTATCTATTCGGCTGTAAGAAGGTGCATGTTAGTCTGGGCTATGACCCCACTATTCTGGACTGGAATGGTGACTGGGTAACTCCTACAGACCCTGCTGCTGTTTCATTTTCTAATTATTTTGCATGACTCTCTTTCAAATATATTTTATTAGCTTTGAAGTATCCTGTGCAAGCCTTACCATAACTATCCCTCAGACTCAGCTGACAGGACAGAGACATCAATCTGAACAAAACAAACAGGGTGACTGTTGGCACCTTGGTGCTGTTCAATGACTGAGCGTAACACAAAACCTACTCAAGTTTGTTTGCAGCTAGCAGAGTCAACGTCAAGTAATTTCACATGTAACACAGCATATGGAACTGCACCAATGTCTTCTGACAGCAACAGGTGAGGACTCCAGCAAAAATCCAATCTTTGGAGAACACTTTAAAGAGTGTGTGCGAAATGAGTCAGTGTTGTGTTTGACAGGGTGGCTTCCAGGCACAACCAGTGAAGATATCATACAATGATCGCCATCTTTATGGGAGAAATTGTTAAGATTATATACACCGTCAATTTTGATAGACTTGGAAGTGAACAATCAGTTACCTCACAGCAAAACCACTGAAGAAACATACACGCCAGTTAAGTTCATGCATGTTTTATTGAAATAGTAATATAAAATACTTCCTTGTTGTTACAAGTGCATGCTTAAACTGCTGACGTTTCAGAGGTCAAATTACAAAGGCAAGGCATTCAAGGTTGTAGTGAATTACTTGGGCACATTTACTGTTGTTTCAAAAAAAAATCAATGGATCATCCATTATGGACCAGTTTTCAACCATATCGTCAAACCCGTAACTGATATACGGTGAAATGTGTAAATACACTAAATGTTTTATTGTGGCACAAAAAAAAGTCAGACTCCACCATCGTGACTAAAACAGTGTCATGCATCTAGAGTTTTACATGTACCCACATATCAATTGTTTAATTTTCACAATGTTTGATAAACATGCTAATCTTCTATATGTGCACTTGTGTGTACTGAAAAATGTTCAGTTTTCCACGCCCCCTCTGAATAATTTCAAGAAGTTTCTCTTTTTAAATTACAAAAATTCAAAAGGCATTAAGCAATTTCATACAGTGAATATAAAGTATGCAAGTTTACATTTCCAGTATATGTCAGATCACTAAGCACATTACAGTCCCATATAGGGACAGTACAGCCAGAAATTGGGGAAAATACCATGCAGAGGACAGTTTTACAGACTACAGATGCTATTCACTGCATTTTATATGGTATGTCTTGTTCTTCATATAGTTAAAATAAAATTTAAAATATGAATGCGTCACTCATTAATATACAATTCCAGCAAGCCACAACCAACTTAATGCAAATAAAATATAATAAGCAGCAAAATGAATGGTAAAAGTTATAAATAAATTTCCAGTTTTTTTTTTGGAAAAAGGCTATCCATTGCCAAGTGAGTAATAGGTAAATACATAAACTGGTAGCATCCAAACACACGAAATCAACCTGAGGTAAGCAGAACTTGTACAAAAACCAAATTTAATTTTTGGCATTTTTTGTGATTTTGCAACTTTACAAATTTTTTTTTTTTTAAGACTGCCTAATTTGTTTGAAACTCTCGTAAAAGAGGAACCAAAAAGTTAATAAATAGTCCACATCTCAATCAGCTATTAGTTTGTACAACCTCAATTTTAATTTTTGTTTTAATATGTCAAAGCTGAGTTCGGCAATTGTAAACGGACACGAGAAAATTAAAGAGCTATTGGACAGAGATCCCACATCCAGTATAGTAAAGGCCTTTTCAAAACTGATCTGCAAGTCTTCCTTGATGCAAAAGGAAAACATTTTGATTATCTAATGTGTAATATTTTACCAGCATTTAACTGTTTGCTTGTCAAGAAGCAAAGGCATATTCCATCTGAGGTAACTTAACTGTCAACAATCACAAAACAATTCCTATCACTCTGTTACTGTAATCTGTCATCAACACCTAGCTCCCAGAGCATGCAGCAGTAATCAGAGGCAAGAATGTCAAACTGCTTGGGATGGCAACCATACAATCATGCCTTCGAACTGGAAACTGCAAAACGATCATTGAATATTGCCACTCTCAGTGCCATTGGCCTCTGAGCAGACCACCTTGTTGATGGAGTTAAGGGTGCTGTCACTTGGAATTCCATCGCGACGAGGGGGCATCCTCTCGTTGATACGGTCCAGACCTTTCGCCTCGGCAAAGCTGCTGATCTTATGCTGGGGAGAGAAACCTCGGATAGCTGAATAGAGAGGGGTGCCGCAGTAGTAGGACCACCGGAAGGGAGCAGGGTGGGGGTGGGGAGGGGAAGAGAGAGAGGGTTGGTGGGGGGGGGGGGGGGGGGGGGGGGGGGGGGGGGGGGGGGGGGGGGGCAAGAGAGATGGGGAGCAAGAGAAATGGGGAGAAAACGTGAATGAAATAACACCTTTTCTTCACCACAGTGGATATACAAATTCAGCATGGTTACTTGGTTAGCACATTGTGGCGTATGTATTCAAGATTCAAAAAAACTCTGATTAACGTATTTGCAATAAATCATACTCAACAAAGCAGAAGGAGCTTACAGGCAGTGATGGATTTAATAAATCCACTCTTGTCTGAAGTTAATAAAATTGATACAACAAAATCATTTGCATTAGATTTCTATTTAAGAAACCAATCAATCATTGTGTCTACAATTCTGATCACCTCATTCTACTTGAAACTGGTTTTAGCCCAGATCTGTTCTACTCGATATGCCAGAAGTAGAGAGATGGTAACTAATTCTACACTGCACTGACTTTCTGCTGGACATGAAGTTTAAACAGCGTGGAACTGACCAGAGCCAAAAATAAAAAGCTTAGTATAAATGAAAAGCTATCTTCCACTTTGTGGATTTTAACTATGAGACCAATCTGCTACACAAGGATAACTTACAATGCCGTGTGCATTTGTAACGAGGCAGAGATTTGAAGAAATGGGCCAAATGCATCCTGCTCAAGTGGCATGTTTCTTTTAATTGCACCAGAAGATGAAAGAACCTCTTCACACAACTGGACCCATTTTACTGGATTGCCAATGAATGAAGTCCAATGGGAAAATTCCAGCTTTTGTAAAAATGTGCAATTTCAAAAGTGGTAATGGATAAAACATTGAAAAAATTTGCAGAGCATGGAATCAGGAGTTATTGGATTGTTCTACTGAAGAGGGGCCACAGAAATGGCCCACTTCTACACTGCAGATGAGAACATAAACTCTCGACACTTGGAAATATCTGGGATGGGGGGGCAAGACAGGCTTGCACCTCACATAACACTAGAGATGGCCCGACAGTGGCAACGTCTCTGGCTTAGTTATCCAGAGGCCCAGGCTCATGTTTTATTGGAGAACTGGAGAACGATATGGTACAGGAAGCCGTTCAACTTATCATATCTGTACTAGCACTCTGATACAGCCATGTCAAACTGCACAACCTTCTCACTCTTCTTGTTTTTAGAAACCATGGACAAAACGAGCCAAGACATCAGCAAAGGGAACTCAGGACTCAGAAGGTTAAGAGGAAATGTCACTCGACCTGACATCAACATGTCTTTAAGGAGACAGCGACTTCATGCAGGGTGGGACTGCAGCCTATTGGGAAGGTTTAACACAGCCACAATGATTACTAACCATTCCATCTGTCAATTCCAGAAACCATGCAGCAAACAAGTGGTCAATGTGGTTATGATTAGTACAGTGGGATCCTTTCAGTAAAAAATGGTATTTCCTATAACAGCAACTCCTTTTTTCCAAGCCAGCAGCTGAACAGAATGGGCTATTTAGACCGAATAAACATCTTCAACTGCAGTCAAAATTTTGAACCGAATTCCAGATTGTGGACTGAATTGAGCAGTTTTCAAAATGTCAAACAGTAAGATGAAACACTTCTTAATTGGACGTATTTTGTCATCAGTGCGTGTTTGGCATATTCCACAATTGCATAAAGTAAATAAAGGGGAGATTAATATTTATATTTTCAGACATGTTTTCATTGCAGCAAGGAGTTATATTTGTAATTAACCATGAACATTGGGAGTTTACTGTTATTAAAGTACACAGTAAGCAGATCCCACTGAATATCACTCAAAGGTTAGTAATTATTCAGAAATCTCCCTGAAAATGCAGATGATTCAGATATCACAGTAATCCAACTTGATGATGCTGCTGCTTCTGGTTTGACAAAAGGTTAACACTATAGTTTACACAGATACTAGTAAAACAAAACACACAGCAAAGCCACAGAGTCACAAAAAAATAGTAAAAATGAATTTCCACCACCGATGCAGACTGTGGATCAGAGTTTGTTAAAAAGGAGGTTTTAAAATCATGTATAAATAGCAGCTTGGTAACCACTATTTAATCAGCAGTCAGCTTTGCTCTTGCTGAAGTAACTCAAGCCAATTTTGAAGCATCAAAGTTGTTGTTAATAGCTCTTCTGGACCAGCTTTGAGAATTTTTACAGTTTAGCCAGAAGACACAGATGGGATTTCGCAAGAACAAAGGTCACAACTGCCTAAAAGGATAAATCTATTTAAAAGCAAAGCCACACCTCAACATGGTTAATAGATGACACAGTGTTAAGGAGTGTTAGACAACTGATGGTTAGCCCAACCCCATACATCATGTACACGCTAATATATACACACATACGTAGGTATAAACCCAGCACAGCCCCCATCAGTTGTACAACAGAAAGGGGGCTGTCCAAAATATTACCTTCATCAGCCTCAATAGCCTCAACAGTCGCTGAAGAAAAGAAAAGGGTTGCAAATTGGATGAGAAAGTTGAGCTGAGAATTGATACTCTTAACAATAATGAGTAGCAAAAAAATAGCAACTGAGCAAGTCTAATACAAGCTTTAGTACTCTTATGCAGAGATGAGAAATTATGAACAACACGTTCACAAAAGACAACACACAGTCAGTGGAGGAGGAAAAAGAAATAAATGACAGTGATCACTGAGCAGAAAAATCAGTATTATTGCCATTGGTGTGTATGTGGACTGAGTCACAATTGGTTGGTTTGCAGTACCTGATGGAAGATAAGTGCAGATTCCCACAAGGGAAACTTATTAAAGGTCCATTAGGTCCAAATCACGCGCACTGACATTCTCTCATCACTGGTGAAGGCATGAAAAGCTCCTGAAAGCTGTGGTACTTGTTCTGAGTGCTCCCCAGGAATGGCTCACTCAGAGTGAAGTCTGCTTGAAGCAGCTGTAAACATACATCAGCAGGAACACGGTTTAGGTTCATACAGCTGGGAGGTGGCACAGTGGTAGTGCCCCTACCTCTGAGCCTGGAGACCCAGGCTCAAGGTGAAGGGAGTCAGTAATGGTAATGTTCTGGGATCATGGTTCAAATCCCACCACAACAGGCGGTAGAATTTAAATTCAATAAATAAATCTGAAATGGAAAGCCACTCGCAGTGATGGTGACCATGAAAGTATCACTGATTGTTGCAAAAACCCATCTGGTTCACTAATATACTTTTAGGGAAAGAAATCTGCCATCCTTTCCTGGTCTGGCCTAAATGTGACTCCAGACCCACAGCAACACGGTTACCTGTAAACTGCCCTCTCTGAAAGGGCTGCATAAAACACTCAGCAAAAGGGTAATTAGGGATGGGCAATAAGAGCTGGCCTTCCCAGGGATACCCACATCCTGTAAAAAAATAAAGTTTGCACTGGATTGAATAAGGGACACAGGTTTTACTGTGACAACAATGCTAATGCTGAACCAGAGGTTCAAACTTGTCACCATGTCTGAGATGCACAGATTAACCTGCGCTGGATGGGGGTGGGGTGGGGTGAATACTGTGTTTTGCTACTTTAATGGTTGGATTTTGTTTTGTAATTCTTGCCAGTGAAGTTTGGTTCTATCTGGGTAAGTATTAATGCTGCAAAGGACAATCCCTTTTTCTCGAAATGCTGCAGACTCACTGATTAGTGCTTCAGACAAAGTGAGTTATTGCAAGTGGAAACTCACCAGTAGTTCAGTTCAAACATGGATAGCATCAGCTCGTCAAGTGTACTCTCACTTTAAGGGCCAATTACAGCACTTAGCTGTTATTACAGTCTTTCCATACCCATGATTTTGGCATTCCACACATTCATGTCCCAGTGGGAACCCATTCTGTCAAAGATCATATTCTTCAGTTCTGGGGCAGGCATGTCCCATTCACTTGAATCTTTGCTTCCACACTCTACTCCTCCTCATTCATTCAGCATTACCCATTTCATCCTCTGAACTCCGCACGACCCAAAAATGACCAGTTTCTGCTTCTGTCCTCCCTCAATGAAATGTTAAACAAAACCAGAAATTTCTGGCAAGACTCAGCAGGTCTCTTTCTTTCTCCATACTGGTCAGAGAGTTAATGTTTCAAGTGTAGTGACCCTTCCTCAAAACAGAATGCAAAACGTTAACTCTGTTTCTCTCTCCAAGATGCTGCCAGACATGCTGAGTTTCTCCAGCAATTTCTGTTTTAGTTTCAGATCTTCAGCATCTGCAGTTCTTTATCTCAACAAAAAGCTGCCCAGAATCTAGTCTCAAGATAAATTCCCAGGAGAGAATGTATTAACTAACGCTGAGTTTAATGGTCATCAACAAAGTTAATCCAGAAATAGCAATTTTAATATTTAATAATCTGAGTTTTAATGCATTTAATATAAAGCTATGAGCACAACAGATGCAGAGAATTTCTAAAATTATTTTCAGTTCACATTTTGAATGCAAAATGAAACTGTTGGAGCAGTTTTCAACTTGGTTAAATCTGGTCAATGGGGTCTGCACAGTTTATACCCAGGACCGGACTAGTTAGTAATATGTCCCAGCATCCTGTGGCCCGTGCTGGGGATACTGACACAGGCTCAATCCCATCCTGATGACTGCAAAGATCCCCAACCAGCTGAATCTCAATTCTACAGCACAGAACGAGGCTATTCAGCCCACTTCCCTGCATCAATGGAACAGCAGTGGCATCATCTTTGGAAACGGCAATCGAGAAAGCTCAATGCCAAGAGCTGGTTTGTGATTTTTTTGGGGTGGGGGGTGGGGGCTGCGGGCTGCAGACAAGAACATGGTGCTGAGACTATGATATTATTGGATGGTGGAGCAGGTTCGAGGGGCTGAATGGCCTGCTCCTATGTTTCTCGTGTCAGCTCGAATTCTGGTTTGCAAGAGGAGTAGCAGTTAAAGAATAATCAGGAGAGAACGCAGAGAGATCTTTCTACTAAATGATTGCACACTTACTCCAAACAGAGTGCAGTAGTGAGAGCAGATTAAAAGGAAGGTGGGTCAGAGGTACAGGGGGAAGGCAGGTCTGTTGTGCTCAGGAATTTCAGACACTGTAGAGGAGAGGGACAAACACCTGTTGTGCGAAGGATGTTTGGACCACTCTGAATTCAGGGTCTATCTTGCAAAAAGCTACGGCAGGAAGAATCTTGGAGAGACTGGGAGGCGTCTTTAACCAGTCAATATCTCCTCAAGCTGATTCCTGGAGTGAGCAAATGTGCTGAATGGATCAAAATCACAATGCTCTTTGACAGAATCAGATATCATTCATTAAAATGATGTGGAAACAACGTGAGGATGACATGAGGAAAATCTTTTTCACTCAGCAAGGAGTTAGGGTCTGGAAATCTGGTGAAGGCAAGTTCCATTGTGGTATTCAAGAGGGTATTGGATGGTTATTTGGATAGAAATGCTGTGCAGTGACATGTGGAAAAGGCAGGAGATTGGCATTAGGGAATAGAACAGGTGCAGGCACAATAGGCCAAATGGCCTCTTTCTGCACTGTAACAATTCTGTGATTCTGAAAAGGAAACGTTATTAGCTTTGGCAAGGTCATCCATTGAACACAAAGTGTTTCTTAAGATGAGAAAGAATTTCTTCTCTCAGAGGGTTGAGTGTCTTTGGACTCCCTTGCCACAGAGAGCTGTGGGGGCAGAGTCCTTGTGTAAATTTAAGGCGGAGATCGATAGATTCTTAATCAGTCAGGGAATCGAGGGTTACAGGGAAGGGTCAGGAAAGTGGATGTGGGGAATGTCGGATCAGCCATGATCCTATTGAATGGCAGAGCAGGTTTGAGGGGTCGAATGGCCTACTCTCGTTCCTGTTTCTTATGACCTGAGTGAGTTTCCACAATGTTTTAAGTGAGGGACGTTTCCTGTGTAACCCAGAGTTTAATCACTTGGCCACTGATGGCTGTGCCTTCAGTTTGTCTCCGCCCTGAGCTCTAGACCTGTCTCCCTGAACCTCACTGACAACGACTCCCCCACCTCCTCCTTGAAACCCAGCTGTGACTAAGCTTTCAGTCTGTGAGCTGACATTTCTTCATATGACCTTTCATGCTTCGTTACATTTGAGAACACTCCTGCGAACCACTGCATAAATGGAAGAGTTTTTTCCCCCTGTTTTGATCTAGACTCCATCAACGTACTTGCCGTGATGAATAAAGAACAGGGTGATTTAGTGTTCAATGGAGTCACTAGCATGCTTTGATATCTACCAATAAGTATTTCTGGCAAAAATATTATCTAGCAGAGTTACCATTGAGTGAGTGGATGGAAAAATACTCCCTATTGCAGTCTTTCTGGGGAATTGGTAACCATGGTGAACACTGTTCAAATCACACCCTGAATAATTAGCAATATGTAGATTGTACCACTAAGGAAAATCATGAAGAAAACTTTCAACTTGATATAAAAATTGACTGGTTCTGTGATTTCCTTGATAGAAGGGACACTTGTACTGCTATGGTGTCTGGCCTATAGTTGACTAGAGTTAATCACTGAGCAGTTGATGTTTAATACCCTTCAAACAGTCAGCCATTCACATATAATCCAATCACAAGAGCAGCGGCCTGGATCAGACCTCACAGGAAGGTTGAGAAATTCTGAGTAATCCAGGTACAGTCAAACATGATAAATTTCAATTTCTGACAATAATCAGAGAGGAATCTTTCAGATCGTTCGGAATGAACATGGATGGCCCACCCGTCATTATCAATCTCAGTGCGTGTCAATGGCACACCTAGCCCCATCAACCCTGCAAAGTCCCTGTGACTAATATCTGGGGTTTGTGGTCATCTAGAAGGACAAGGGCAGCAGATACTTGGGAACACCACCCCCTGTAAGTTCCCCTCCAAGCCACTCCCCATCCTGACTTGGAAATATATCGCTGTTCCCTCAGTGTCACTGGGTCAAAATCCTGGAATTCCCTCCCTAAGGGACATTGTAGGTCAACCTACAGCACATAGACTGCAGCGGGTCAAGAGGCAGCTCACCACTACCTTCTCAAGGGGGCAACTAGGGATGGGTAATAAATGTTGTCCAGCCGGCGATATCAACATTCCATAAATTTATAAAAGGAGGGTGATACCTTGGCCAGGAGTTTACAACATGGCTTCAGGCATATTGAGGGAATTCGTTGCAATGTCAGTTCTACACAGGTTAAGGAATGATTATTATTTCAGCAGTTTAACGATCAGTTTAGCGGGAGCTACTCAGTCTCCTATTGATCACTCACTGGTTTCTCAATCTCAATGATAGTTTGTCAGTTGTGAGATGAACCACTCTCATTTATTGCCTTCAGTCTGACAACTGCAATCTCCCCAACACTTGGACCCAGGATGTTGATGTTAAAGGTGAAGAGAGGGCCTTTCCTGATCAAGGTACCTTTTTGACAAGTTGTGGTGACTCACTTGGTTTGGTTGACCATTGTCTCTTTCTATAGGAGGCTTCCAGGAATATCCTATGACACTGTGGTTTTACAATAGCACAGCAGACCAGAAAATGCCAATGTGTCTATTATGGTTCACATAAGTTATTTTACATTCCATCAGATACTGCAGTTATTCCAGTGACACAGCTAGTGTGTGGATCATTGCACCAATTAAATGTGCCTTTCGGTAGATTATTTAAGATTGGATATCTTTAAACTGTAGGAATATTTTTAGGATGAAGCTAAACATCCATCTTGTTTGCTGTTAAGGGTTAGCTTTTCTGTTTTAATTTAAATAAATAAGAAATGAAGTAATTCATTGACTAACAAAAGAAGTAAGTCCAGAGCTGGTGATAATCTTGGATGGTGTAGCTACACAGGAGCTGGCAGGAAAACAATCATTCCTCGACTGAGAGAGAACTGCTTTCCTCAGGGTTTCTAATGTTCAGCTTTGCCTGGTAGATGTTCGTCCTGTTCATGTTATTGCTGATCCCATGTGTCAGTTTACACAGGGGAATGATATTAGCATGAGAGAGTTAGCACCAATACACAGAACACAGACATACACAGGTACGTGGATGAAGTGAATGAAACAGGTACCTGATTCGTCTGAACAGAAGGGAGAGAGAAAGAGTATATCAGAAAGCAAATAGAATATTGAAAAGAGTGAAGCAGAGAGGAAGTTCATGGGGAGCATTGAACAGACATCCCCATTTCGCACACAATACCCAGTTCACACATACATAAATATACCAGGAGACAATTTACTTCAGTTACTTGAATGCAACAATACAAGTCAACAATCTGGAGAAATTTTAAATACCAGAAAACATGTCACTGGGTGATGGTAAGTTTCATTTGAGTCCAAGCTTCACCAACATTTATCACCCGAAACTGATACCTTCAATTACATACTTCACATGATAATAAGGGAAGGATACCAGGGTGTAATTAATCGTTCTTCTGATTCAATACAACACTTATATAAACTCTACATTCAGGAGCAATTTCTAAAACCAAAGTATAGGGTTATTAAATATATTTTAATAACTTTATAAGCATATAATTAACTTATAGAAAGGCATTAAGGGGTTACTCTACCTGCCAAGACAAGAACTTTCATTAGATTTCATGGAACTACACAACTCATTAAATTCATTCTTTTGGGATCCCCCCAGTTTCTGTTACTGATTTTCACTTCAAACATATTGTATATCAGCAGCAATATCAAAACTGTCACTATCAAAAACTTGGCTCACATTAACAGAAGGAATACAAGCTTTCAATTAAAGTTACATTTCCAAATAGCTACACATCTTGACTTTATTTCCCTGACACTTCCGTAAGTTTGACCTGCACCCAAATAAAGACAATAGAGTCAAATATTTCAATAGTTTGTTCAATTTATTTTTTGAAAGATCAAATTTAACAAGGAGAGTCATGCCCTGACTTATCATGTAACTCCTAACACACATGCAGGGATTACTGAAAAGTTATTGTATAATTTAAGGCTCTGGTGGTGCAGTGGTAGTGTCCCTACCTCTGAACCTGGAGATCTGAGTTTAAGTCCCATCTGCTCTAGAGGTGTGTAATAACATCTCTGAACAGGTTGATTAAAAATATCCAGAGTATGGTCTATTTCAAAAGGAACACCCAGGTTACCTGTAATAATTCAAACAGGAGTGATAAACAGTTTAAATAAATGTGGGCTCATTCAAAATAGCTCTTTGAGCTAATTTCTGTTATGAGGGAAGATAATATGGAGGGAATGAGAAGTGTGTGTAGGAAAGATATTATAGTCAAAGCCATTTAAATGCTCAAACTGAAAGAAACAAATCTCAAATTCCTCATCAGCTGACAGGTGATGTGTTTCAGTGAGATACAGTCCTGGCTCAGTCAGGGGCATCGCGAGAGAATCCTGTTGCAGCTTTTAAGAATACTAAAATATTGGGGAGACCTTGATAATCTTAAAAATTCAGTACCCAAATAAGGCAACATGGGTTCGTTTTAATAGGATAGTCAAGGGATTTTGAAAATCAGGGACTCACCTCCAGATTGAGAATTGTTACCCTAAAGTTTTGATCCTGGGATTTCTGCAAAATTTTTGGGTTATCTAATGCAGCTCCTTAAATATCTAATTACTTACACGGCATAATTCTAAAAATTAATACCTGCTGTTTATTATTAATAATAGGGCAGCTAACACTTAGAGAATAAATCTAATTTAATTTTCATTAGTAAATTGAAAAAGTCAGGTTATGAATCAGAGTTTGCACCAAGTCTAGTTATTTCTTCCAGCACATTAATCAATCATATTCTTACTGGTTGTGCAATTATAGAAATATGTCAAATAAAAAAAGTTATTCTGGCAATGAATTAAATAAGATCACTCACAATACTTTCACCAATGTGCCACATTTTTGTGCAAAATTATATTTTATATTCGTTCAGACGTTTCATTGCCATGATAGGTGACATCATCAGTGGAGCATCCGATGAAGCGATGTTATTCTACTCCACTTGGAATTTATACTGTCCGGTCCGTTATGGTGAGTTGGGTCATTTCTGGTTTGGTCTGTATGGGTTTGTATATGGGGTCCAATTCTATATGTTTGTTGATAGGATCACGTGTTGAGAACCATGCCTCTAGGAATTCCCGTGAACGTCTACGTTTGGCTTGAGCCACTATAGTTACGTTGTCCACTTGGCATAGAGTCCCATAATGCAATCAACAAACATATAGAATTGAACACCACATACAAATCAAAACCAGAAATGACATACTCACCATAATGGACCAGACATTATACATTCCAAATGGAGTCGAAGAACATTGCTTCATCGGAGGCTCCACTGATGATGTTACCTAGTATGGTGATGAAACTTCTGAATGAAAACAAGCCAGCTCGGCGAGCAAGTCAACAACCTTACCCACAACCCGAGCTACAAATCTACGCCAAAGCCTCATGTTTTATATTATTTTTCATATATTTTCTTTTAAAAAGCCTCTCCTCTGGGAACGGTGAACAAGAGTGAAATATAAAGTTGCTCAGAGTCTGATTGGATCTGCTTCACAAGAGATCCTGAGACGAGTAAAGCTTGATCTGGAGCAATTGGGTCCAGTGGGTTAGACTGTTTTGTGCAGTATAGCTACCAGCTGGACAGCTTTGAAGCTGGCAGAAATCAGGACTGGGACTTGGAAAGTGGATAGCTGCTGTTTCCTGAAACTTTCCATTTTGTAGTTTTTGGCACCTGCTGTATTATTTAATTCACCGTTTATTGCAGTGCACCATAAACAGTTCGCAGTGTGCAAAATTAGCAACAGACTGGCAATGATTTCAATTCCTTGTCTATGTTACAGGTTAATAGCACAAGTTGAACTTGCTGCGTGAGTTTAGCCCAGCAGTCCCCTTGTATGGAATAAGCTCTTCATAAAAAGTTAAGGACCGTGATTCTCTTCACATAGGGACGCACTGACCATTTTGTGTTTCACAGACGTTTGTCGCATACTGTTACGAAGATACTTT
Source organism: Rhincodon typus (assembly GCF_021869965.1). Lineage (NCBI taxonomy): Eukaryota > Metazoa > Chordata > Chondrichthyes > Orectolobiformes > Rhincodontidae > Rhincodon > Rhincodon typus. The sequence goes on from NC_063332.1 coordinate 176,035,543, forward strand.
AAAAGGCTGTTTAATTTCTGGAAGAACTGATCCTATACTGCACAGCAATGTTCCAGGAAAATGGTACTAATTCCCTTTGTTCTCATTTCCATCATTACCAGTAACAAAATATGCCAAATCACAAAGTACTGACAGGGAAATCATAGACAAAAGCAAAGGGTACACTGGTTGCCATCAATTGAGAACACTTAGCATGGAATAATGGAATCCACTCTTACCACTTTGGAGGGTTTGTTTGCCTCCAGCCAGCACTCCACTCGGAAGCATTCCTGTGGGAGTCAGGCCTTTCAGTGTCAGAACACTCTCACTCTCCTCTCTGGAAAAGAGCAAAACATAAACCAATGCAATTGGACGGAGACCTAACCAAGCTGATCAGCTCAGCTCACTGCACTCCCTGGTTGGTTTAAAGTACGTGATTACAAACCCAACATCAGAACAGAAAAATGCAGAAGCAGTTCCAGGCTATTCAGCCCATCAAGGCTGCTCTGTCATTCAATGAGAATCATAGAATCCCTACAGTGTGGAAACAGGCCATTTGGCCCAACAAGTCCACACCGCCCCTCCAAAGAGCATCCCACCCAGACACATTCCCCTACCCCTGCATTTCCCATGTCTAACCCCCCTAACCTAAACAGCCCTGGACACTAGGGGCAATTTAGCACGGCCAATCTATCTACCCCTGCACATCTTTGGACTGTGGGAGGAAACTGGAGTACCCAGAGGAAACCCACACAGACACGGGGAGAATGTGCAAACTCCACACAGACAGTCGCCCGAGGCTGGAATCAAACCCAGGTCCCTGGCACCGTGAGGCAGCAGTGCTAACCACTGAGCCACCATGCCGCCCCATGAGATTGTGACTGGTCGGATAATTCTCAACTCGATTTGTGTGCCTTTTCCCCACAACCCTCAATTCCCTTCTTGATCCACTCTATTCAAGCTGAGACAGACAGATTTTAATGACCCAGCCACAACAGCCCTCTGTGATAAAAAAATTCCACAGATTCGCTATGCTCTGAAAGAAGAAATTTCTTTTCATCTCTATCTTAAATGTGTGACCCCTTATTCTGAGATTATACCCTCAGGTACTAGACTCTCTCACAAAGCGAAACAATCTTTCCACAACGACCTCAAGCTCCTGAAGAATCCAGTAAAAGCATCTCTTATTCTTTTGAATTCCAAAGGGCTGTAGAAATACCTAGCAGCATTATCAGAAGTGACACCATTAATTTGCAAACGTGGTCTACATTATAATGGAAATAATTCAGACAGAAAGGCTGTAAACAATCTGATTGTCATATGCAACTAGCAGATTCACTGAAAGGATGAGATGGCAAGGCTTCCGGAGCAAGTGGGAAATTGTGTCAGCGGTAAATTACTCTTCGGAATTTCATTGTTTTGCATTGAGGGTTCTTGAGGCACTATGGTAGTGTTCTTACCTCTGAGCTAGTACACCCAGGTTTGCATGCCACTTGCTCCAGAGGTGTGTCATAAATCCCGGGATAGGGTGATTAAAAATGCCTACTTTGTTTTTTTGATCACTCTATTCACAGAGATGTTAATAACGCACCTCTGGAGAAGGTGGGACTCAAACTCGGGCCTCTTGACCCAGTTCTTTGTTTTATTATACCACCACCATCCAAAAAGACAAGGGCAGCAGTTACACAGGAACACCACCCCCTGCAAGTTCCCCTCCGAGCCACTCACCATCCTGACTTGGAAATATATCACCGTTCCTTCACTGTCACTGGGTCCAAAATCCTGGAACTCCCTTGGTGAGAGGAACCTGGATCTATCTACAGCACAGGGACTGCAGTGGTTCAAGACGGGAGCTCACCCCCACGTTCTCAAGGGGCAACTCAAGGACAGGAGGTAAATGCTGGCCCCACCAACGACATTCATACCCTGTTAATGAGTTTAAAATATCTGGCACGTTGCAGCCTATCCCATTAGTATCTTGTAGCAGAGTTGACAGATTACTCACCATTTGTGGGCGAGCTGCCACAAATACCTCAGGAAATGAGAAACACGAAGGCCTCTAGCTATGGTGTTCCAGCTGAATGCTCCTCTTCACACTCTGTGCACCAATCCTGCTCATTTGGGTTTTGTCACTTACCCACCCTTCATATTGTGGGGGTGAGCTGGGCATCTGGTGCTCTGGGCATCAGCCCTATTTTACATGAATCCCCCCCACCCCCAAACCTCCCAGTCGGGGCATGTGAGATTGAGCTCTTGGTCTTTCCCTGTGCTCTGGCAAAATTGTATCTCTTCAAGTATTTCTTAATTCTGTTCTGAAAGTTACTATTCAATCCGCTTCCACTGACTTACAGAATGGCTCAGCCAAATCACATCACACGGTGTTTAATAATAAAGCCACCCCTCTGCTTTTTTTCTACTTAGCTTATACCAATGGCCTCCTAATATTGACCCACCAACTAACAGAAGCAGTTTTTTCCTTATTTAATCTATGTCCCTTCTCCCACTAGTATCAAATACTGTAAATAAATCTTCCCTGGATTTTCTCTGCTCTAAGGAGAATATTCCTGGTTCCTCCCCATCACAGAGCTCTGACTCCTGGCTATTCCAGTAAATCTCTGTCCCACCATCTCACTGACATCTGCCATAACATCTGGCGCCCACTATGGCTGAGATGGGGCTGGGGTGGGGTTTGTCCCACGGAGTTAGAGAGCTCAAGGGAAGAAACAAGAATCATCGACACCGTCACTGCTTTCCATCAGACTGCGATGTTGACACTGTTTCTGTCTCTCTCCCTCCACAGATGCTGCCTAACCTGCTGAGTAATTTCAGCATTTTCTGTTTTCATTTTGTTCAACTCATGCCTTCAAATTCTGTCAGCAGAAGTGAAGTCCTAAATAAAACCAGAGTTACCAGGCAAGAGCCGAGAGGAAATGGAACAAGACCTACCGGAGAACAGAAAACATCTTGGCCATCTTGCCAATTGCCCGGATCTTGTTCCGAATGACCTCTTTGCGAGCAGCAGCAGATGCACCTGGCAAAATATCACAATGACCTTAGTCTCTGCTTGCTCACACACACAGCACACGCACACACACTGTACATGCTCGCACACACAGCACACGCACACACACTGTACATGCTCGCACACACAGCACA
>NC_063332.1:176038687-176039151 GCF_021869965.1 Rhincodon typus
CACACAGCACACGCACACACACTGTACATGCTCGCACACACAGCACATGCACTCGCACACACTGTACATACTAGCACACGCACACACTGTACATAGTCGCACACGCACACACTGTACATAGTCGCACACACTGTACACGCACGCACACACAGCACACGCACACACTGTACACAGTCGCACACACAGCACACGCACACACTGTACATACTCGCACACACAGCACACGCACACACTGTACATACTCGCACACACCGCACATACTCGCACACACCGTACATACTCGCACACACAGCACACACTGTACACACTAGCACACACAGCACACGCAGACACTGTACATAGTCGCACACACAGCACACGCAGACACTGTACATGCACACACTGTACACAGTCGCACACACTGTACATGCACACACTGTACACAGTCGCACACACAGCACACACTGTACACAGTCGCACACACA
>NC_063332.1:176059151-176062392 GCF_021869965.1 Rhincodon typus
ATGCTGCTTGGCCTGCTGTGTTCATCCAGCCCTGCACCTTGTTGTCCTGGTCACCCAGCAGCTGGGTTGCTGCTCACCAACTGCTATTCCAGAAGCCTCCAATTCCACATTCCTAGCCATGTGATCAAATTCCTGCCTGGCTCACCTCTCCCAAACTCAATCCCAATGACCATCCCAGATCCCGGCACTCCTCCAGTTCTGGCCTTTTTCTACATTCCTGATTCCCATTGCTGTGCACCTTTGGTAGTTGTACCTTCAACTATCCTGGCTTCCACACTCGAGGACTCTCCTGAAAATGCTCTCCTAACATACTTTTGCCAAACCTTTGGTTACCCGTCACAATATTTTACACGGCTTTTTGTCACATTTCGTCTGACATTTTCTGTGCAGGCACCTTGGCATGTCTCATACGCTGCACAAATGCACAATTAATACATTGCTTTCAGTGATTCGGAATCCTCCGACAAACACTGAAGTTGCAGTAAAGACGGCTGAAAATTTAACATGGGCGATGTTAGACGGGATGAAAGTGAGAAATCTCTCATGGATTTAGTCCTCACGTTATGCAGCAAAGCCGGCAGAATGTTAAAAAACACTGCTGCAGGGAAAAGTCAGGCAGCACATGGGGAGTTGGGGTGGGGTGTGGGGAGGTAAGGAGTGGGGTGGCAACTTAATGTCAACTTCAACGACGTAAGCAGTTTCACATCAGGGTAAGTCGTGCTGAACACACACAGGTCCTCAGCCAGATCACAGGCAGTACATCATGTACCGTCAAACTGATGGGGAACAGGGCTCTGAAAATAAGACTGGTCCTGAGGGTGAGGCGGAGATAGGGTCTCTTGGATTTGAACTTGGGAGGAGGATTATCAGCTCCCGTGGTACTGCTGTAAACAAAGGCACCAGAAAAGCCATAGAGATGTTTGAAATAACGTATTTTTAAAAAATGTTATTTGAGCATTTCCCTATATTAGTTGTAGAATACAGAACATTGGGCATTTTCCCCACACATTTTCCCCTGCCTGCCTGTCCTCTTGGGGGGGGGGGGCTGCAATATTTTGAGGGAGATCAGAGGAATTCTCCACCATGTCCCAGGAAAAAGTCTATTGTCAGTGTCTCTGTCCATGTTAATGTCGCTGTTTGTAGAGTTTGCTGTGTACAAACTGAGCCCATACTCTTCACCATGTCCGTACTTTGTGAGCTGCTCGTCAGCTGTAAAAATTTTCTCAAGCTCTCAGGTGAAAGGTTCTGTACCAAATGTAAATCTTTTTAAATGATTAGAACACATCCTGTTTCCTGGTGACTTTGTGGGGACTGCCAGGGTTTTTGAGGGTCGGAAGCGTGCATTTCATCTTTACAGACAGACATTTCCCCACAAGAAAAATATTGGAAAACTGTGCCGATAACTAACAGACAGGGCATGTTGAGTAAAGTCGAGTTCATCATTCAGGCTGATCCACCTGGGATGGTAATACTGCTCCTCTCTCCGATCGCTGACCTGAATATTTCCAACAGTTTGTACTTTGATTAGGTCCAATGCTTTGTTTTGATTCCTCAAATAGTCATGGTGTCACAGGCAGGCCAGCCAGTGTTTATTGCCCATCCCTAATTGCCCTTGAAGTGAATGTCTTGCTCGGTCATTTCAGAGTCAACCACATCGCCGAGAGTCTGGCGTCACATGTAGGCCAGACCAGATAAAGACAGAAGATTTCCTTCTCTGGAGGCCATTCAGCCCTTTCTGTCTTGTGCTATTAGCGAACCAGATGGATCTTTATGACAATTGATGATCACCATTTTCAGTGCTGTAGTATTAAATTTAAATGCCACCAGTCACAGAAGCAATGTGCCCAGAGTTTTAGCCTAAGTCTTGTAATGTAGCTGGACTGTGATCCCATCACACCATGTGTTTCCCCCCCACCCCATGCTATCCTGCTATGGTCCAAAGAGATTGTATAATTGGTTGTTTCACTTGTTCAGGATTATTACAAGTGAGTCCAGTGACAATGGGTTAAGATTTTAAACCCCAAGATTAGATTTTTAAAAGAATACCTGAAACTTTGAATATTTTTAAAATTTAATTTCCACAAGTTTTAATCGCCTGATAGAATTCCCTGCCTTCCAGGTACTTCTCCTGGTTTAGAATCTGCACATACCACTTGGCTATTGATTTCCAGTTTAGGCAGATATTCTTAATAAATGCTACTGCCATTTCTTTCTGTCTCGAAATGACGGATGTGGCACTGAGGAAATATCAGTTCATGTGACATTTTCACAGGAGTACAGACTCTGTTGCTATGGAAATTGCCACACATCTGTCAACATCATGCTATAATTGAATAAAATCTCTCACATAATAATGACCCGTGACTCATGAAAACGTTACTGTTTGAAATCTCAATATGTGAACACAAATGATATTCTCCCAAATAATATAAAAGAACTGTGCATGTTGGAAACCTGAAACAAACACAGATTGCTGGAGAAACTCAGCAGGTCTGGTGGCATTTGTGAAGGAAAAAGACAGTTAATATTTCTGGTCCAGTGACCCTTCCTCAGAACTGATGGTAGCTGGGAAAACGTCAGCTTATATGCAGAAAATAGGGGAGGGGATGGGGTAGGGAGTAAACGATAGGATAGAGCCCAAAGAAACAGAACAGCAGTTGGACAGACAAAGGAGTTGCTAACGATCAGGCTGGGAGGGTGAAGAGTTGTTAATGGGGACTGTTAGTGACTAACAACAGGGGGTGTGTAACAGCAGGCTACGTGGTAACAAGGCCTGGTGTGTGGGGTGGGGGGCTGGGACATGGGTGAGTTGAGGCCCTAAAATTATTGAACTCAATATTGAGTCCGATGGACTGTAGGGTCCCCAAGCGGAAAATGAGGTGTTGTTCCTCCAGCTTGCGTTGGGCTTCACTGGAACACTGCAGCAAGCCAGAGACAGAGATGTTGGTCAGGGAGCAGGGTGGTGCATTGAAGTGGCAGGCAACAGGTAGTTCTATGTTCTGCTCGCAAAAAAGACCCTGAAGTTCTGCGAAGCGGTCACCCAGTCTACGCTTCGTTTCCCCGATGTAGAGGAGACCACATTGTGAGCAGCAAATGCAGTAGATTAGATTCTGGGAAGTGCAGGTGAAGTGTTGCTTGACCTGGAAGGTATGTTTGGGCCCTTGGATACTGGGGAGGGAGGAGGTAAATGGGCAGGTGTTGCACCTTCGCCGGTTACAGGGGAAGGTGCCGTAGGGCTGTG
>NC_063332.1:176062492-176091911 GCF_021869965.1 Rhincodon typus
TGGGGGTGAAGAAAGTGTGGACCAGGGAGTCCCTGAGGGAATGATCTCTGCGGAAGGTGGACAAGGGAGGGGAAGGGAATATTGTCATCAGTTTTGAAGAAGGGTCACCGAACCCGAAACATTAACTCTTTTTTTCCTTCACAGATGCTGCCAGATCTGCTGAGCTTTTCCAGCAACTGCTGTTTTTGCTGCTGTTGAAGAAGGGATATCAGACTTGAAATATTAATTCTGTTTCTCTCTCCACAGCTGCTTCATCAAAACTGGTCATGAGAGATGAGTAAACGTTGATGTTCAGAGAGACTTGAGTGTCAATATGCATGAATGACAGAAAAGTAATTGGCAATATACCAAGCAATGAGCAAGGTAAGTGGAATGCTGGTGTTTATTACAGTGGTGTAGCAGTATAAGAAAGTCTTCCTGTAATTACATGTGTGCTTGGTGAGGCCACACCTACAGTGCTGTGCACAGTTTTTGTAGCGGTTGCAATGAGGTCAGCCAGGTGGACCTCAGAATATAAATTCCCTGATTAGGGCTGTTAATCTGGTTCAATCAGGGAGCCCCAGTTGAACCACAGCCTGGGAGTGTCAAAGGTTCTGTTCACTCTAAGAACTGTCTCTGAGGGACCTGGATCAGCGTCAAGGACTCTCCACATGTAAATAAAGGGTAACTTGGTGACAGGATACCGGCCTCTTGTGGAGTTATTTCAGTTTTGGTATCTTTACCAAAGAAAAATTACACGTGGCTTACAGGGAGTGCGGTGAAAGTTCACTAAACCAATTCCTGGGAATGAGAACACTTTCCTATTTGGAGACATTGAGTAGGATAGGCCTAGACTTCAGTGTTTTAGAAGAAATGAAGGGAAGCAATCTCATTGAAGTGCACAGAATTATTCCAAAGGTTAACACGGTGGGTACGTTAGATTCGGATGAATGTTCTTGCTTCTAAGATGTTTGCTTGGTCAGAGGCTAGAACATGTGGGAGACAGATTCAGGATAAGGGTTTGGCGATTTTGGAGTGAACTAAAGGAAGATTTCCCTAAGAGGTTTATTGACTGAATTGGTGGCGATACGGTTGAATGTGAAATGTTATCATATTAAACAGTAAAGCAGGCATACATCTGGCTCATTTCTGCTGCTCTTGGGGTCTCCAAATCATAGAATCCCTACAGTGTGGAAGCAGGCCATTTGGCGCATTGGGGTCTGCACCAACCCTCTGGGAAGCATCCCACCCAGACCGACCCCAGCCCTGTAACCCTGCATTTCCATGGCTAACCTACCTAGCCTACACATCCCTGGACACTATGGGGCAATTTAGCATGGCCAATCCACCCTAACCTGCACATCTTCGATCAGTGGGAGGAAACTGGAGCACCCGGAGGAAACCCACGCAGACACAGGGACAACTTGTAAACTCCACAGAGACAGTCACCCGAGGCTGGAATCAAACCTGGGTCCCTGGCGCTGTGAAGCAGCGGTGCTAATCACTGTGCCACCATTTAAAATGAATGTTCAAATTTAATACCAAGCCATAAGCCAGTCTGTTAGAATGCTGGACTTGGCAAATTTTTGAAAAGGTATTTGATATTTAAGACTGGCCCATCAATAAAACTACACAATTTTATAGGAGCTCACTTAGCATATAAAAACAAAAGTAAGTTATGAATCTTGAAGCTCTTCTTTCAGACATTAATAACTTATGCAATGACAGAAGTAAACAAGTTTACTTCGAATTAAATCAAAACTCATTCATTTTGTTATTGTGCTGTGATGAGAGAAGGATGACTGCACTTGCTTGCAGTTAGACAGGTTTTCAATCACATAACTGCTCCAATATTCATATTGCTCTTCTGGTTCAAACAGATAAAAACCAATCTAATAAATCTCACTCTCTCTTCCTCATCACTATGTGCAAGAAAAAAATCATATTTATTCATCAGCGTCTAAAAGCAAACCAGCTAAAATAAATGACTGTCTCAACACTCTATCCAACAGCTAGCCTTACTCAGGGATCAGCAACATTCATAACTAGAAAAGACATTTTAAATTTTAGTCAAAAATGTAATCTCTCCCGAGCTGCAATGCTGTTATTCACATGCCTATCATGAATAGATTTATATTTATGAATGAGGTTTTTGTTTCACAAACATCTTGTTTATGTTGCAATCAATTTTTTTTGTTACAATTTTGTAATTAACATTAAAACTATTGTTTTTGATGTTAAAAAGAAAATTGAAAGTAGTAACAGTGGCTAAAAATGGGAAAAGAATTAGATGCACATTAGAAACAGAGATGGACTTTTTTTTGCAGCTAGTCCCAGGAACCTGAGTGACATGGAGTGACTCGAGGGACTGGGACGGGTCTCTTTGAAGGAGAGAGGATTGTGAGGAGATTTGAATGAGGTGCAAAATCACGAGGGGTCTAGACAGAGCAGAGACACACAAACTGGTCCCATTGGTGGAAGGATTGACAACCAGGGGGCACAAAATTAAGGTGATTGCCAAAAGAAATGATAGTGACATGAGGAAAACTGTTTTCATGCAGCAAGTGGTCAGGATCTCAAACGTGTTGCCCAAGGAAGCAGATTCAAAAGGGGATTGGATCGTTATCTGAAATGGAAAAATTGCAGGGCCATAGGAACTAGGTAGAGTATTGGTGCTAAGGGATTGTTCTTGTATGGAGTCAGTACAGAAATAATGGGCTGAATGGACTCCTGCAATGTAAAGTTTTGTGATTCTACACAAGACAAATGCAGCAGAAACAAATAACTTTTATTTTAACACGATTTCTGTTGGATTTACATAGAAGTTAGGAGGTGTAGGCCATTTGGCCCATCAACTCTACTCTGCCATTCAATAAGAATATGGCTGATCTCTCTGTGGTCTCAACTTTATATTCCTTCTGTTTCCACACCGGTGACTACTTGCTAGTCATGGACCTATCACCCTCTACCTTAATGACACCATCATCATTGCTCTCTGGGGAACAGTGTTCTTAGGCAAGCTGATTGATGCCTCACTACACCAACACCATGAAGGCTCTTGTGATGCAAGTGGCTGTGTTCCTAACCTTTGAGCCAGGAGGCCCAGGTTCAAGTCCCACCTGTTCCAGAGGTGTGTAATAACATTTATGAACAGGTGGATTAGAAAAACAGTTTGTCTTTCTCACATCATGAGGAGCTGTTCGAGTCCTTCAGAGACCACCAGGGTGGTGATGGCCTAGTGGTATTATCGCTGAACTGTTAAACCAGAGACCCAGATAATAACCTGGGGACCCAGGTTCAAATCCCGTCATGACTGATGGCGGAATCTGAATTCAATAAAAATCTGTCATTACAAGTCTAATGACGATCATGAATCCACTGTCGATTGTCGGGAAAAACCCATCTGGTTCACTAATGCCCTTTAGGGAAGGAAACTGCCATCCTTACCTGGTCTGGCCTACATGTGACTCCAGACCCATAGCAATGTGGTTGACTCCTAACTGCCCTCTGGGCAATTACAGATGGGCAAAAACCACGCCCTCCATCAATGAATAAATTTAAAAAATGTAACTGCACAGCCACAGGTCTGACTCCACAGAACTCAGCTTTCAGAGCTGTGTGTGGTGATCGACAGATTTACCAACCCTCCAAGTCATTGCAGTGCAGTGAAATCCAGCAGAGACACTGTTGGTACATTCGATGCTTTAAATCAACAGTTTTTAAAAAAAAAAATCATTCCTTGAATGTGTTAAGTTCCCCCCGCCCCCCCAGTTGAGAGGGAGGGTCAGACCACAATGGTTCAATGAACACAGACATCAGGTGGCTGGGACTTGGTGAGAATGGAATTCAGACAGGATCAGCCCGAAATGTCACAACTCAATAGAACAGAAACAAGGCCTACAGACTCTAAGGTACAAGGAGGCAGTCCTGGTAAAACCATTTCCCAGCAAGAAAATATCTGGTCTGGCCTTAGTCAAATAGTCAGAGTTAACGAGAGATTAACTCACCAGGGCTGAAACTTTGCTCAGTTACAAACCATAGAAACAGGCCATTCGGCCCAACTGCTGTGTGCCAGTTTGGATTCTACAGGAACTCTGCCCACTTGACTCTGTTTCACCCCCATCAACATTAGTGCAGGTAGGTCGGTGCAGACTGATGGGTCGAACAGCCTCTTCTTTTGTGCTGTGTGACTCTATATTCTTCAAATCCCTTCTCCTCATGCACTTCTCCGGCTTTCCCTGAAACATCTGTATGATTCATCTCAACCACTCCCCATGGCAGCTAGTTCTACAATCTCAACACTCTCTGGGTAAAAGGATTTGTCCCAAATTTCATAACCAGTGATAATTTCTCCTAAACCACCATCAAACTTTTAGGGTTAGACTTTAGTCTCCACTCTTCATGAGAACGCAACTTTGATTTGTTCAATCTTTCCATAGTGATAACCAGCCCAGTCTGGTATCATCACCAACATTTCTATCACCGTCTGAGAATACAGTGCAGTACTCTCAGTTCAAAGGAAGGATTCAATAAAGTGTATGATAACTTCTCTGCTCTTTGGGTCAGAAGATTCCAGATTCAAGTCCCACCTGCAGCCTTCAGCACAAATATGAATGTTTAAAATACCACAAGGATACACAGCGTGCTGCATAGTTTCAAGTGCTGTCTTTTTGGATGGTAGATTAGACCACAGCTCCATCTGGTCACTAAGGCAGATATAAACATATTCACTGGCAGGGATTGACATGAGGGAAGTTTCTCCTTGATGTCCTGGCCAACATTCATCCCTGAACCAACACCATAAAACAGGATCAGGTGGCCTTTTGTGGGAGGGGGCTTGTTGTGCAAAAATTAGCTGGCACGCTTTCTAAAACAGTGGTTATGTCTTCTAAAAGCTACTGCCTCACTGGCTGAGATGCCCAGTCATCCTAAAAACACTATGAAAGTCAATCTCGCCTAAAATTCTAACCCTCTTTACAGAGGAACCAGGAAATGCCAGGTGAAACAGAACAGTTCTGATTCAGTACTGGTGTGGAACTGACAACTTTGTCTTTACAATAATTCACTTTCTGCCAGGAGTGAACAGCATTTACATTACACAGACAGTCAGATACAAAAATACACCCCTCTCCAACCTCAAGAACACATTAAATTAATAGTTGAAATAGAAAACTACATAAACATTTTGCTTAACTCAAGTTTTAATGACACCCCGGTCCCCCCCACCCCCCACTTCCAGAGACAAAACAGGCCAATTACTCCATCCCTTGGGCATGTGAATCACAGTGATGCTAAAGAGAAACAACCCAAACACATTCATACAGCTGCTGTTTCAGTAAGTGGAGTTCTTGAGGTGCCTTCACACTTCAATAAGACTAACAACCACAAAAGGACAAAGCAACCACAAATGGACAAAGCACACAATGCAGGGACTGAAATCAAGGTCAAGCAGAAAGCTAAAGGGAAAGTAATTAGAAACCATACAAGACAAAATAAGAAAATTAAAACCAATTTAACAAGGCCAGGAATCATTTCAGTGGGAGTGATGACTAACAGAGTCTGCCTGGTTGGTACTGGCTTGTTCACTATCCCTCCACGAACTCTCATTCCCAGGTCTCTACATTTTGTCACCATTTTCTGGTGCATTATATTTAAAGGGCTCTCATTCTGACATTCAATTTTTCATCATCTTCCAATCAGTATGATGCTGTGGTGTCTTTACTTTGTACCATGAACAAAACAGGGCTTTATTTCTCAATCTTCTCCCACACACTACCCTAAAAAAGAACAAAATTATTTAACAGTCCCTCCTGAATTTTCAAACTAGTTTAATTCTTGTTCAAATTCTCGAAGGTAAAACATGTTAAAATGTTCATCCATTAAAATTGCATTTCAATTTTAATTTCATTTTAATATATTTGAAATGCTCATTAAGGTATCAGCCTTAGGCACTTGTCCAGTAGAATATATGGTGCTGTAGGTCATGAGGAAACTGGCCCAGTCATTTAGTCATTCAGGAGATGTAGGCATTGCTGATCTGACTGGAATTTATTGTCCATCTCTAATGGACACTAATAACTGTTCATATTTCATCCAAGCCTCTTTGTCTCCAGACCCGACAACGGCTTGTGGAAAATCTTTCATCTTGTACTCTCTGCAAACTCAAAATCAGCAAAATCCCTGTTAACAAATCTAAATGTATACCAACTCCCATTTATTCATGGCTCCTGGGCCAGCGATGCTTAATTCTGGAATGTTCACACTGGTCTTTTAATTCGTCCTTCCTGTCACCAACACCCCATCACCCCCACCGCACCTCCTACCCCTCCAACCCTTCCCTGTCACTGTGGCCTGCTCCAGCCCCAGATTAGCTGTCTGGACCATAGCTCGGGAACTCTTTCCTCCCACCTCTCCCTCAACCTTTAGAAAGCTCCTTAAAAACTAACTCTTCAATAAATCTTTTGGTCATTGGTTCCAAAAACTGTGCACAACGCCTATTGTCAACATTGGCTAATAATTGCTCCTGTATAGTGCCCTGGGATATTCCACTGCGCGGATTGAAAAACCAAAGTTGAAGGTACGATCTGGTGATTCTTTGCTGCAAGTGACACTGACACAGATACACGATCACTAATATTTTTTAAAGCTAGAGTTGGTCTTTGTTAGAAGGTTCAGTCAGAGATGATTTCTTTACTGCTGGAGGTAGACATTTTATTTACAGTCACAACATGAAAGTATCCTCAATGATGTGAAAATTCCTTAATGATCTAGAACATGCTTATTTAAGTAAGAAAGTGTACAGCTCAGAGGAGCATTAGCCTTAACACTGGATGTCGAACGTCAGGCCAATTCATACAAAAGCAGCGAGCAACAGGTTCTGTTATCTGGGCTCCTCTCCTGGTCCTTTTTCTGATGTTTCGAGAAACAGAAACAAACTCTGACCTTTCATTTCCAAAGCCCACCAGGTTCACAGGATTAGGAAGAAATAATCCTGCTCTGAGCTGCACAAACCCCAAGCTGTGATGTAAAAAGGAAATCCCGTCAACTTACAGGAAGGAAATCAAGAGTTCAGGACCGAGAGTAAAAAACTGTAGATGCTGGAATCCAAGGTAGACAAACAGGAGGCTGGAAGAACACAGCAGGCCAGGCAGCATCTGGAGGAAAGGAGCCGTCAATGTTTCAGGTATTACCCTTCTTCAGGGCTGAATGTGGCGGGGGGAGGAGTGGGGGGGTAGGGCAGAGCTGCAGATAGAGTGGGGGAGAGGGGATTAGTGGAATGGTGGTAATAGGTGGACACCGGTAGTGGGTACGACCTGGCTGGTTGATGGGAGGAATGGATCCGGTTGGTGGCTGGATGGGAGGGTCAGAAGGTGCAATGGAAGGGAGGAGATGGGGCCGTATCCCTAAGTCTGCCTCAGAGGATGTTTACCTGAAGATCCGAGGCCAAATGTCCCTCACCACTGAAGCGTTCCCCCACTGGGAGGGAATATTCCTGTCTGGCGATTGTTGCGCAGTGTCCATTCTTCCATTGTCGTAGCGTCCTTGCCTGCAGCGTATGAGATAGACCAACACTGGCTGAGTCACATGAGTATCTGCTGTGCATGTGCTGGATGGTATTCCCATGTGTAATGGTGGTATCCATGTCGAAGCCATGACAGGGTTGTATGGTGTTGTGGTAGATGTTATCCGGAAGGCTGGGTAGTTTGCTGCGAATAATGGTCTGTTTAAGGTTTGACGGTTGTTTGAAGGTGAGAAGTGGAGGCGTGGGGAAGATCTTGATGAGAACCTCATCATCATCGGTAATGTGTTGAAGGCTGCGAAGAACATGGTGTAGTTTCTCGACTCCCAGGAAGCACTGGACGACGAAAGGTACTCTGTCAGACGTATTCCATGTCTGTCTTCTGAGGAGGTCATTACAGTTTTTCGCTGTGGCACATCGGAACCAACGATCGATGAGTTGAGCATTGTATCCTGTTCCTGAGGGCATCCTACAACACCTTCAGGTGTCAATCGCTTTCCTCCTGTGTATACGTGGAGCTTGTCTGTAGGGGATAGCTGTTTTAATATGTTTAGGGTGGAATCTAGAGAAGTGCAGCTTCGTGAGGCTATCCATAGGCTTGTGGTAGAGTGATGTACTGAGATGTCTGTCCCTGATGGAGATGCGTGTCCCCAAGAATGAGAATGAATCTAAAGAATAGTCCATGGTAAGTCTGATGGTGGGGTGAAACTTGTTATATCGCTAAATAGTTGTCTCAGTGATTCCTTGCCATGAGTCCAAAGGAAGAAAATGTCGTCAATGTATCTGGTGTATAGCATTGGTTGGAGGTTCTGTGCAGCAAAGAGGTCTTGTTTGGACCTGTGCATGAAACTGTTGGCATATTGGGGGGCAAATCTGGTTCCCATGGCGAGAGTGAGAGTCAGAGTGTGCATGCATGTGTGAAAGAGTGCACAGGTTTGTGGAAGATAAACCAAATTTCAGAGAACTTTAAGAGAAAGAGAAGGACAGAAGACGTTATGATCCGAGAGGACACAAATTAAGTCATGTCACAGCATGGGAATGGTGAGGGAACGGCGAGGGAGTGGAGTGGGAACGGCGAGGGAAGTGCAGAGGCTGGACTTGGAAAACCAAAGGCCAACGGGACACCTGAGGAAAAGTCCAAGGAGGCTACAGCCAATAGGAGGATGTGGAAGGATTTGGAGACAACAGAAGAGGATTTCACTTTAGTTTCTGGGGAACATAAACCCAGAATAGGTTCAGATGCAAGCGATAGGCAGTGGCTAACCTCAAACATAATCAAATGTGGACAGTCTGCACTGAGCAACCAACCTGTTTCAGAGTGAAGGGCTGACAAACATTATTAACATCTTTGAAAGGAACCCTTACCAAAGTAACAATTACCAAAGTAAAAATTACCAAAGTAACAAGCACTCCACTGGAAACAGGTTACAAGTTAGTATTTATCAAAGCCACATTCTATCCCCAATAAACCTGAAGCCATCCAAACCTTTGCTGCCAGTCTCTCGAATCTCAGCACGTCCTGCTCTCCTATTACCCGCTGTGCTTACTGACCTACATTTGCTACATTTAGTTAAATAACATCTCCAGTTTAAACTAGGCAGGGAAACTGACTGCCTGGTCTAAATTTAACAAAACCTAGCCAATAACTCCTAATCCGCATTAGCGGCTGCGGTCTCCATTGCAATGCCTACACCAATCAAGAATCCACTTACCAACATCGACTAGCCAGGGATACCAAAGCCATTTTACCTTAGAAATTTGATTGAATTATCTGAGGAAGTGACAAGAAGCTTGATAAGAGTAGTGCAGTGGATGTTATCTACATGGATATTAGTAAGGCATCTGACAAGGTTCCACATGGCAGACAGGTCAAAAAAGTAAAATTAGCTACGAGGAGAGATCGGAGAGGTTGGGGTTGTTTTCCACACAGCAAAGAACGCTGAAGGGTGACATGATTGGGGTATACAAAACTGTGAGAGGGAGAGATAACGTAGACAGGAGGAACCAGTTTCCCTTTGCAGAGAGTTCAAAAATCAGGGGTCATAGGTTCAAGCTAAGGGGCAGAACGATTAGAGTGGGCGGGAGGATTTGTGTTTTTAATGCAGAGATTAGTGGGAGCCTGGAATTCACTGCCTGAGTTGGTGGGAGGGACGCAGACACCCTAAACTCCTTTTAAAAAGGGAAGTACCTGGACCTGCACCTTAAGTGCTGAAAGCTGCAGGTGTATGGGCCGTTTGTAGGCAGATGGGATTAAGAAAGACCATCTGGGTGCTTTTGGGTTAGCACGGACAGATGGGCTGAATTGTCTCTTTCTGTGCTGTATCAGTTCTGTGGATCAAACTCATCAGCACACCCCTCACGTGCAGGATCCCCCTTGAAGTGATGTTCTTATGAATTGTCCTGATGAGTGAGGGATAAAAAAGGTTCACCATGTGTGTGTGTTTTTAAAGCAATACTCGGCCTCTGTATGGCCAAACAATTAATGCGATTTTTAGATGCTCACTCTTTTCAAATTCCTCATGGCATTGCCTGACACCCCCATGCCCACACTCCTCCAGCTCTACAACCTTCTGCAGCCTTTACACCGTCCCTATCTCCGTCACCTCCTCCAGCCCTCACACCCCTCCCTTTGCGTTCTTCAAATCCCGTTGTCTTGAGTATCCACAATTTTAGTCGCTGCACCGTTGGTAACTGTGCCTCAGCTACCTTTGGCCTTAAGTGCTAGAATTCCTTCCTTAAACCTCTCCACCTCTCTCAGGAGACCCAGATAATGGTCTGGGGACTCAGGATCTATACTCAAATTTTAGGGACCGAGACTGCCATCCTTACCTGGTCTGGCCTACATGTGACTCCAGCCCAGGTAAGGATTGACTCTTAACTGCCCTCTGGGTAATTAGGGATGGGCAATAAATACTGCCCTAGCCAGCAATGCCCTCATCCCGTCAATGAATAAAGGATATATGGACAAATTTCTTTTGCTGACATGAATGTGAATATATGTGGTCTCTATATATAGCTTCAGTCAATTTATTGTAATCTTTTCATTGATGAAAGGATTTTACAGACTGCTAATTTGCACTGCATTCCCCATGGCATCGCCTTGACCAATGAGTCCATCTGCCTGGTCTGAGCTCAGTCAGCTAACTAGGATTAACGGCTTTTGTCGTGTCTCCATCCTAACCAGGTCCAAACAATTCGCTTTCTCTTCTCGCGCTGTATAAATTGTTGTCCCCTTGCAAAGTTTGTTTTCATCCTGATGAACGCAAAACATCAAGCTCTGACTCTGGGTCTATTTTGAAGCAAGGTTTAAAGTTCTGTACGACAAAGATATTGTTTATTGACTTAATTAACCAAAGGGCTGATGGGACTGATATTGGGTTGGAATGTTTTCACACAGGAGTCAACTGCCCTCTGGGCAATAAATACTGGCCTGGCCAACGATGCCTTCATCCTGTCAAATGAATAATAAAAAAAGGACTCCTGAAGGCTTCTGTTGACCAGGCTGTTAGCCCCTGCCTGAATATGTGCTTATCTGGTTTGATATCGAAACAGGTTTTATAAATGCTCCTGTAAAGAATTGACAGAGACCTCACCCAGAGGGTTAAGGACAGCAGACAAACCAGGGATGGTCCTTGTTGGGTGACAGCTAAGCTGAAGTCCATGTGTAAGGATAGTACAAGGCAGACAGACATCAAGTGTGAGCCCAGATCTCCCAGCACCAGGAGCTACAGCAAGGAGCTGTCGCTCAGTTCATTTTAATGCATTAAAGGCACTATTTAAATATAAGCTGTTGTTAGTGTCATCTATCTAATGAATTTTTAATTAGAATAATTCAAAAAAGCAATTTCAATATTGCATAAGGTGAGAGGTTAATGGGTTATGCACAAAGAGGCTAATGGAACAATATCTACTCATGTTGTAAACACCTGATCCAGCCATTAAACATTAACCAGAAATAAATACCATAATAAAAGGTCCAGGTCGTGACAGTTATTGTAACTGGTTTCTGGATCAGTTTACTAGAGTACAGCAATGACAAGGGATGTGGTTTTTGGGTAGCTCTCATACTACTGATCCAAACAAGTTGATCCTTGCATCCACAGATGGCTAGAGTAAAATTAACATTTGAAAACTTGTCTAAAAACCAAACAAGCTTCAACAGTTTTCTCCTTCCTGCTTGTTTGAAAGGATAAGTATAGACTGTTCCCAAATGGTCCGTGGCTCATGCTCCCACTCTATACCAGGCTCCTCATATCTCCCTTCCTTCACCATCTCCTCTTATCCCTTTCTCCAAGGTGTGTTTACCCAGTTTCCTCTTTTAGAAGGAACAGGGATGATCTGATTGAAGTCTTCAAGATATTAACAGGAAAAGAGAAGGTAGGTGAAAATAAATTACTTCCACTGGTTGGGGATTCTAGAAGTAGGGGCACAGTCTGAGAATTGAGGCCAGACCGTTCAGGAGAGATGTTAGGAAGCACTTCCACACACAAAGGGTGGGAGAGGTTTGGAACTCTCTTCCACAAACGGCATTGGATGCTAGATCAATTGTTAAGTATAAGTCTGAGATAGATACATTTTTGTTAAGGAAAGGTATTTCAGGATATGGGCCAAAGGCTGGTATATGGAGTTAGGCTACAGATCAGCCACAATCCTATTTAGTGGTGAAACAGGTTTGAGGGGCTGAATGGCCTACTTCTGTTCCTCTGGTCCTTAACTCTATTGATGTTGGTTCGCCTCGAACACTCCTTGAACGATGAGTTTCACATTTTCCCCATTCTCCGGGGAAAGAGATTTCATCTGAATTCCCCGTAGGATTTATCTGTTTTATTAATGACCCCTCATTCTGGACTCCTCATAATTGAAACATAATCCTCCTGTTCATGTTATCGAACCTCGTCATAATCTTCAAGTCCTCTATCAGGTCACTCCCTGGTTCTTCACTGAAGAATCCCCAGATCTTCAGTTTTTTTAAAATTTCTGATAAGTTATAACCTTTCAGTCCTGGTCCTATTCATGCGAATGGCTTTTTGGAACTTATTTCTAATATGGAAATCAGAGCACAACGGTTATGAACTGGAACTGATGAAAGCAGAGAACAGAGAAATATTTTATTGACAAGAAGTCAAAGCATGTTGGTGATGAGATGGTAAAACATCAGTCACTGATTCAGGTTCCCACTTCATTTCAGAGTCCAGTGCAAACTGCCAGCAAGACATGGAACCAATGGCAGTGTGTGTCTCTGGTGCCCTGACAGATCTCTACATTGTGATTCCTGGTGCATTAGTACACAACACAAACCCTAGGCCATCCCATAACTCACTCTGTCTTCCACGGATACCACTTGACCTGTCAAACCCTACTCCAAGACAACTTAATCTCCGATGGCCTGATACTACTCAGAGCATCAAACTGAAACAGGCTCCCAATCAGCACCAAGCAGGGTAGCAGTGGCAGGAAATCAGCTGGTGTTTACAGGGGAAGGAGAAGAATAACATAAAATAACCCTCATTCTTTGGCTGAGCAATGAGAGGGAACTGCAGAAACTTACAGCCCCAGCCACAGCGAGCAGAAATCCTTTCTGGACAATGTATTTGCTGCAGAATTACTTGACAGAGGGATGGAAGCAGATTCAATAGTGAAAGGAATTAAATAGTAATTAAGGAAATAGATTGAGGGCTAGGAGGAAGAATAAGATGACAGAGACTAATTAGGTAGCTCCTGCAAACAACTGTGATGGGCTCAATGATCTCCTTTGTGCTGTGAAATTCTAAGAATGAATCAGTCTTGTAACAGAACTATTTGGGAAAGATCAGACCACCTCAGTCAGTTTTTATGCAACATCAGTAGCTATGCTGGTACTTAATGTACCAGAACAGTTTTGCACAAATGTCTTTTGACAATGAAATTCTCAGGAGGAGGTGGAGCAATTTAGCGTCAATAATACTGACAAAGCCTTACCACTGGAACAGAGAACATCAGCATCATACAATACCTGACAATATTGTCCACACCATACTATCACCAGCTGCCTCAGGAATGACTTCTACAAAGACCTTGCCCAGAAATCAAACCACAGCTCACTAAACAGGGTGGACTGTCACCCGAGATAATTGGAAAATGATTCATAAACATTTCTCACAATCTACATTGTTTTGCCTATTGTAATTATTGTAATAATTACTTAATGCTGAAGTACAAAACAAGAAACACTTTTAAGCTCCTAAATTGACTTTCTATTGAGGACTGCAGTTTACCAATTTAAATAAGAAATTGTCAGGAGTCTTCAAAAACAGAAGACCAATAAATTCCTGAAAGTCAGAGAGTCTCAGAATCATACAGCATAGAAACAGATCCTTCGGTCCAACTTGAGAGTTTACAACATTGACATAGCGAGATTTATAAATTTTTATGCCCAACTTTATTTTGTTACACTGATGTGTTCACAGTTCAAACATAAACTTAGCTCTAAATTTCTCCCACCTCAACCATCTCCCTGCCTTTAATAAACAGTGATACCTTGCAGCTTAACATCTGGACATACACATTCTAACAGCACATCTGGTGACAGACACACAAGGCTGAGAGCAAACTTATCAAGATTGAGTACCAATCTTTGGAAATCTCAAAGCAGCAGTCAAATCATTGTCAACATGTCAAAAAAATAAAATTCAGAATTGCAAATAATTACCTTCAGACATAGCCAGAAGGAGCTGCCCTTGGCTACTCAAGGATCAGGACTCCCTAATCTGAGATAGACCTTGAAATAATTTAGCAGCACATTAATTCAGTAATCACCAATACACATGATACACATCCTCATACCTTTGTTGTTGTAGACATCCAGGTAGTTGGGAGCTGAAAAGATGGTGATTAGTGAAGGAAAGCCCGTTGTTTGACTCTTTCTATACATTCGGTACCTGTGAATATCAGTGTATCCAGTTACACAAAGGTTGGGCATTCATACAACTGCAGTCTATTTACCAAAGTGTACCATTATCATCCAAAGTTTACCTTTCACCTGCCTCAGTAAATGACTGCTGCATCTCAGATGTTACGGTGTTGATTAATTCTTTTTCTGTGAATTTGCTCCAGACATGTAGCAAGTAATGATTAGTTCAATCAGCAAGACTATTGATGTTACACATGTGATTGTCATTGTTTGAAACAGAACCTGGGTAACTAGACAGATAGGGCTGTAAAGACCACATACTTCACCTCCGTACACCCACGAATTAAATCGTTTAAAACAATCAATGTTTCAAATACTTCCTGACAGTCTCCAGGGATTTTGATTCCATGGTGCTATAAAGAACCCCATCCCACATTGTCAATATACCTCAACGTGAAGATGTTTCTGATAACGGGGCTAACGTTGCCTTTTGCCAGTTTGAACCAGGGTCATTACCTTACTGTCACATTTTAGTTTGGAGCAGTGGTTAAAGTTCTGAAGCTCTCGGCGGGGAATCCAAAAGCACCAGGTGCCCATTGAGTGAGCTTCTGGAAAGTGTTGCCGTTTGAGGTGCTGGGTGTTGACTCTCTGTATCCCTTCAAGAGGGAGCTGGACCGGTTCCTGACTGGGGCAGAGATCACATTGTATAGAAGGTCAGTGTCTTCATACGGAACAAGTGGATCTCCTGGATTAGTTTCAATAGCCTGAGGGGAGGAAAGGTCCCAGTACTAGCCCCTGGCTTACAGGTTTGTCATTGGAAAGTCTGAAACAGAAACAGGACAAGCTGGAAACATTCAGCGGGCGAAACAGCATCATGGAGAGAGGAACCCAGTGAATATATCGGGCCTGAGAGTGATCGTGAGAACTGAGTCGCCAACTCAGTTGCTCTCTCCACAGGCACTGTCAAACCTGCTGTGTACTTTCAGAATGTTCTGTTTCTGTTCGAGTTTCCAGCATCTGCAGTATTTTACTTTTTAATCGAAATGTACTGAAGAAACAGTAGGATAATGCAGATGGCTGCACGTTAGGTTCATTCAGCTCAGGTGAATTTCAATCAATTGAATCGCCAGACTCAAAATTCTCTTCAGTCGGTTATAACCAACATTCAATTCACTGCACAGGAAGATGTCAGGGGCTGGAGTGGCAGTGTCCCTACCTCCGAGCCAGGAGGCCCAGCTTCAAGTCCCCACCTGCTGCAGAGGCGTGCCTCAACATCACAGAACGAGCCGATTGGAAAATATTCACAGGAAGCCATCCCTAAAGAGCCCAGTACTTATTGATTAATGTAATAAATTTAAGCTGCTCAGTGGGGCACACCCAGTATGAATGTTATTGCACAAGGCTTAATTAAAAGTAGGAACAAGATTACATTTCTGCTGGAAAATCAAACACTTACCCAGCATCCTGTGCCTCATGTGCTCGGATTACTGATAATAAATTATTGTGTTGTAGGAAGTCACATACAGCAGGGTAACTGCAAATAAAAATATTAAAGCTGGTTAAAATTTTAAACAAGGTTTCGCACAATCATGAGATGCACAGATACACAAGGGGACAGCTGGACAAACACAAGGGAGGAAGGATCAGGAGGAGATAAATGGTAGGCTGAGATGAAGAGCAGTTAGAGGAGGATTGCGTTGCCCACAGATACTGCCTGGGACCTGGACATTGTGTGGAATGAATTACTGTCACAGTAAAGGCACAAATCAATTTATAAAAACTCAAAAACATAATTAATTGGTGGCAATCTGGAAGCTTCCACAGATTACGTTGGTTTTGTCTTTTGGGGCCCCCCTTTCTGTATATTAGGAGCAGGAGGAGGATGAGGTTCCATTCACCCTTCCCCCTCTGATCTCAATGATCCACACCGACTGACTTCCTGTCCAAGAAACACCTCAATTTTCAAATCTCTGACTGCCTTCAATCTCCTCCAGCCCCACAATATCTCTTTGTTCCTCCAAACCTGACTTCTCAAACCCCTGATTTCCGTCACTCCGTCGACAGCCATGCCTATAGTTTCTGAGCCCGAGGCTCTGGAACTTCTGCTCAAAACCTCGCAGTCATTTCTCTTCCCCCTTCAAACTCAATCATTTATCCAAGCATTTGCCCTCATGCACCTGATAACACTCATGTGAACCACTCTGAGATGCTTCATTTCATCCAAAGTGAGGCACAAACATAAATAGCTGGCGATTCTGGTGCAGGGAACTTGCTCTTTATTCAAGGAGCAAAGATCCTTGCAACTTTAGGGGAGGTGATGGTCGAGTCTTATTAACTGCCAGACTATTAATCCAGAGACCTAGGTCATGATCGGGGTTCGAATCCTACCACGGTAGCTCGTGGAATTAGAATTCCACACATTAAGAGTCTAATGATGACAATAAAACCATTGTTGGTCACTGCAAAAACCCAAATGGTTCACTAATGTCCTTTAGGGAAGGAAACTGCCATCCTTACCTACACGTGATTCCAGGCCCACAGCAATGTGGTTGACTCATAACTGCCCTCTGGGTAATTAGGGATGGGCAATAAATACTGGCCTGGCCAGTGCTGCCCATATCCTATGAATGAATAAAATGGTGTAATCCATTCTACTTTGTGTCTTAGTAAACATGAATGAGAATACAAGAGTGAGAATTTAGCAGCAAAAGCTGCAAATGCTGATGCGTTAATTGCATGGTCAATGGGACATGGGAGTTATGGCTGGTCAACATTTATTGCCAGTCTCTAGCTGACCTTCAGAAGGTAGTAGTCAGCTGCATTCTTGAACTGCTGCAATACCTGTGGTGTATGTGGACCTAAAATGGCAGGAAGTTAGAGAGGTAGTTCCAGAATTTTGACACTGAGGGAATAATGATATATTGTTATGTCAGGATGGTGAGTGGTTTGGAGTGGAACTTGCAGATGGTAATGTTTACATGTATCTGCTGCCCTTATCCTTCTAGATGGTAGTAATCGTGGGTTTGGAAGGTGCTAAGATGCCTTCAGTGAGTTGCACTTAGACCTATATAAGTCACGTTTAGAAGGTGGGGAGATCATTTCACCCAACTTCACAAACTTTTAATTGTTCTTTTGTGAATTTGAACGTCGTAGTGGGCTTT
The DNA here is from genome assembly GCF_021869965.1 of Rhincodon typus. Lineage (NCBI taxonomy): Eukaryota > Metazoa > Chordata > Chondrichthyes > Orectolobiformes > Rhincodontidae > Rhincodon > Rhincodon typus. Next base: position 176,080,041 of record NC_063332.1, read on the forward strand.
AACTCAACAGTTGGTCTTTGTTTAACTCAAGGATAAGGTAGAGGTGCTGCCATGTTCTGGGGAACTCATTTCAGGAAAGCTTTCCAAACTTTGCAAATGGCAAACAGGCAACTGTCTCAAATAGCACCAGGGATGAGAAATTCGCAGGATGATGGAGGAAGAGGTGGGGAATGGGATTAACTGCATAACTCCTTTAAAGGGCTGGCACAAGAAAGAGGGGCTGATGGCCTCCTTGCTGTACTGAAGGTGCTGCAATGATTTTTATTGGTTGTGTTCTGACTGAGATGGGAGCAGCACATTCTCTTTCTCTCGATCAACTACTCTGCAATTTAGAGACAAAGAAACTGCAGATGCTGGAATCCAAGGTAGACAAAACAGGAGGTTGGAAGAACACAGCAGGCCAGGCAGCATTTGAAGGAAAGGAGCCGTCAATGCTTCGGGTGTTAGCCTTCTTCAGGAATACCCGAAACGTTGGCTGTTCCTTTCCTCCAGATGCTGCCTGGCCTGCTGTGTTCTTCCAGCCTCCTGTGTGTCTACTACATAAACGTGACTGGTTTACCAGTTCCCAATCTGGCCAATTGTACACCTCCATAATTCATACTTAAAAGAAAAAGATCCAATCGATTGGTCTTGTCATTAAACAGAAAATTACAGAATTATTATAGCAGCAAACGTTTTCAAAGAAGATAGTTAACACACAAAATTTGTAATCTGAAAATATAAATGTTTACCCATCTAGGTAACACACACACACAGATACGCGCACAAAATCAGGCAAAGGGAAAACATGGATTTCTCTCTGCAGAGATTTAAAAAAAAAAGCACTTGTAGCCAACAGAGGCCAGTGATTGTGTGCAGCTATCTCGGAGTCGGTGGGACGGGGGTGGTCAGTCTTTGCAGATACAGTCATTTAAGGAAACGCTGACAAACTCCTCTAGAGATTCCTCACACAGGAGCAGCTGGACCTGGGCTCCAGGTGTACACTGCACCCACAACAACGGCTCTTTCCCAGCAACCGGAGAGCTGAGTTGGGAAGCTTCTTCCTTTCATCCCCAACTACTCTGAACAATATCCCAAGCGCAACTTGGAACCTGGCAGTCACGAAGCCATTCAGGTGGCCTCCAGTGAACAAGCAGTTATGAAGAAACACCTCGTTAAAATAACCCTGACCACTGTCCATTCAGCACCTATTTACCACAAAACTACCAACTCTCACATTGTCCACCCCATCTTTTATTACGGGACTGGTAATCCAGAAGCCTAGCCAAAATCTCTAGGAAAATGGGTTAAAATCCCACGATGACTGCTGGTGGAATGTACGTTCAACAGATAAAAATAATAGATTTTAAAAAATGAAACTATATCATTGAGAATGCTGGAGAAACTCAGCAGGTCCTGGCAGTGTCTGTGGGCAGAGAAAGAGTTAACCTTTCAAAAACAGTACGGTTCTGAGGAAGGGTCCTATTAGATTCAAAATACTAAGTTTCTGCAGCATTCTCTGTGCTTGTTTCAGATTTCCAACATCTACAGTATTTTGCTTTTACTTTTTTGTGAAACTACATATGTTCATTAAGGTCCACGTATGGACATTAGGGAGGACAAACTGCTGGCCTTGCCTTGTCTGGCCTACCTGCGACTCGAGACCCACAGCAATGTGGTCTGCTCTTAACTGCCCACTGAAATGGTCAAGCAAGCCATTGCTCAGTTCAAGAGTAATTAGGGATGGGCAACACACACACGCACAAAACAACCCAGAAATTACTGGATAAAACTCAGTAGGTCTGGCAGCATCTGTAGAGAGAAAGCAGAGTTAACGTTTCATGCCCAGTGACCCTTCTTCAGAATAAACAAAGGCCTTGTCAATGGCACACATGTCCCATGGAAGAGTAAAGATAAAAGCCATGTAGACATCCACAATTCTTCAAACTCAAGACCATAATAAGCATTCGACATGAAGCTTTCATGACCGTTGTCCAAAGTAAATGAACCTTTCTTGAAGCATCAGTGTCACAATGAACTCAGCTCATCAGAGAAGATATTTCTTTCTCGCTCACTGTTATATTAAAGCAGGGCAGAGGCTATAACCTCTGCCCTGTGTAAAACATCATGAGAGAAACACGGTTTATCTATCTGTACCACATGCTGCCAATTTCCAAGGATTCACAATGAAATGTTCGATCGATAGATTGTTTGCTGGCTCAATACACCAGTGGTTAAATAACAACTTGCCAAAATGTAATCAAGCTGTGTCCCATGAATTGTATTTGCTCTGTGTATATACATCTCTCTCACACAAATAAAACAAAGAATGTAACCTGATCTGAAAAAGCACCAGCCACCTGAGGACTCCATTAGCACTGACAAAAATCCGCTGAAATGTTTGATTCCAGTTTGTGATGACGCGTTTCTGGTCTGTAATATGCTTTAATCCAGGGGAGTAGAGACTAGGTCAGAGGCTGCACACAGAGTCAGAAATTGGGGGATATTTTAGATCTCAGAGTCATGGGGCTGGTGAAAGTGATTGAGGTGCAGTGAGGGTGGTAAAGGAAACAGATTCAAATTGGAGGATTACAATTCTCATATCAAACCAGGAGCTAGCGTCAGGGTCATTGAACACAGGTACACTTACAATGTTTAAAAGACATTTGAATAAGTACATGAATAGGAAAGGTTTGGAGGGATATGGGCCAGGAGCAGGCAGGTGGGACTAGTTTAGTTCGGAATTATGTTCAGCATGGACTGGTTAGACCAAAGGGTCTGTTTCTGTGCTGTATGACTCTATGACCTGTTAGATAAGAAGATGGCAGACATTGACACTGGCACTGGTAAATGGAGACAGTTGCTGACAGCTTTGACCTCTATAGTCTGACTGTTTTGAACGGCATTGGAAGGGATTTGAAAATCTCGGGCAAGCGGAGCCCAAGGAAACAGAGGGAAGTGAACCAGGTACCATCTCAACACACTGCATTACTCTGCACTAAATATAACAGAGTTCAAGGTGCCAGAGTGGGACTATTTAGCCACTCTAGGGGATGCCTCACACAAATATCGACCATCACAGTACAGAGTAACGTCTTATGAACAGGAAGGCTGCCACCTGAAGTGAGAATGATCCCAAAGTGTTCCAACTGAGTAACCACGTTCCCAGTGGAGCTGCGCTCACACTTGCAGGAGATTTGGGAAATATTGGGCATGTTTTATCCATCAGTAGCTGCAGATATCACTGATGGCAGGAGAGCAACATCAGCCTTTACCTTCAGGCAGTAGGGGAGGATTATGGGTATCCCACATTTTTTTTTGTTTTCAGGGAAGCCTGGCATGAAACAGACTTGTCTAAATCAGCTAAGCTCTTATAGCCTGGCAGCAATAACAGCAACCATCCTCTGAAAACCAACCCATTGGCTCATGTCTGTACACATGCTCAACTTTCAACTACTCACCTTTCTCTGATATAAACTCAGTCTTAGCTACCCAGGGGTAAACTACTGTAAACTGGTTATGTGGTACCACCCCTGGAGGTGCTACAACTGCAGTTTGCTCTCCAGCCACAGATGGTCATCTGATCAGGTTTGTCCAAGAATATTCCGATCTAACACACAAAGCCTTAGTGGCTGGTGAAAATGTTCAATAGACACGTCCAAAAAAGGGAGTTAGGAAAAATATTTGGTAAAAAAATACTTGTTGGGCTATGAGGAAAGAGGACAGGGGACAGGGGTAGGACAATTTGGACCACTCCTTCAGAATGCTTGCCTGGTAAAGAGGGGCTGAACAGCCTAAATATAGTGTACCTTTCTATATTCTACCAAAGATACAGAACAGAAACATATAACAGAATATAAAACTAGAACAGCAAATACTTTTAAAATAGGGTTAAGTCTCTCCACTTAGTAATTTAATTATCCTTTTTCTTACACAACACTATATGCCCAGGACATGATCTTGATCATTCTGCATTGGAAAGTACCAGTTCAAATAAGTTCAACATCACACGGCTTCCCCAGAGCAAACAACGCTCCAGTGCGTCCAACTAACAATGATGGAAGAGTGAAAATGGGAACTAAATCACCATTCCCTTGTTTCTTGTACCTGACTTGCAAACAATACTTTTCTCACACCCTGTCTGCTGTCTACATTTCTCTGCTCTGATTTCCCAGACTGTTACTCCTCACACACACTGCTCTCTCAGGCAGGTCTAACCACCCAGGACACCCTTGATAGCAGTTAGAGAGAACGTTCCCACTGTTTTTCAAGCCATTAATCAATCACTTTACAAAACTGATCAGCTCACATCAGCACTTCCCTTTCTCTCAATCCAACTGGAGCTGGGTGTTCCCTTTGGCACCAGCCAACAATCTGCCTTTTTTGGCCCATTTCTTGGCAGGTTATAAATTGCTGCCAGTTGTTGATACGATCAGGGGGAAAGTTCAGCTTTTCACATCAGTAAGCTGTACCCACGCACTCGATCACGGTCACAGTTACAACCAATCTTATTTTCAGACACAACAGCTTAGACATTTATATAAAACAAAGCTTCTCCAACACTTTTGGTTTCTGTTACTTTAGGCATTTAGATGGTGTGGAATGGGTGCTTGGATTCAGGGTCCATTGATTCAGAATTTGAGACTTTCCTCCCAAATATTGCAACATTCCAATATCCTTGAAGGTATCACAATTAAAACTGCACACCATCGGTAACCACAGGGCCTGCAGGGGCTGTGTTCCCATGTACCTGCTGCCCTTGTCCTTCTGGGTGAAAGTGATCCTGGGTTTGGAAGGTGCTGTCTGAGGATCTTTGGTGAATTTAGCTCCCTTTCAAGCAGCTGCCAGGCTCTGGTGGGTCAGTGGCTCTCTGTGGGTGGGACTGCCCCCTCCCCACCCCCATCCATGGTGACTGGTCTGGGAGAGGTGCCATCTGGCACCCATCAGCAGGATGAGTCTCCCACCAGCACCCCACGTGTGCAGCACAGGTTCCTGACACAATCACACCAAACCACAAAGCTGGGAGGGAGGGCGAGCTTGGAGGTGGATGCAGAGATGCTTCAGTGCAATTTGGACAGGGTGAGGTAATGGGCAAATACATGGCAGAATGCAATATCAAGTGGAAAAATGTTGGGTTATCCATTTTGGGAGCAAAAACAGGAAAACAGATTATCTGGTGATATTCTGAGAAAGGAGGAAATGCAGTGAGACCTGGTGTCCTTGTCACCAGTCACTAAAGATAAGTGTTGCACGTGCAGCTGGTGAAGAAGGCAAATGGCGTGCTGGCCTTCACAGTGAAATGATTCAGGTATAGGGGCGGGAATATCTTGCTGCAATTATACATGGCCTTCGGTGAGACCACACCCGGAGCACTGGGTGCAGTTTTGGTCTCCTTATCTGAGGAAGGATGTTCTAGCGATAGAGGGAGTGCAGTGGGGGTTTACCAGACTGATTCCTGGGATGGCAGGACTGACATATGAAGACAGACTGGACTGGTTAGAACTATATTTACTGCAGTTTGGAAGAATGAGGGGGATCTGATAGAAACCTATAAAATTCCAATACGACTAGATAGTAAAGGCAGGAAGTATGTCTAGAACAGAGGTCACTGTCTAAGGGTACAGGGAGTCCATTTAGGACTGAGATGAGGAAAAATGGTTTCACCCAGAAAGTGGGGAGCCTTTGGAACACACTGCCACAGAAAACAGTTGAGGCCCAAACACAATGTTTTCAAGAAGGAATCAGATACAGTTCTTAGGTTTAAAGGAATCAAAGAGCATGGGGAGAAAGTGGAGATGGATAACTGAGTTGGATAATCAGCCATGATCCTATTGAGTGGTGGAACAGGTTCAAAGGGCTGAATAGCTTACTCCTGCTGCAGTGTTCTATGTTTCTATGATCCCTCAACTAAAGCTAGCCCTGTCTGTCTAAACAAATATTACCAGCATGTTTTAACTGGGTCCACTGCTCTCTGAAATGCAACCTTATCCAAAATCCACAAATCTCTTTCCACTTGGAGTGGCCAGACTGACTGACTGTATCCATTTTAGTTCATGTTTTAAGGCCTGATGTTTACCAGAAGAACTGGAGCAGACATTCAGCCCCTTGAGTCGACTCTATTAGTTACAGCAATGACTGACCTGTATGTTAGCTCCCAGCTACCAACCCTGATTCTGTAACTCTTAGTACCACCTTCTTCACAGAAAGTTACCTACTCCGGTCTGAAATTTATAACCGACTCCAGCCACAACCACATTTCAGGGGAAAGAGTGAGTGCTCCAAACTAAACAAAAACTGCAGATGCTGGAAATCAGAAACTAAAGCAGAAATGACCGGAGAAACTCAGGAGGTCTGGCAATATCTGTGAAAAGAAAGTAGAGTTAACATTTCAGGCCCAGTGATCCTTCTCTGTTCTGAAGAAGAGTCATACCAGACTTGAAACATTAACTCCGCTTTCTCTCCACACATGCTGCTGGACCTACTGAGTTTCTCCAATAATTACTGTTTTTGTTTCAGAGTGTTCCAGATTCCAACTCCCTCCTGCGGAGAAATGTTTCCTGATATAACTCCCTGAATGGCCTGGCTCAGGTTTTAAGTCTACATCCCATTTTGTACCGCATCCCCCATCAAGTTGGCATGCTAGAAAAAGGAGAGCCAGTGGATGTGATCTATTTGAATTTCCAGAAGGCCTTTGACAAGGTGCCTCACAGGAGGCTGCTAAATAAGAGCCCATGGTGTTAGGGGCAAGTTACTGGCATGGATAGAGGGCTGGCTGGCTGGAAAGGCAAATTGTGAGGTTATGCACTCTGGTAGGAAGAATAGAGGTGTAGACTATTGTCTAAATTGGGAAAAGGCTTTGGAAATCTGAAGCACTAAGCGACTTATTAGTCCTAGTTCAGGACTAGGTTTAAGCTAACATGCAGGTTCAGTTGGCAGTTAGAAAGGCAAATGCAATGTGAGCATTTATTTCGAGGGGGCTAGAATACAACAGCAGAGATGTATTGTTGAGGCCGCAGAAGACACAGGTCAGATTGCATTTGGAATATTGTAAGCAGTTTTGGCCCTTTACCTAAGGGCAGAATGCGCTGGCATTGGAGAGAGTACAGAGGAGGTTTACAAGAATGATCCTGGATATGAGATTGCTGGTGTTTACAAAGCTGTGGAGCTGGTCATAGGTCTGACAGTCTGTGGGAGCTCTCAGTAAAATCAACAAATTAATGAACAGCTTCACTGACGTTCTCCAATTGATTAACTATTTTTAAGGCAGAGGGAGAGACAGACTCTTGATGACCAAGAGGATAAAAGATTATCAGTGGTGGTGGAGGGGGTGGGGGTGATATGCAGGAATGTATAGTTGATGTTAAAATCAGATCAGCCATGATTGTATTCAATGGTAGGGCAGGCTCAAAGTGCTGAATGGCCTCCTCTTGTTCCTTGGTTATACGTTGCCTATAGCAGGAAGCCTTTGATTAAAGGGGATAAAAGATGACATAAATATTGGATGGTGATAGCGTTGGATAGCAGCTTTCTTCAATTAATAGCCTAAGGGCTTGTCATATGAAGATCTTTTCCATGGCTAGTCCAGGTTAGATGCAAACAGACCTGCTGAGCTTCTCCAGCACTTTTCCATAAACAGCTTATTTGGTTGTGGGACCTTGCTGTGCAAATATTGTCTGTCGTATTTCTTACTTTGCCATAGGGACTACACCCTCAGAAGTACTTTGACCATACACTTTGTGACATTTGGAAGTTGTGAACAGTGGAAATGCTTGTTCTTTCTTGTAAGAAAACCCCTGATTATAACCCAAGTCATTATTCTTAACCGTGCTCAGTGCAGTGCTAATGATCCCCAAACTCTAGGCAAAATGGTCAGATCTGGAGGATAGACACGGAGTCTCCTGACTAGGCAAATCCAGGAGAATGTTCTCTCATGTTGCAGCTCGCTGAGCGGGCGTATTAGAGTCAATTCAACCCTCTTCCACCAGTCTGTCAGGAATCTCCAGCTCAAAGGTTTTGATTCAATCCAGAACATGTGGGATTTGCACTCCTCATAATACTTACTAAACACCACCTCAAAAACACAATGCTTCATTTACACCAAGGCACCGATGGGAAGATAAAACCCACCAGCTTCGATGACCCAGGTTGTCCTGGCTCTCTCCCTGACCATCTCTCCTCATCGGCCCTGGACACTGAACCACATGGCCGTAAACCTCCAGCAGCTTCTTGTGACTCTGCAGCCTCTCCCCACATCCCTCGCTGCTCAGATCAAGAAAACAGCGTCCAGGTGAATGGAACTTTCTTCCTCAGTTTCACCCTTACTGCCCAGAGGCGAAACCAAACTAAGCAGCTGGGGCCTGGAAATGTCCCAGTGACAGCCTGAGAATGTGGGGCAGGGACAAGGGGCTTTAACTTTCTGTAAGATATCGGATTGGTTCATAAACATGGTTGTGAACTGGGGCAGAATGTGGGCTATTAATTAAAAGAAAGCTGCTATCCAACACTATCACTATCCTATATTCATGTCAGTTTTTAATCCCCTTTATTCAAAGGCTTCCTGTTATAGCCAACATATAAATAAGGAACAAGAGTAGGCCACTCAGCCCTTCGAGCCTGCCCTATCATTCAATACAATCATGGCTGATCAGATTTTAACCTCAACTCTACATTCCTGCATAACACCCGAAAACCTTTATCACCCTGGTCATCAAGAGTCTCTCTCTCTCTCTCTCTCCCTCTCCCTCTCCCTCTGCCTTAGAAATAGTTAATCAATTGGAGAATGTCAGTGAAGCTGTTCATTAATTTGTTGATTGTGCTCAGAGCTCCCACAGACTCAGACCTATGACCAGCTCCACAGCTTAGTGAACACCTGCAGCAACCTCACATCCAGCCAAAGGCTCTCACAACATACTCCACACAAGGCTTGAATCAGAAATGCACTCAACTCTACTCAGCTACATCCACAAACTATGCAAAATGCTTCCATTAAGCATCATCTTTTCTAAAGTGCCTGCTTAGACCACACTCCTCATCCAAAGTGTTCACTTACCAACTGCAGCTTTCAGGTAATGAATATCTGCAATGTCCCATCATTGCGATGGAAAACTCTGCAAGGGGACAGCTCTATTCAAGTTAACTCCACTTACCTGTTGTGGTTCTGCAACCCTTAATCCCCTGTTCTAACAAAACTACACATCTCATCTGAAAGTTTCAACTTTACCTCTAGCCTCAGCAGCTTTCGATTTGGAAATTAAAATTTCTGACCTCTTTGTGTGAGCAAGTCTTTCCTGACCTCAGCCCTGAATGGTCAGGTTTGGATTTGAAGGTTAGTGTCCTGTTCCTCTCTGCACAGATGCTGTCAACCCTTCTGACTGAGTAGTTCCTGCGTCTTTGTATTCAAAATACTAGACAGGTTCATTTTCCACTGCTTTGCAAGACAAATGTGCAGACTAACATTATTAGCAAGCTAAAATATTAAGTTAACTTCTGAGAATACTAACAATTGCAGTTTGTCTACAAAACACAGTAAGATTGACAAAACACTACTCTCCATCCTCATGGATTTTGTGTGTGGTAACCTCCAGTGAGTTGTCACAACAATCGCAGAGTGTGGGACTGATGGAGGGCAGCGTTAGCACATTACTCAAACTCAAGTACTCCTCATCAGAGCTGTTCCAAAATGTTTTATTAAAAGAATTTAATTATCTTGAGTCTGGTCCAAACAATGTTTTCCCCCCCCAAAAACAAGTATATTCCTACAGAAATATCTACAATCCAGCTCACAAAGTTGATTAACTCTTCTAATACATTTATGCGGAAAGCATTTTGCCAGCTCTCACTCACCGGCCATCGATAACTGAATCCGTGCGCGGGGGGCGGCAGGGGGTGTGTGTGTGTGCGCGCGCGTGCGTGTGGGCATCTGTGTGTGTGGTGGTGACTGTTTATACAACCTGATCACACTCGAGTGGGTACTGTCTGTTGGTAAGGTGGTAGTAAAGTAGGGCTTCGCAGCCCGGGGCTCCTCCATTCTCTACACTTGCCTTTTTATTTCTTTACTTTTCCTCTCTCCTTTCTCATGTTTTTCTTATTTTGCTCACCTCTTATTGAGGAGCTTGGAACGGCAACGGAATCGGGAGCAGGGAGCCGGGAGCGAGCCCAGTGCAGGTCTCCCAGTGGCAGTGCGGAGCGAGCCCAGTGCGGGTCTCCCAGTGGCAGTGCGGAGCGAGCCCAGTGCGGGTCTCCCAGTGGCAGTGGGGGCAAGTTTGGGTTCCCAGTGGTGATTGCAGCCAGCACAGATTCATGGAAGCGGTGATGAAGGGGAGTTCGGACCCAGTATGAGACCAGGCAGCATCGGTGAGGTCAGAATGAAGTGGAGACAGGCAGCAGAGAGTAGAGTTTGAGCTGGTGAGGTACCTGGCAGCTGCATTGGTGAGATCCAGCGAGGATTCTGTGGTGAAGGCATTAGTGGATTTGAGATGATACCAAAAGGTGGCAGCTATCATTCTCGCAGGGACAGCAGCAGTGGTGAAGGAAGTCACGCCTGGCCACCAGGCCCATGGCCCATAGCAAGCATTTAACAAGGAGGACTGTTAAATTGGACACTTTCTTTACTTCTTCACCTTTCTGCCTTTATATTCCATGTCTGGGTTTAATTTTCTGTGTTTTACGATGATGCCGGAGAGTGGCAACAATATACAACACTTCTCATTGTATTTTGTAATAAGATACACATGACAATTAATAAACAAATTTAATCAGAGGGTTTCCACAGAGCAGTTGACAGGAACAGAGAAATGTGGTGACTTTAAAGATTGAAGACTGGGTGGGAGAGTGGAGACTGACAGGAGATTTAATTGAATGTATAACATTATATCGGGCCCAGATGGAGTGGATTAGAGTGTATAACACAGAAGTCTGTAAAAACAGGGAACATAGACTTGAAGTGACTGGTAGAAAAATTTGAAGGCAGTTGAAGAGTAGTTTTGTCAGCTCGAGTGCAGTGTAGATCTGAGAGAGTGATATTATTACAAACCCTCAGATTAAAGACTCATGCTTGAATGACTGAACCTAAAAGGCAGCTGAAACAGGAGCTGGAAAGTGGGATTCAGTAGTGAACCAGCTTCAGCTGATACTGATAGAATGGGCTGAATGGCCTCCTCCCAGGCCAGAGACTGTCTACGCTTCTATGGCAAAGCAGATTTCTTAAGCTGAAGGTGGAATGTGATGCAGTGGCCACCTCACACTGAGAAGCCTGGCCACAGATGGGAGTACCACATGGACTGGAGTGACCTTTCCCTAGTCAGTGTCGGCCAATCTGAGGAACTGGCACCTTGAAGACCTGAATGGAGAGAGGATGGAGCCTCTAAACAAGGTGGTGGAGGGGGGGGGGAAGGGGTTGTGGAGCTGCTGTGTCAAGAAACAAGCTCCCTTTTGTAACATTGAAGATGGTGAATAAACACCTCAGAGTGTTTCACAGCAGTGCTCCGAGACACAATCTCAGAAAGAGATTTCAGGATAGGTTATAAAAGTATAGGGACAGGGGGAGGTTTGAAGAAACACCTCAGAACAAAGAAGAGGGGAATGGAGAAATCATGCAACAGAATTCCAGAGACCTGGATCCAAGCAACTGATGTCACGGCCACCAACAGTGGAGCAATGGAAATGACAGGTGCTGACAAGGTCGGAATTGGGGGAATAGAGAGATCTTGGACGGTGACTAGGCGAGGAAAAGGGTAAGGCTACAGATGGATTTGAACACCAGGGTATGAGGTGTTAAAACCAAGGCACCTGTGACTCAACAGTCAAGGTAGGTCAGAAGAAACAGGAGGAATTGGTGAATGGCAATCAGAATAGGGTATGCACAGAGGTGGGGGGGAGGGAGCGAGAGAGAGG
>NC_063332.1:176111911-176131636 GCF_021869965.1 Rhincodon typus
CAATCGCGAACCATTTCAACTCCCCCTCCCATTCCTCAGATGACATGTCCATCCTGGGCCTCCTGCAGTGCCACAATGATGCCACCCGAAGGTTGCAGGAACAGCAACTCATATTCCGCTTGGGAACCCTGCAGCCCAATGGTATCAATGTGGATTTCACAAGCTTCAAAATCTCCCCTCCCCCTACCGCATCCCAAAACCAGTCCAGCTCGTCCCCGCCTCCCTAACCTGTTCTTCCTCCCATCTATCCCCTCCTCCCACCTCAAGCCCCACCCCCATTTCCTACCTACTAATCTCATCCCACCTCCTTGACCTGTCCGTCCTCCCTGGACTGACCTAACTCCCCACCTACACTCACCTTTACTGGCTCCATCCCCGCCTCTTCGACCTGTCTGTTTCCTCTCCACCTATCTTCTCCTCTGTCCATCTTCTATCCGCCTCCCACTCTCTCCCTATTTATTTCAGAACCCCCTTCCCCTCCCCCATTTCTGAAGGAGGGTCTAGGCCCGAAACGTCAGCCTTCCTGCTCCTCTGATGCTGCTTGGCCTGCTGTGTTCATCCAGCTCTGCACCTTGCTGTCTCAAAAATAAAACATTTACTTTATGAGCAGTTTTGTTTCAATGTTTTGTTTTAAATTGAATTCTCAAAGAAATTACACTTTCATACATTTTTCATGACATCATTATACATTTTCATTACAGCTGCGGGTCATGACAAAGTATTTCCATGTGTTGTTTTTAATTCTCTCCTGCTTGTTTTGACAGATTCTGTCACTTTCTCTCTCCTACATGTACATCAAACGGCTCTGCAGCCTGAAAACCCCAGTTCGATACTAACCCAGAAGTCATAATTTACAAATTACTCTTCAAAATTCAGCTTTTATCATCAGAATAAAATAATTTGAAGAAAGTACAACTTGTATTCTCACAGAAACTTGCTGCAGCCCCTTCATAGAGACATCACCACAAACGAACTGATTGTACATACAAACATCCTAGAAAGGAGGAAAGATTCTCAAAGAGGGTTAAACCAAACACAGATAACCAAGGAAGTTAAGGAGAGTATAAAGTTCTCATTATGTTGCCCCTCATGGGAAAGTCTAGGATCAGAGGTCATGGCCTCAGAGTAAAGGGGCTCTAATTTAAGACTGAGATGAGGAGGGATTTCTTCGCGCAGAGGTTTTAGATTCTTTGTAACTCTTTGCCACAAAGAGCTGTGTGGGGCAGAGTTCTTGTGGATATTTAAAGCTGAGATAGATTCTTGATCAGTCAGGGAGTTAAGGGTAATGGGGAAAGGGCAGGAAAGTGGATGTAAGGATCAGTCATGATCCCATTGAATGGCAGAGCAGGCTTGAGGGGCTGAATGGCCTATTCCCGTTCTTATTTCTTATGGTTTTAGGATTGGCTCCAACTCAGTCCAAAAGGAAAGGGAGAAAGACAATGCCTTCAGAAGGAAACTCCAGAGTATGGGATCTAAATGTCAGATGCACAGTTCCAATGGAAAAGCTCAGTAATTGGACACAGGGAGATCTCCCTAGCCATTCTTCAAAATGTCGTCATGGGATCTTTTATGTTTACCCAGCAGGACAAGTTTGGGTTGGCTTAACATTTAATTCAGCATAACTACACTTCTAACAATGCAGCACTCCGTCAACACTACACTGGGAGCGTCAGCCTGGACTTTGTGCTCTAGGCCTGGACTGGGACTGGAAGCACATCATCTGACAAGAAACAAGAGCTGGACAGTGAGATTGTACAAAGTTGCAACATCTCATCAAGGGCAATTAGGAATGGCCAATAAATCTGTCCGAGTCATCACCACTTCACTCCCAGGAATGAATAATTAAGTAGTTGGTGTTGCCATGAGACAGTGACAGGAGAGTGAAGTGAAGAGGGTGAGGCTAAAGGCAGTGTCTTCATGTTTCCAATGTTGAAGTGAAGGACACCGAATCACACAGGGCAGGGAGTTCGACACACCGGTGATGACAAAGAAGCAATGGAGGTGACCTCGAGTCAAGGATGGTTATTGTATACGGTGATCTGATCTAATTCAACAATAAAACATTTCAATCATTTGATAATTTGAACAAAGCAACTCTAAATTTAACATAATATTTTAAAAAGATAAATTTAAATGAAGTAATAACCTCCAATTGTGGACATCTTGCTGACCTGAATGAAGAACTCACTTCCTAAACTAGGCAAGATACAGAGACAGGTACAGGCCATTCAGCCCTTCATACCTATTTCCCCATTCTGTGATATGGATTGTGGTCAATATTGGGACTCCGAGTACCTACCACGCCTATGTAGCCCATAGGAATATCAGACAGCAAAAAAAAATCTGTTTTAAAATTATTCAAACACCACCAGCTTCTGCCTTTTGTGACAGTGACTTCTAAACTTTGACCATGCCTTGTGTGAAGATGGTTTTCTCAACTTTCCCACTGTACAATCTGCCTCTGATGTGAAGGTTACATCCTCATGGCCGAGACTCCTTGACAACTGGAAAAAAAACTTCATGATTCCTTAGAAAATCCTAAAAACCACATGGTACAGAAGCAGGAGGCCATTCAGCCCATTGAGTCTACTCCAACATTCACAATGAGACCATGGCTAACATGATAATCTTCAGCTCTACTTTCCTGCCTTTTCCCCATAAGCCTCGACTTCCTTCCTGATTAAAAATCTGTCTCAGCCTTGAATATACTTAATGACCCAGCCTCAACAGCCCTCTGCGGTAAAGATTTCTGCAGATTCAATACCCTCAGAGAAGAAATTCCTCCTCATCTCCATCTTAAATGGATAACCCCTTACTCTGACATTAACCCTCTGAGCCTGAACGAAGCAAACTTTTCACATCTATCCTGTCTAGTGGGCCTGTGAATCTTGTATGTTCCGATAAGGACACCTCTCACTCACCTCTCAACGTGTACTAGCCCAATCTACTCAACCACTCCTCATTAAACGGGCCCTCATACCTGGAATCAGCCGAGCGAACCTTCTCTGGACTATAATATTCAATTAAATCACTGCTTCATCTTTTTGGTGTCAACAATGATGAACTTAGTGTAAAATCTCCTGATGGTCAAATGCTTTGGCCCCACTAACCCTCTGGTGGAGCTGTCTGTAAAATGGATCTCAAGCCACATGGTGATGTTTGAAAGAGACACAAATTCACTACTTCACAATTTGTTTGTTTACAGAATGCATCACTTCATCTCTCCGGCTCCTTACTCCCAACTACTAACTAGCCTAGTGTCTCAGCAGACATATTCCTAAGGCTCTTTTGAATAGTCAAATAAACCAGTTAAAAACGTTAAGAACTAGCTCTTAAAGAAACACTGTATTAAAACCAAGTAACAACTTTAGATTGGGGAGAGAGAATGCACTCCAGCCCCTGCTGTGCCCAATAGTTGCAGCTGGCCTTCAATGCACAGGGAGATCTCACAAATACCCAGCCATCCCTGGAAAGGCTATGTGCAAGAGGAATGGACAGTGAGGACACTATTGGACCTGTTGATGGTCACCCTGACCATGCACAGGAACCACTGTGACTGCCCACTGCTAAGCTGTTTGGAGTGCTATGGCACACCTGAGTGTCCATCATACTGAGGTGGAACTTGAACTGGGTCTTCTGGCACAGAGATAGGGACATAAAGACCCTTATGTGTTTTCAGGACCCATTTTTCCAAATCAACCTGTCCAGAGATGTTATTATTCACCTCTGGAGCACTGTGGGACTTGAACCTGTGCCTCCAGGTCTAGGGGCAAGGACATTATCATTGCAACACAAGACCCTTGTATGGTTTCAAGAAACTGTCAATCAATACTCTCCAGCTGTTTAGCCCTAATCCTAATACAATCGACAGATCATTGCAGGGACCTCGTGACAAACTGGCAGTGTCCCTACCACTGGACCGGGAGGCCTGGGTTCAAGTCCCACCTGCTCCAGAGGTGCATAACAACAACTCTGAACAGGGTGAATAGAAAAATAGGTTGACAGATCATTGAGGGGCCTTTTGTGGTGTAGTGGTAATGCCCCCGTCTCTGAGCTAGGAGGCCTGGATTCAAGTCCCACCTTCTCCAGAGGTGTGAGATAACATCACTGAATGGATCGATCAGGAAATATCTTGATAGATCATTGACACTGCTTAGTTCTCCTTCCCACTATACTGGTCCTGAACAGCGGTACTCAAAGAGCTTGAACATCAATGCTGTTTCAGGGTGAGCAGCAGACAAAACAATATTCAACTATGAAGATCTGGATGTACAGAATGTGGAAACGCCGTCCTTACCTATAGAAGTACGAGCAGCCTCTGACAGTGTTGTGAGTGAAATGTTCCTGAGACTTCTCATTTCCAAAGTCTTCTAGTGGGTCTGACCACAATAGATCACACATGGGCCCATAAGCTGGGGGTTCTTTGAATCTATCTAACTACAAGGGGGAAAAAAATTCAAACCATCAATGTTGAGAATAGTCAGGTTTGACAGCAACTGTTAGAGGCCATTTTGTAAACACACAACAATTTTTTAAATCTTTTGAAAGAATTGACAAGGCAGTGAACTTAGTGTCTTGCAGCATGATTCCATGCTCCCAGCAGTCTCTCACTTACAGGAGTGAATCAATATCTCAGCAACAGAGATTCAATGTACTGAAGAGAAAGCACAGCCTTTGAGTAATTTTTTCCCGAGAGCAAGTTTAATGAAATTCCACATAACAGACCTTGCCCTTACACTGAAACACATCAATAGTACAGCATGTATGTCAGTGTCCAGCACTCACTACAGAAAAGTCATTGCAAATTTTAAATTGAGGCAAGAAAGTCCCCCATTAACTCTTTCTATTAGCACTGCTTGCACAGAATCCTAGTCACTACATACATTAATTGAAATGTATTAAATCATGATATATCGCAGATCTAGGGAGGAACTTGAAAATTGATGAAACAGCAAGATGCACCTTGCACTCTTCAGGACAGCCATGCAAGAAAACCAAATTTCAAAGGGACCAACAACTTATAAAGCAAGAAGAAAGGATGCTGATTGGTTGAGGCGTAGCCATGGGACTTCAGCCATAACCAGGTGCTAAACAAGAAACCGGGTGACACGGTGGCTCAATGGTTAGCACTGCTGCCTCACAGCGCCAAGGAACCGGGTTCAATTCCGCCCTCAGGCGACTGTCTGTGTGGAGTTTGCACATTCTCCCCATGTCTGCGTGGGTTTCCTCCGGGAACTCTGGTTTCCTCCCACAGTCCAAAGATGTGCAGGCTGGCCATGCTAAATTGCCCGTATTGTTTAGGGATGAGTAGGTTAGGTACGTTAGCCATGGGAAATGTAGGGTTACAGGGATAGGGTAGGCGGGTTAGCCATCGGTAACTGCGCCTTTAGTTGTCTGGCTATGATCTCTGGATTCCCTTCCTACACCACCCCTCTGCTGCCTCCTCCCTTAGGAGGCTCATTAAAATTCATCACTTTGGACCTAACAGCTGCTTACATGGACAACCCTCCCATGAAACATTTGTGTTAAAAACACTAAATAAATCCAAGTTTTTATTAAAGACATGAGGCAAAAATGAGCATTGTGATCCAATCCAGGGCAGCTATCCATCCCCACACAAACCGCCGATTCCCTTCCCAACAAAAACAAAACCAGCAACAAACAAAATTAAATCACTTCTGATGAAAAGGTCATTGACCAGCAAATGTAAACTCTTTCTCTCAAGTTTTCACAGGAAGGTTGCGCTGATTATCGAATCCCACTGCATGATTGATTAATTGATTTATTGCCACGTGTACCAGAGTACAGTGAAAAGCTTTGTTTACGAACAGTACAGGCAGGTCATAGTAAGCAAAGGATGTACAGATCAAAGGTAAAAAAAACACCTTAGAGGCATACAGGTTACATTGCACAGGGCGTGCGCTTGGTAAGATCAGCATTAATTGAGGCTAGAGAGTCCATTCAACAGTCAGATAGTGGCCAGGAAGAAGCTGCTCCTGAACCCGTTTGCGTGTGTGTTCAGGCTTCTGTATCTTCTGCCTGATGGAGGAGGCTGTAGGAGATCATTACTGGGGTGCGATGGGTCTTTGATGATGTTAACAGCCCTTCTGCAGCAACGAGCAGTGTAAATGGAGTCTATGGATGGAAGGTTGGCCTCCATGATGGTCTGGGCTGTGCACCACCTTCTGTAGTTTCTTACGGTCCTGGGCAGAGCAGTTGCCATACCAGGCCGTTATGCACCCGGACAGTATGCTTTCAATGGTGTATCTGTAGAAGTTGGTGAGGGGCGTTATGGACATAGCAAATTTCCTGAGCTGTCCGAGGAAGAAGAGGCGTTTGTTGTGCCTTTGTGACCGTCACATTTACATGGGAAGTCCAGGGCAGATTGTTTGTTATCGTCACTCTGAGGGACTGGATGCTCTTCACCCTCTCAACCTCAGTTCCGTTAATGTAGATGGGGGCATGTTCTTCTCCCTTCTTTCTGAAGTCAATGATCAGTCCTTTAGTTTCGCTGATATTTAGAAACAGATTGTTTTCATTGCACCATGTCACCAAGCCCTCTATCTCCCTTCTGTAGTTTGACTCGTCGTTGTTAGATACCATGGTGGTGTTGTCAGCGAACTTGTAGATGGTGTTCGTTCAGAATTTGGCAGCACTGTCATACGTGTACAGGGAGTATAGCAGGGGTCTGAGGATGCATCCTTGGGGAGTGGGGGGCGCTGGAGGCACTCCAGTGTTGAGTGTTATTGTGGAGGAGGTGCAGTTACCTATCCTCACTGCGGCCTATGGGTCAGAAAGCCGAGGATACAGTTGCAGAGGGTGGAGCTGAGACCAAAGTGTCTCAGTTTTGAGATCAGTCTGGAGGGGATAATGGTGTTGAAGGTGGAGCTATAGTTTGACGTAGATGTCTTTGTTGTCCAGATGTTCCAGAGCTAGGGATATGGCATCCTCTGTCGATCTGTTATGTCGGTAGTCAAATTGTAGGAAATTGAGGCAGGTTGGGAGACTGGAATTGATGTGGGCCATGACCAGCCTCTCGAAGCACTTCATGCCTATTGAGGTCAGAGCCACTAAGCTACTTAACCAGTCATACCACTAGTCTAAATATTTGTATTCAATCATTAAAATTCCTTTTGTAATGGAATCCAAAATAAAAGACTTTCACAGTTTTCTTCAATAAACTCAAAATAATCTGTTTATTAGAAAATAAATCACTTAAAACCAAGTGACAAATACTGAACAACTGAAAAATAATCCATAGTTAGTACATTATCTCCCCACACCCACAGACACAACAGAAAAGCCAACAGATTCTGTAGAGATGACTGCATTTTAGTAAGACAACAAAGAACGCCACTGGTGCCAAGGGACTGAAATTAATCAACAGAATTTGGTGAATCCTCATGGTCCACCAGGGTTCAGTGACAAAATCAAATTGCAACAGCCGTAGACCGATGGAAGATCAACTGTTCAGACTAAAACCAAGCTTGTTCTGAGTCTTGGAGAATGGCTACAGTTCAGCTCCTCAAGAGTCCATAAAGTAGTCAGGAATATTAATATCTGGAAACTTATCATGTTCTCAGAAATGTCGGCTGAAAGAGGAAGAGGCCCTGGGATTTTCTTCCTTCTGATAAATGTGAGTTCTGTTTTTACAGACTAAGTCTATGAGGTGTTGTCTTTTGGATTAGTGGTTACAATTAGATTCCATTAACATTTAAAGAGGAACAGGGAGTTCTGCTCATTGTCCATCAGCCACTATCATTAAAACCAGATCTGATTATCTTTTATTCATTCATAGGATATGGGCGTTGCTGGCTGGGCAGCATTTACTGCCTATTTTTTTTTAGAAAGTGTTGGTGTAGGTAGACCCACAATGCCCTTAGGGAGGGAATTCCAGTGACCCAACAACACCGAAGGAGCGGCGATATATTTCCAAGTCAGGATGGTGAGTGGCTTGGAGGGGAACTTGCAGGGGGTGGTGTTCCCATGTATCTGCTGCCCTTGTCCTTCTAGATGGAAGTGGTCTTGGGTTTGGAAGGTGCTGTCTGAGGATCTTTGGTGAATTTCTGCAGTGCATCTTGTAGACAGTACACTCTGCTGCTACTGAGCGTTGGCAGTGGAGGGAGTGGATGCTTGTGGATGTAGTGCCAACCAAGCGGCTGCTTTGTCCTGGATGGTGTCAAGCTTCTTGAGTGTTGTTGGGGCTGTACCCACCCAGGCAAATGAGGAGTATTCCATCACACTCCTGACTTGTGCCTTGCAGATGGTGGACAGGTTTTGGGGAGTCGGGGGGGGTGAGTTACTCGTCACAGGATTCCTAGCTTCTGACCAGCTCTTGGAGCCACTATTACTTGGTTGTTCGTGGGATCTTGCTGAGTACATACTGGCAGCTGCATTTTTTTTATTCATTTGTGGGATGTGGGTGTCGCTGACTGGCCAGCATTTCTTGTCCATCCCTAGTTGCCCTTGAGAAGGTGGTGGTGAGCTTCTTGAACCACTGCAGTCCATGTGCTGTGGGTTGACCCACAATGCCCTTAGGGAGGGAATTCCAGGATTTTGATCCAGTGACAATGAAGGAATGGTGATATATTTCCAAGTCAGGATGGTGAGTGGCTTGGTGGGGAACTTGGAGGTGGTGGTGTTCCCATATGTCTGATGCCCTTGTCCTTCTAGATGGAAGTGGTCGTTGGTTTGGAAGGTGCTGTCTGAGGATCTGCATTTTATTACATTACAACAGGGACTAAGTGTTTCACTGGCTGTGAAGTGCTTTGGGCTGTCCTCGGGGGTTGTGATAGGCACTATGTAAATTCAAGTTGTTCTTTCTAACACTGAAGCAGCTCTCAGTAACATTAAAAGCTGAAGTACTTCAGCAATTGGCAACAAACCAAATGTTGTGGGTTGGCCTTTTCGATTAGAAAGGAGAGAATGGACCGTGATGATGACTCTAATTGCAGCCAACACAACTTGACCCCAATGACAGCGATCACTCCTGAGAGCTGAGGTGGTGCCAGTCATCAGGACTGAGACATGAGCTAACTGTCAGACCACTGAGTCAGTTACAGACAGAATTAAACCCCCATAGGAACAGGGACCCTTGTGGTAGGATAGTTCTATCCAGAGGCTCAGAAAAATGATCCGGTCATTATCTTACTGATATTTGTCGGATCCAGCTGTGTGCAAACTGGTTGCTGCATCTTCTACATTATGAGTGACAACATTTCAAAAAAGCTTCATTGCCTCTCAAACACTTTGGGAAATACTGAGGTTGAGAACAAAGTTACAGGAAAAAAGGTTCATGATTTACTTCACATTGATAGTGAGCAGGCGAGCTATTAAAATCAAATTACAGGTCACAGCAGATTCCGTCTGTGTCTCAACTTTACCTTTAAGTCAGTGTAAAAGTTATGACCTTCCAAACCCCCTACCACTTCCATCTGGAAGGACAAGGGCAGCAGATACAGCCACTCCCCATCCTGACTTGGAAATATATCACCGTTCCTTCAGTATCACTGGGTCAGAATCCTGGAATTCCCTCCCAAGGGACATTGTGGGTCAACCTACAGCACATGGACTGCAGTGGTTCAAGGAGGCAGCTCACCCCCACCTTCTCAAGGGGCAACCAGGGATGGGCAATAAATGCTGGGCCAGTCAGTGACACCCACTTAAACTTTTGCCTTGTCAACATTCCTCCATCTCCCAGAGGAATACAAGATTGTACAGTGGTCTTCCATAAACTCTCCAAAACAAAGACCCCCTTTTGTGTGGGTGAATGTTTCCCCCTGAATGACCTGGCTCAATCATTAACGTTTAGTCCTTGTACCGGACAGCCCACCTCACTAATGGAAATTGTTCTCCCCCTCCACCTGGTGTGAGCAATGCACAACTGAGTCGGGATCCATTTGCAATGGATGAGCTCCAGGTTCTCTCACAGAGAGCTTGATGTTTAGACTTTTCACAATTTTATCTGAATCAAATGCTCACTTTCTGTCTACTCCTTAATCAGGTCCGATGTTCAATGATGGATGTTGGTTCTTTAACCCATTTAAAAGACACTCAAACACTTTCAGACACGTGCTAAACTTCTAAAGGAAACAGCCCAATCCAAACCTCCTTCATTGTTTCCGAGTGCTCCTCACTGACCAATTTTCCAGTTATAGGAGAACATTATAAAGGGGGTTTACAGGAGCAGGTCATGAGTAAAACAACAACCTCCACATATCATACTGTGCCTTAACCCTTCTACCAAGAATGTCTGCTGTTTATAATCAGAATTCACAATCATTTCAGGTGAGGGAAGTATTTTAAATAGGAGTTAAATATGGTTAAAAAAAACAGGAGAACTGGCAGCTTTATAAAGTCTCACACACACGTGCATGCATGTGCACACTCCAAATAAAAATGCCTAATTAATTTTGTTCCTGTCCAATTCTGAGTGTTTAGGATAAGATTAAAGCAAGTACACTGCATCTTTTATTAAACTGAACTACAGGACATTAAATAAGCTTCTGTTTATTCAGTCTACCTCCAAGAGTCAACAGGGTTTTTAATGCGTTACTTCAAAGAAACATCTATGGTAAGTCACCAACATGGTTAACTAGCTGCACACATTTAGTAATTCATATGCTGTGTTGCATTAAAGAGCTTCAATAAGTCTTAAAGTAAAGCAAACTCATAAATATTGATAGTTTTGCAGATTGTAAGTCTGACAAAGAATTATTACTAACCAGTAAATGAGAAAATAAGATGAACAGGCACAGAAACAAAATCCTCCATTTTTCTTACTTTGAGAAGCTCACAAAAATGAAGCTGGGATGGGGAAATAGGTGAGGAGCTCCTTGAGATATCCACAGGGACCAACAAATACTACCTTTCGACTTGACAGATCTTGCATAGCTCATTATAAAACAAACAAAGCCAACATTACTGGCTGCAAACATTTGCTTCAAAGTTTTGTTTTGACTTGGCAGTTACACTTCCAGTAAATGTGACAATCAGAAAGCTTCAGGTTCTCTCTCTACTGCTTTCAGTCTTTTAAGATAAATGTACGCGGACTACACTTGTTCAGGAAGGAGTCCTACCACCACCGTCTCCAGGGAAATTAGGGCTGCACAGCAAATGCTGAGACACCCTCATTGTGTGGATGAATTTTTAAAACATCACATCTAATTTTTTGCTTTATATTTTGTTTTTTTTTAATCCATCTTTTTCACTCCTCTTCCTTTGCTCTCTCTTTCTCTCCAATATACAGAGATTCCTGCAATCATCAGGCTGTTCTAGCAATTCTATCTTGTACCCAATCTCCGGTGCTTGGTTTTTTAAAAAAAAATCTTTGACGCTTCTACACGTTGGTGCCCCCCCAAATGGGAGACTGCTTTTGGCTTTTGGCTTTTCTTTCAGCGTCATCCCAGGTATGCAGTAAACTCTAACTGCCTCCTTCATCCAAACCCTCTGACCTAATGCTTAAAACAAAACGTGATTTACTTTTTAAGTTGGGCTCCTGACCCAATTTGAAAGCAACCCACATCAACTTGTGCGTTTATCCCGCTGCTGAGGGAAGTAACTAGACTTTGATCACTGACACCTCTTCATTGCTTATCTACAAACTGGGATACCACACGAGCATCACAAACACAAACCCACATCCTACCGAGGTACTGACGCACAGCAAACATGTGGCACAGTTGGGGAAAAGCTAGCTGTATTTCACACCAAGCATGGCCTGGGTTTCTGATCTTTGGCAGTTTAATTATCTGTGAAAGCAGCTCTCTCAAAACTTCTCTCTGGCTCACCCACTTTTTTCCTAATCTCTGACCTCTCTTTTAGACACCCCTCCTAGTTTCATTTCCTTTGGTTGGGTGTCAGATTTGGTCAGATTGTGATGTGTGTGATACTGTCCTGAGTTAAATGTGCCAAACAGACATAAATGTGCCTTGTGGGGTCACTGACTCAAGTCAAACGTTCCTGACTTGTAAACTCGCCCATAACCTCCTGAAACTCTGGGCATGATTTTTGGTGTTTTTTAACCAAATGCTGGGGAAAGAGTACGTGAGGTGATGACAAATAGTCTATGCTCGCTGATGAGATACTCAACAATCTCATTCGGAGTGGAGGGGTGAGTGAAGGGGAGTAGCTCACACTATCACACCCTCAACACTGGCACACTGGGTGCCAGGCAATGCCAAGCAATCAGGGCAGAATAGCAATACTCACTGGTCAAGTCCAAGTCCAAATCCTCAGTAGGGCATCCAGAGTGAGAAGCTCTTTACATTGCTGTCCTTGTCTTCTGAGGGGCGGGGTCCACAGGGAAAGGGGTGTTGGAGGGGGTTGAGTCAAGTTCAGAAAGACAGCTTTCAGAGGCCACATTCTGTCTACCATCCACATCTCTGATCACCCCCAGATTGGAAGCCCCTCCCAACTTAACAGAGAGAAACAAGTAATGGTCCCACCACTGCAACCATATCAGTCATTCTCTAACTAAGTTCAAGTTGGGAACTAAATCCTTCCCAAGGTCCATCACTCAGTTATTTAATAATCTATCCAGCTGCAATCTATCTGACATCTGTCATCCCTCAATCCAAAGATGACATCTGCTCCCAGTTGCCAGTATCTGCCTTGGATCTTCATGTAACTGAAGAGGCTGATTCTCAACCCTCAGGATTAGGGGCACACAGGACAACCCCAGGGCAAAGAGATCTCTTCCTCACTCTGTCTCATCATTAAGGCACCAAGCCTCTCAGCACAAGGGAGCTCGATGTGCCATTTTGGTTAACATTGATGCTGCTGTGTTTCAAGGAAGGTTTCAGAGAGTCTTTGCAATGTTTTCTTTCTCTACCCTAGAATACTGGCCATTCGAGGGGCAGTAAACACAACCTGGGGTTGAGGGCCCTGCACAGCTTCTGATCACGGAGTCTTGCCCATCACAGCGGGTCCAGTGGCAGTTTTGCCTGAATGTTTGTGCAGCTTGCTTCAAGGAGGATGCTAGCATCTGTTCAATGATCCTCCCACTGAATCCACAGAACACAGTAGAGACATCGGACCTGCTGACAGACTTTCTCTTGCACTCATATGTGTTGTTTAAACATTAGCAATACACTGTCACTGCAGTACAGGAGGAGGGTGATGACAAGTGCCCTGTACAATCAACTCCCAAACTGTCCGAGGTTCCCATGAAGGACTCTCCTTCCTAGACTCTGCTGGCACGGTGATCCTCAGGTTAAACTCACCACCACTCGTCCCTCTCTCTCTCCTGGGAGAACAACCCCATGATCTGGTAAGACTACAGTGAGTTACCTTTACACCAGGTCACATGAAAGTCTGTGTCATCACCGCTGCAGTAGGTAAAAGGCTGAGCTGGTGCAGGTGGTCCTCGGGCCAACTCCTCATCTGTATCGCCTTTTGACAAAGGAGGCTGCTGAGGTTCGGGAGGTGCCTGACATGTTCCAGAGCCTCTCCTCCAGTGTATGAGGGAGGTGGAATGATTAACTGGCCAGAGGGCAGTCCATACGAATTCTCTCTTGGCAATGCCTGTAACCCATGAAGGGAGCTCCAAGTTATAACACAAGGAGATCAAAGGCAAACTCCCTTCACTTCCCCAGGAGTAACCTTAGTTCTCAGCATCACTTTTGTGGAACACTAACCTCATAGCTGTGGCTCAACCAACAGTATGCACGCTCAGATTCAGAGTCAGGACATTATGGGTTCAAGTCCCACTCCAGACATTGAGCACAATATCCAGGTGGGCACTCCTGGCACTGAGCTGAGGAACTGCAGTAGTGGTGAAGGTACCATCTTTCAGGTAAGGCAATAAACATAGGCTCATCAATCAGTTAGATGCCAAAGAACCAACAGCGATTGTATGGTCAACATTTATCCTTCAATCAAAATTACAAAGCAGATTATTTGGTCATTATCGCAGGGCAGTTTGTGGGATCTTGCTGAGTACATGCTGGCAGCTGCATTTATTACATTACAACAGGGACTAACGTTTCACCGGCTTTTGGCTGTCCTCGAGGGTTGTGATAGGCACTATATAAATTCAAGTTGTTCTTTCTAACACTGAAGCAGCTCTCAGTAACATTAAAAGCTGAAGCACTTCAGCAATTGGCAACAAACCAAATGTTGTGGGTTGGCCTTTTCGATTAGAAAGGGGAGAATGGACCACGATGATGATGACTCTAATTGCAGCCAACACAACTTGACCCCAATGACAGCTATCATTCCTGAGAGCTGAGGTGGTGCCAATCAATCATCAGGACTGAGACATGAACTAACTGTCAGATCACTGAGCCAGTTACAGACAGAATTAAACCCCCACAGGAACATAGTGGTAGGACCGTTCGAAGCTCAGAAATTCCGAGTACCTGCAGGCTCTGTCTTCAGAAGGAGCTGGATCAAACTGTGAATACTTATTGCTGAACACTCTGTATACCTGCTACATGAATCTTGGACAGCTCTGCTTTAGTGGTTCCAGTTTGTTAAAGATGTGCAGCAGCCAGTTCAAGGAAGTTAAAATGATGAAATCAAAAATAAGTAACTAAACTGACAAAACTAACATGGCAGTTATGGTTGCACTTACTTTTTTAATATCATCTAAGGTGTTAACCTCAGGAGACAGACCACCATGAACACACAGGAACTGCTGATTCATCAGAGCCGCCAAAGGGAGGCAGTCAAAAGCATCCATGCACGCGTCATATACCCGTTCTGAATATTTTATTTTGCCTATTGGACAGACAGATATCACATCAAGAGTTAATGTATTAAGATCAAAACCACAAATGCATCAAGTTAAACATCATCAACTCTAACAGAATTGAAGTAGATTAGAGAGGCATGTTCTGTTCATCCTTCACAGGACCATCACACACTCAGCTTAAAACCTTTACCTTGTTTCTAAAAATGGCTTTTGTCCAAATGACGAGTCATAACATTGTACTTCAGGTTTTAAGCAAACACTGGGGGACAGTTAGCTCAGTTGGCTGGACCGCTGGTTTGTAATGCAGAGTGATTCCCACTTCCCACACTGCCTGAGATTACCACTCTCCTTCTCAATCTCTCCTGTTGCCTGAGGTATGGTGACCCTCAGGTTAAGTCACCCCTAGTCATCTCTCTCTAATGAGACAGCAGCCCTACTGTCCAGTCAGTCTCTGGCAACTTGACTTTAACCAAACATCCCAAATGATGAGGATCAACCAGCCTGGGGAGAAAGCAGGAGCTGGGGACTGAGTTGGATGATCAACTATAATTATAATGAATGGGCTGAAAGGCCTGCTCCTATTTTCTATGTTACGATGGGTACTGTCATGTTTGCTTCGAAGGGCAAACATTCCAGTCAGTGCTGCACTGTGTAGACTGTCTGCTCATTGAGTCAGGGATTGTTTGCCAATGCCTTCCATTCTCCTGACACATGGGAAGGTGATGACTCCGAAAAGTCCACTTCAGCCTTCATGCTGTTGGTGTTCATCTGAACCAGATACGCAATGTCCAGCCAATTCAACTCATCACCCACAAATCTCCAATAAAGACCAGATCACGGTCAATAGCTCTTTGCTTCATATTCAAGAAGGATACAGAGCCACTGGAGTAAGTGTACAAAAAGATTTACAACGATGGCACCAGAAAAAAGGATCCCAATTTTGATGGGAGAATAAACAGGCTGGGACTCTTATTGCTAAGCTAAGAACAGGTTAAAGCATCTGATAGTGGTCTTTAAAGTTACGAAGGGGTTTATTACGGCAGACACAGAGATTAGGATTCCTCTTGAAAGGAGTTCAAAACAAGGGGCCGTTGAATAAGGATGGTAATCCACTTGGAAAATCAGGAGAGGACACTTTTCCTGAGGAAGGGGGAGAATGTGCAATTTGCTCCCACAGGGAGAGGTCCAGGTGAACAGTATGGATATAGTTACGGGAGGATTGAATAAAGACACAGGAGTAAAGAATATAGCAATAAGGTGAGATGAAGAGACGGGTGAGCGGTGGCTGACATGGAGCCTGAACATATCATAAACAAACGTATCAACTACCCTGAACAAAACTATTCAAAACTCGACACAGGGAGAGTTGACAATGTCAGACAGTCTGATCATTTGGAGAAATGTCAAACCTATCCCTGCTTCAGACACAGCTCTTTGGAGAATGACAGATTTCAGAGAGATGTTCAGGTCGAAGTAATGATGATTTATTCCAGTTCACCACATGATCATCGAGAGGGGTAGGTGAATGGAGCCCTTGGATTGGTGGTATTTTCAGAAAGCTGTGGAGTAGATTATTGCTCGAGATGAACATCATTGGCTCACGGCCAAGGCGGATATCTCAGGAGAGGGCAGCAGTGTAAGGCAAAATACAACATGTTTTTCCAGGGAACTGAAATATTTCCAGAGAAAATTGTGAAATGCAACTTGTTTAAGACATAAATGAAAATAAATACCTAAAGTGAAAGTAATTAAAGCTCGCATACAAGCTAGTTGTTATTTCACATTACCCTTTTACTGTAAGGACAAAGGTAGCAATTATCAACTGGTGACAAAGGAGGGAATTCACAGTGTTAGCAGATCAAAGTACGGCTGCTGATGGGGGGGGTTGGAATTATAATTGGGATAGGGAGGGGCTGGAGAAGGGGATTACAGAGACAGGGAGGGGGAGTAGGGGCTGGAGGAGGTTACAGAGACAGGGAGGGGGAGTAGGGGCTGGAGGAGGTTACAGTGACAGGGAGGGGGTGTAGGGGGCTGGAGGAGGTTACAGTGACAGGGAGGGCTTTCATCATGGAGAGGGTTTTCATGATGGAGAGGGTTTTTCAGAGCCATGAGTGAAGACTGTGAGCCACTGAAGATTACAAATGATACACTCCATAGGAAAGAAGCCTTTCCAAAAGGAAAGCAGACCAGCTAATAGGGAACAGACTGGCCCATGAGGTATATTGTAGATCATATCAGCACCTTCAGACACTGAGTGTATGCAAGAGCTTTCCAAATGCTTAGGAAATAGAAAGAGTGTAGATGCAAAGAGCCTTTGGGATCCAGGTATTAGATATTATATTGCCATGGACAGGTATGCAAAGCTCAAACAGGTGAATGGAATGCTGGCTTTTGTATCTCAATGTCATGCTCCAGCTCATAGCCAGAGTCTCAGCACCAGCACTCGTGATAGAGTTCCTGGTCTTTGCGAACGCCCACAGCCTGGGGTATTAGTTTACAGCATATGCTCTTCCCAGTAAAATTAAACAATGTTTATTCCTGCAGATGGTGACAGAGGGTTAGAAATCTCTTCCATAATTGACAGTTAATGGTGTATCAATCATTAATATTGGGAAGATTTCTGTTCACTAATGGATAGAATTCTGATCACAGATCAATGGGTAGACAGGGCGGTGGAGGCAGTGTTTGGTATGCTTGCCTTTACTGGTCAGTGCATTGAGTTTAGGAGTTGGGAGGTCATGTTGTGGCTGTACAGGACATTGATGAGGCCACTATTACAATACTGCACTCAATTCTGGTCTCCCTGATATAGGAAAGATGTTGTTAAACTTGAGAGGATGCAGAAAAGATTTACAAGTATGTTACCGGGACTGGAAGGTTTGAGCTACAGGGAGAGGCTGAATAGGCTGGGGCTAGGTTCTTCCTGGAACATCAGAGGCTGAAGGGTCACCTTATAAAAGGTTTATAAAATCATGAGGGGCATGGATTGGGTGAATAGCCGAGGTCTTTTTCCTTGGGTGGCTAAGTCCAAAACTAGATGGCATAGGTTTAAGGTGAGAGGGGAAAGATTTAAAAGGGACCTGAGGGGTAACTTTTTCACGCAGAGGGTGGCGTGTGTATGGATTGAGCTGCCAAAGGAAGTATTGGAGCCTGGTACGATTACATTTAAAAAACATCAGGGTGGGTATATGAAAAGGAAGGGTTTAAGAGGGATATGGACCAAATGCTGGCAAATGGGACTAGGTCAGTTTGGGATGTCTGGTCAGCATGGACAAGTTGGACCAAAAGGGTCTGTTTCTGTGCTGCATGACTTTATAACAATGGTCTAATTGAATTACAGAGCAGCCTGGAAGGGATAAATGTCATTCCCTGATAATATAATTGCACATACAGAGTGTCATGGTGTAGCCTTTGAGTGTGCCTGGAGAGGAACATATGGGGTGAAAGTGTGGGCAGGAATGACAATTCACTGGTCCTTGAGATAATAAAACTTGAGTCAAAGGCTTCTGGTAAAGCTAAAGCTTCCTCACAATCTTGGAACAATGTCACAGGTAGAAGCCATTCAGCCCTTCAACTACACTGCACGTTTCTAGATCAGATCTGATCATCTACCTCAATGCTTCAATCACAAAACACGCTCTTTGTGCAGTAACAGGTACTGTTTGGAATATCTGTTTATTTTAGTTGCCCATTAAAGGTAAAAAGTTGCATTTCTAATGATGCCTTTCATGAACTCAGGATACCCCAACACACTTTTCAGCCAATCAGATACTAGTGAAACGTAGTCACAGCTGTATTGTAGGAAGTGCTGCAGCCAATCAGTGCACAGCAAGTTCCCACAAACAGCAACGTGACGATGACCAGACCATCTGTTATTAAAACTGTTGGAAGGACAAATCTTGTTCAGGCCCTCAGAGAACAGTGCACCTCTGTCTCAGAATGAAGTCAGAGACTCAGTTATAGTACAACAGGAGGCCATTCAGCACATCCTGTGCCTGGTGGCTCTCCATGCAGCAGTTCCCCGCCTCCCCCCCACCACCCCCATAACCCTGCAAGTTTATTTCCTTCCAGGCCCCATTCAATGTCCTTTTGAAACTGTCAACTGTCTCAAATTCCAGCCCCACCCTCTCCAACAATACAGGCTGTTACCACTCACTCCCTAACAATAACTCTCTCTCACCTGATCCCCTGCAACACATTCTCAAAACCCTAAGGCAGTGTCCCATAGTCTAACATGTAGAAGGTTTCCTTGTCTACCCTATCCAAACTTAATTTTTTATACCTTGATCAAACCTCCCCTCAATCGCTTATGCTTCAAAGAGAACACCAATCTGACCTTGTAGCTAAAATCCCCCATCCCCTGTACCATTCCAGTAGGTCTCCTTTTACACACACTCTCAAATCCTCATGTCCTTTCTAAAGTGTGGAGACTAAAACTGGGTGCACTATTCTATCTGGGGTCTAACCAGAGTTCGATAAAGTCCAACATGGCCTCACTGGTTTGCACTTGATGTCTTTTTAACATCAATCCCAAGATGCCACATGCTTTGTGAATCACTCTCAATAAACCAGCTCTCAGATCACTCTGCTCCTGCACAGTCTTCTGTGTCGTTATTCATTACTAATCTACATTGTTCGCCCCTAATAGTACAAAAGGAGGTTATACAAGACACTGGTTGGACCTCAGTTGGAGCACTGTATCCAGTTATAGACACAGCACTTTAGGAGGGAAGCATAGGCATTGGAGTGTGCAAAAGAAGTTTACGAGAATGATTCCAGAACTGAGGAATTTCAGGTCTGAACTGAAAACAGATTAGAGAAGCTGGGACTGTTCTCCTTGGAGAAAGGAAGGCTAAGGGGAGATTTGATAGAAGTATTCAGACACAAGTCAACAGGGAGAAAATGTTATCAGAGATAGTAGGAACTGCAGTTGCTGGAGAATCTGAGACAACAAGGTGTAGAGCTGGATGAACACAGCAGGCCAAGCAGCATCAGAGGAGCAGGAAGGCTGACGTTTCGAGCCTAGCCCT
>NC_063332.1:176132036-176179083 GCF_021869965.1 Rhincodon typus
CAGTCTCGAGCCTCCTATAACCTACGGTATTCCCTGGTCTCTGCTGGTCTCGTGTTCTGATCTCAAACATCCCAGTTTGCTTTCCTTCCCCAGATGAAAACTGCACCTTAAGCTGTTCACTTCTTAAGCTTTAGAATTCCTCCTTGAAATCTCTCCCATTCTCTACCCTTCTTGAGGTGTTCCTTAAAACACAGTTCTTTGGCCAAGCCGTTGCTCACCAAGCCTCATATCTCCTATAAGGTCCAGTGGCAAACCACATTAAAAGGTGCTATAAAAATGAAAAGTTGCTGTTGGCATCAAATCAATTCCGATTCAGTAGGGTTATTGACACCCAGCAAGTTTTACAGGGTGACAAAGCTGGGTTTGCATTGTAGCCGGTCGGTGAGGTTCGGAAGGCGAGGGGAAAAACAGTAGTTGGGAATAAGTTTCAACATTCTTTTGTTTTAAGCAAACTGGACACTGACAGCAACAGAAGCAGGGACAGAGTCCACAGGATTCCCTCAGACATTCCAATATACACTACAGTGAATAATGTCTGGAATTGCAATGTGAGAGAGAGATGCCACTGTGTCTCAGTGTTTTTGATGAATCAAGTCACACTCGGGCTCTTTGCTACACTTTGCGGATCTTTTGAGAGGCATTTAGTGGGAAGTAGGGGTGCTGTTGATGCACCTTCAGTGTCAGCCTTCACTCTGACAGAGGATTATGAAGAGCTTCACACTTGTGATAACTTACTCCTTGCATCTTTGCCTCAAATGTTAGTTAATGAATTTTTTTAAAATCACGTGACCGATTTGGCTGCCTGTGCGCACACGGGGTGTGCTGGTCATATTCAAAACCTTGATACTGTTTTGGCCTTAGCCTGCAGCAGAGGGAGACAACGATCCGGAAACAGTGGTTTTAATATTCTATGTATCGCACAATCTCCAAAACGAAGTGAGGCTTCACAGAAGGTTTTCTGGGGACATCATCAGTTACTTCAAACAAAATTTTTCACTTCTTTTGGCATATGTTATAAGCAGGTCACAGAAACATACAAGGGACCAGGGCAACATTTGGCCAATCATACCTGTGCCTTTGAAAGAGTCACCTAATGGGCATCACATTCTGCTCTCCCAAACGTTCAAGTATTTGTCCAAACTTTTTCTTAAATTTAACCTATTTTTCTAAGTAACCGGCTCAGAGATGTTATCACACACCTCTGGAGCAGGTAAAACCTAGCCTCCTGGTCCAGGCACAGGGACACTACCACTGCACCACAAAGAGGGCCCTCAAATTTTATGAAGGTTGGAAGAGAATTTGCTTCTACTGCCCTTTCAGGCGGCTCATTCCAGATCATAACCACTGATCGTATTGACAAGAATCACCTCCCCTCTGTCATTTTGGTCAATTGTCTTAAATCTGTGACCTCTCACTCCCAAATCTCCTGTCACTGGAAGCAGTTTCGCCAAATGAGTGGAACACCTTGGTTTTGATCATCTACATTAAATCTCCCCACAACCCCCTCTGTTCTAAGGAGGGCAACCCCAACTTCTCCAATCTCTCTAACGTTCACAGAAGTCCCTCAGCTTTGGTTGTGTTCAGAGTAATCTCTACACCCTGTGAGAAGCATGGGCAATTTTCCTAAACTATGGCGCCCAGAATTGGATGCAATTTTCTGGCAGAATTCTAGACAATCATCTATGAAGGCTCTTTTTACAAACAGCCTTCTTAACCACCAGAATGAGGCACATTCCTTACTTACATTCTTGTTTAAAAGTGAAGTATTCCGTCAAATGCCGACATTCATGGTTTCCACGAAGTAAAAACAAAGTTTTTGGATACAGGATTTTCAAGGCCCAAAGGTACAACACACACTGGAAAATGAGAGAGAAAAGACATGAATTACGGAGAATATCATCACACGGACTGTACATATTAGTGAGCAGTGTTTTCATATTTATACTTGGTCATCAGAGGTGGGCATCACTGAAAACATTTCTTACCCATTCCCAATTGCCTTGGAGAAGGGTGGTGGTGAGCTGCCTTCAGGAATCACTGCAGTCCATTTGGCCCAGCATTTTGATCCAGGGACAGTGAAGGAACGGTGATATATTTCCGAATCAGGATGGTAAGTGGCTTGGAGGGGAACTTGAAGGTAAAGGTGTTCCTATATATCTGCTGCCCTTGTCCTTCTAGTTGGAAATGGTTGTGGGATCTAAGGATCTTTGATAAATTTCTGCAGCGCATCTTGCAGATAGAACACGCTGCTGTGACCGAGTGTTGGTGTGGAGGGAGTGAATGTTTGTGGACGTAGCACCTATCAAGTGGGGGCTGCTTTGTCCTGGATGGTATCGAGCTTCTTGGATGTTGTTGGAGCTGCACCCATCCAGGGCAAGTGGGGAGTCAGGAGGTGGGTCATTGCTGGCGTATTCCCAGTCACAGATCTGCTCTTGTAGCCACTGTATCGAACTGAGGTCACGACATGATTGTAATTTACACCAGTGTTTGGACAATATAATGCTTTTCTTGAAAACATGCAGGAATTACATTTTGGAACAGATAGTATGACTAATTCTTCTGGGAACTAGAGATGCATGAACAAAGCCAGTAGCGTATTTACACATCTTCACATACAGCCTGCTGCCAAACATTCTGTAAAAACATTTGAAAGTGCCCCAGGATGTTGTATTTGATTAAAGTCGCTATGTAAATGCAAACAATTGTTTCACTTTGATTTATTTGAATTACAAATTGGACTTCTCCCATTTTGACTTGAGCCTGTGAGTTTTTCACCGGGAAGGCTCCTGCAGAAACCACTGCTCAAACTCTTTACTTCTTCATTACACTGATGGCAGGAGTCCATCCCATCCTTCCCACCTTGGCAAAATTAAATCAAAAAGGAAGCACTGGAACTTCAGGAGTCTTGTTTCCAGCGCACATCTATCACAGACAGCTGTACCACTAACACATTATTTAACCTGTTTTCAATTTAATGTCAGTGGATATTGGCTACATGACATCGCTATTCCGGATCTGAATGGAAACGATTTGATAATTCCCCATCAATTACACCTTGAGACAATACAAAGTAGACTAGTTTTACTCACATATTAAACTTGTACATTGGGCTCTTGTGGCACAGCAGTAGTGTCCCTCCCTCTGGGCAAGGAGCCCAGATTCAACTCTCCCCTGCTCCTGAGGTGTGTCATAACATCTCTGAACAGGTTGATTCAAAGATATCCATAACTCACTTGTGATTGTTGTTGACTTACTGCATTTTGTTCAGTAGATATTCTAGCAACTTTTGCAGTTTTGATTAAGAAATTTTCTTAGTTCATACAGACTTGTTTTAAATACACTTTGTAGGCTGTTTGCTCTAGTGTGTTCAGTAAAGATACTCTGTGGTAAAGTGCTGACTGAATGGACTTTTGTACTAAAACCCATCTCGCTGGTCCACAGATCTATCAGTAGTCAACCTGGATATGTGGCGATTTCTGGAGGTGATCTGATTCGGGTCCTGATCAATTGCCATCGGAGCATTACACTGACATCCAGCAGCAAACTTTTAACATGCCCAGGTGTGACACATCTACATGTGACATGTTTAAAAGCAATAAACAACAGGCACGTACTGCAATGCTTTTCATTATTGACACAGATGAGATTCATAAAATAATGTCACTCTTAATAGCATTTTATGAGGTTATCTTGGCACCCTGCTGACCCTACCCTTCAGTATTTTAATTAGACAGTAAAACGAGCCTTGAAGAGTGTGTTGTGAGCAGAGGATAACGCAGTGACTCAGGCAAGTGAGATTAACGATCCCCAGTCTGTGATGTTTGCTCAAATAAGCAGAAAGTCATTAAACCGGGGCTTCAAGAGAACTCAATTTCTCTCGCATCGATTCATTTTAGTTCTAGTCTAGGTCCCAGTCCACTATGTCAGTCACCCCAATATTATTGACCAAAGGTTGTTTTCAATTCACAGATTGGAAAAGAATTATGTGAGTAGTCTGCACATCTCTTTTTTGAGGTACTCCTAGGAATCAAGTAATTTGCACCTCATACCAATCCCCAATACCGGTTCATCAGAAGGATCCCACCCCGCTTCCTGGTGAGTTAAGTGAAGGAGGAGCAGTCAACATTGCTGCACGTGTGCATGCTGAGCAGCCCACGTGTGTACGCCTACCCCCGCATGTCCTTGCGTGCCTGCCCCTGTGTGAGTGTGTGTTGGAGAGTACAGCACATACATTGTCAGTGGGATTACTGAGTGGAAGTTTTGATTGAGGCCATTATAGTGCATTAGCATCAGGAGAGAAAATGCTTCAAGTATCAACTGTACATTTTAATTCAGTCACCAGTGTCAATGTCAAATAGTCTTTGAAAACAATTCTGCCGTTTCCGGTTTCCACCAGTGCATAAACGAGACTTTTTTTTAAAATTAAAGGGAAGATGAAAGAAGTGACTGTATAATTCTATTTTTTAATATAGCCATCAGGAGATTAAAATAAGTTCTATGATTGAAAGTTAATGACATTAGAGAAAGTGCTATATCTATTAACCAAGGAGTTAGAACATTATAATATCACAGCAGTTAGTGTTTAAGTGTTTCAGAATCATATCATTGTCTCCAAACAAACAAGGACTTGTATCTATATAGCACCTTTCACAACCTCAGCACATCCCAAAGCTCTTTATTGATGATCAAATAACTTTGAAGTGTAGTCACTGGTACTAAATGTGGCAGTGAATTTGTGGGCCCACAACGTAGCAATGTGATAATGACCAGATAATCTGCAAGTGCTGCTGACTGAGGGATATAGGACAAGGAAAAGAACACCTCCCAAAACCCCCACCCGACCCCGCAACCCCCCTTCAAAATATATCATCAGGGGTCTTTAATGTCACCTCATGGACCAGAGGGGGTCTTGGCTTAACTTCTCATCTGAAAGACCTCACCTTCAACAATGCAGCATAGAGTCACAGAAACAGACCCTTTGGTCCAACCAGTCCACGCCAACCACATTCCCAAACTAAACCAGTCCCACTTGCCTGCACTTGGCCCATATCGCTTCAAACTTTTCTTATTCATGAACTTATCCAAATGTCTTTTAAATGTTGTTTCTGTACCTGCATCTACCACTTTGACAGTTCATTCCACATGTGAACCATTGTGTAAAAATGTTGACCCATCCCCCCACCCATGTCCTTTTTAAATCTTTCTCCTTTCACCTTAAAAATATGCCCCTTAGTTTTGAACACCCCTACCCTGGGTACCTGGGGAAAAGACCCTTGCTAGTCACCTTACCTACTACTCTCAGGATTTTATAAACCTCTATACGGTCATCCCTCAACCTGCTACACTCCAGTGAAAATAGTCCCAGCCTATCTTTATAACCCAAATCCTCCAGTCCTGGCAACATTCTGGTAAATCTTTTCTGAACCCTCTCCAGTTTAATAATAGCCTTCCTACCTCAGTAATGCACTGACACTGCCAGTTTTTGTTACGTGCTTGTGTCTGTGGAGTGGGACTTGAACCTGAGCCGTGCACTAGACTACATTTGGCACAGTTACCCTTCAGTAACAGCAACATCCATGTGGAGCTCTTACACTGTACAGTACACTAATATTGTGGGAAAACATTGAAGAAACAAATTAAACTTCAGCAAGATGTAAAAACATGTCAATGGTCCTCACATAGACTGGTGAAGAAACAGGCCAACAGGCAAAGGAGGAGGACAAAGTCCTCAGATGTGTATGGGAGAACTTGCTTGACCAGTGTCCTTCTTACTCAATGAGAATGGAAGCAGTGGTGGATCTGACACTGCAGAGTTGAGTGGAGTTTATGTCAGTGGGAGCATCTCAGAAATAGCGACCACAGCATTAGGTTTAAGAGTAGTTAAGCACAAAATGACAAGAAATAATCAAAGGTGAGGGTACTCAAAAGGTGCTGAGAAGGGATTTGGCTCCAAATGGACAGGAGTCAAAAGACTCATTAATCAAGCAGGAAATAAACTTGACTCCATGTTAAGCTCAGGTTGGGTTTCGTAGAGAGTAGCAGCAACTGCAATCAGCCCGAAGAGCATGGTCGAGCGTTTTACTCAATACAATACCCTCAGTCTCACTTTGCCTGTCAGTTCACTGATGCCTAAAAGTAGAGAAAAGGATAGACATTGGCCTACTCGGTGGAACTTCAATTATCAAATAGTAACTGTATTTCCAAACAATGGAAGACCAGCAACAATCAGAACTTGGGTTGTTTTGATATCTCAAAGCCACTCTACCCCCACTGCCACAATGACCTGCCACTTTTACTGCTGTGCTTCAACAAGAGCTTCACAGTGTCTTTGCCGTGGTTTCTTTGTCCTCCTCTGGAATGCTGATTGTTTGTGAGTTGAGCAAACAGGGCATCAGCAGGACATCACTGCCATGCTATCAATCATTCAAAAGGGCAATAAATACCTTGTCCATCAAAGTACATCACAATGAGTCCAAACACCTTAAATGATGACCAGCGGGAAACAAATCCTGCTTTCCAGATCCCACTATCTCATGGGACATTCTGTACTGCTGGTCACCCGAAGATCTGCTGGTCAGTAATCAGCCTGGTCACTCTCATGAAGTCTCACAACACAAGCCCATGACCCTGAGTGGAGCCTAAATCATCTTCAAATGAAGGGAGAGCCAGTGATGGCCTGGCACTACAACATGGTGTCACTCCTGCTCAGTGAGTAGCTCTCTCACCGGAGAGTCAGGAGATTGAGATCCAATCTCTAGCAATGCAACATTAGAATGCACAGATCAATATCAGAACGAGTAGGGGCTTCATCTTTTGAATGAGACATTGAACAAAGCACCAGCAGTGGACATTACTCTGAAGTGGAACAGCTGAGTTACCCTGGTCATCCCTCACCAATATCAGGAAAACAGATGA
Source organism: Rhincodon typus (assembly GCF_021869965.1). Classification (NCBI taxonomy): domain Eukaryota; kingdom Metazoa; phylum Chordata; class Chondrichthyes; order Orectolobiformes; family Rhincodontidae; genus Rhincodon; species Rhincodon typus. The sequence continues at coordinate 176,138,952 of NC_063332.1, forward strand.
CCCATTTGTTATTAAAGTTGGAAACTGCTCTTCTGACTTGACAACAGCATTAATGCTTCTGAAAGTATTGAAGCTGAGAGAGGTACTGTATATAGGTTGAGTTTCCATCGAATCCAACTTGAGGACACAGAGGAGGGGAGAACAGCATGGGGACAGGGAAATTAGAACATCCACAATTCAGTTCTAATGTTAAAATACATCCTTGAGTGTTTCAGAGACAGCAGTAAAATGGAAATGGAGAAAAAAAGGAGAGATTTGAGAAGTTAGCCTAGACTGAGGGTTGGTGTTGAAAAGGAATGTCTTAAAGGGAGTGGGGAGAGATGGAAGGTTAGAGGGAGAATTGCTGATTGTGGGACTCCTGTATCTGACTGCTAGGCTGCTAGGTGAAGGAAGAGTGGATCTGTCACAGGTTAGAGGTCAGGAAAATAATTGGGAGCCAATGTCTGTCTGTCAGTCAGCAATGAGAAAGTACATTTAAAAAGGGGCACTAATTGTTTGGTTCTGTACTCCTGCATTGTTTCAGAATTAGTCCACCCTATCATTAATAGCTTCTCATGCTTTTATCACAGTAAAGCATTTCTAGGTGCTACACAGAAGCATTATTAAAGAGAATCCAACACTGAACTGTGTAATGTGATATTAGGATAAGTGGATTAAAAGCTTGGTCAAAGGGAAACGGTGTTAATAAATATCTTAAAAAAGAAAAGAGAGGCAGGAATTTCAGGAGGGAATTCTAGACACCAGGTAGATAAGAGCACAGTCAGCAGTGGTCAGGAAATTAAAATCCAGGGTGTGCAGGAGGCTAGAATGAGAAGAGTGCAGATATTTCAAAGGGTTGAGGAGATTTCAGATCATAAGGAGGGGCAAAGCTATGGGGAGATTTGAAAACAAGATGAGAGATGCTTAAACCAAAGTGTTAGCACAGCAGGAGTCAATGTCAGTCAGAGAACACAGGGTGATGGGTGAATAGGATACGGTGAGAGCTAAGGGCAGCAGAGATTTAGTTGAGTTTGAGGTTATCGAAGGTGTAGGACTAGAGATCTACCAGAGGAACATGGAAATACCAGAGTGTGGAGATAATGATGATGTGGATGGAAGGTCTTTGCAGCCTAGTTTCCTCCATGACCAACACCCAAACCCCAACCTACACACACAGCAGACAAGCCCTCACACTCACTTCGATGCTGAAATAACCTCTGTCCACATAGTCACCAAGGAAGAGGTAGCGAGTAGATGCTGGAGATCCACCAACTTCAAACAGCTTCATCAGATCGAAGAACTGACCATGGATATCACCGCAAACTGAAAGAGATCAACAGAAAAATTTAGGCTCTTCCCTTTTGCCCCTCATGCAATGAAAGAACATCTCCTTACTCAGCTATAATATTTACGGAGGAATTGCACCTGCTTTTATTACAAGTTAGTAACTAGTTGAATCAAAACATCAGGAATATGGCAATGCCCTATGATTTGTCAAATGCTGAGATGCTAGTAGATCACAGGATCTCTACACCGAGTAGGTTACATTCGAGCTGGGGGTGTATTACTCAGTCGACATGACAGGGTTTTGGTGTTTCAGCGTCCCTGCAGCATCACACTCTGGAAGACAATGTTTAGAATCTGAAGGTACAATACAAATCACATCCCCTAACCTCTCTGAAGCTACAGCAATGACTACACTTGAACTGCAGCAGTTCAAGGAGGAAGCTCACTGCTACCTCATATTGGGCAACTCAGGAAGGACAACCAATAGTAGTTGAGCCAGAGACGTCACGTCCCACCAGTCAAATTTTAAAGGAGCGTTTAATCAGCTATAAAAAGTGCCTTGAGACACCGAGAGGTGCTACAGAAATATAACCCAGTCTTTCTTCCATGATATGAATACCATTAATTGTACATCCTATGGTAGCCACTGCACAGTGTTTCTCCAAAGATGGAGGAGGATTGATACAATAAGGTTCCATTAAGAACCACCTTTGTACAAGCCATTGACATCTGACAAAATTATTGCTACAAAAAATACGTTTGCTCTCCTTCATTCTTATCCATAGAATCACTAGAATCGCTAGAGTTTGGAAGCAGGCCATTCAGTTCAACAAGTCCACATTGACCCTCTGAAAAGCATCCCACCCAGACCCACCCCATCCCTGTAACCCTGCATTTCCCATGGCTAACGCACCTCATCTACACATCCCTGAACACCACAGACAATTTAGCATGGCCAATCCACTTAACCTGCACATCTTTGGGCTGTGGGAGGAAACCCACACAGACACGCAGAGAATGTGCAAACTCCACACAGACATACAGTCACCCAAGGGTGGAACTGAACCCAGGTCCCTGGTGCTGAGAGGCATCTGGGGGTGGGGGGGCACTTGCCAGACCACCATTCGTTGTCCATCCCTAACTGCCCTTGAACTCAACAGCTTGAGGGGTCATTTCAGAGGCAGTTAGGAGTCAATGTAGGTCTGCAGTCACATGTAAACCAGGCTGACTAAGGACAGATTTCCTTCCCTAAAGTTCATTATGATTGTTTTCCTGGTTAATGAATCCAGCTTTATATCCCAGAGATTTTTATTAATTGAATTTAAATCCCACCAGCTGCTGTGGTAAAATGCTGCATCCCAAGACCGTTAACCAGAACTAATCCAGTGACAATATCACTACATCCAGAAATAAATCTGATTTAAATAAAAACAAAGGGAAATAATAAGAAATGACACATGAAACTTGTCTTTATGTTAAATCCGTTTGCATCTCAGCAGCATTTCAAAGTCCTGCTCATGCAATTTTCCATTGCAGCCAGTTGTCAAGTTTTTCAGTCAGGAAGTTGGGCAGAGATAGCGTGGCCTGCAATCTCCTGTTAACAATTTATTGGCGTAATCACAGATGTAACAGTCATACAATCGTACAGAATAAAACAGAATCCCCCATTTTCTCAGTCCTGGATGGGTTTAAGAGGTGGCAACCTGGTGCAGTTTTACTAATTCAGCTGAAAATGGGGTCATCACTAAAAATAAGCATTTGTAATAAAGTTATTCATCCAGTCTTCCAAATTTTGTAATAAAAACTTCACTGAATAGGGATCAAACTGTTAATGTTTGTTTAGGGCTCCTCCTGAGATTTTCTTGGGGGCTATTATTTAAATTTTGGGGGCTTCAATTTCATTCTCACGAATTGCTTTATTAGGTGATGCCGTCATGCAATAACAATACTTTCTGTATACATGCTGACATAGGGAGCATTTGAATTCAGAACAGAATTAGAAGAATTTGTTAATATCCTCAATAATTATCAACTCTCCATTAAAGCCACAACACACACGGAAAGCATTATTTTCTTAGACACCACAGGATTTAAAATGGCACACAACAACTGGCATAAGGCAACTTTTCAAACAAAAATTACTGACACTTCAATACACAAAAGGCCATCACCCCAAACACAACTTTTTCCAACTGGAGCAATCATAAGCGAAAGTGCTTTCATTGCACACGCACAAAGCTGGAAGATTTTAAAGAGGTACTCACTAAATTTTTTATTACACCCCCAGATCTCAATCTCGGATTTAAGTTTAACAATTGACAGTGTTCATTACAGTAGGATCCATGATATTTTTTTCACAAGTAATAACGGCTCCCTAACTTTCGCAAATGTAAAATAAAGATTTTACATTCTTTGGCAAGGATTTCATTTGCTCCTCCTCCCTACAACAACCTCAGTTCACCTTCTACACTGTGGCCTGCTTCCACACTATAGGGATTCTATGATTCAATGATTACAATAAATGTGTAAAATGTGCAACATTAACTAACTTTATGTTTCACTATCAGAATCAGTGACTTTCAGGTTTGATCGAGTAGACTTGGAGAAACTGTTTCCACAGCCAGACAGCTCAAAAACCTGAGGCTACAGATTTTGAAACAGCAGGAAAGAAACCACAAAGCAGCAAAGAATTCTTTTTAACACAGTGAGCTGTTGTGATCTGGGACACACTGCCTGAAAGGGCAATGAAGACGGAACCAATAATAACTTTCAAAAGGGAAACTGGATAAATACTGAAAAAGAAACCCTACCTGGCAGGTCACATTGTCCCAGGATAGAGGTACTGTCACTACCCCACAAACCCCTTCACTCAGCCTGTAGAACAAACTGCTGGAAGAGGAACATATCAGCTTCGTACCATCATGTATATTATCGAGTCATACAGCACAGAAACTGACCCCTCGGTCCAACTCATCCACGTCAACCGGGGTTCCTAAACTGAACTAGTCCCATCTACCTGCATTTGGCCCAGATTCCTTGAAACCCTTCCTACTCATGTACCTTTCTCAATATCTTTTAAATGCTGTAATTGTACTTGCCTCTAACACTTTGTCAGCTTGTTCCATTCACACACCCCGCTCTGTGTGAACAAATTACCCCTTAGGTCTCTTTTAAATTTCTTTCCTCTCACTTTAAACCTATGCCCTCTAGTTTTGAACCCCACTGCCCTAGGAAAAAGATTCATCTTATTTGTGCCCCTCGTCATTTTATAAACCTTTTTAAGACCACGCTTCAACTTCGTACGCTCCAGCAAAAAATAAAGGTCCCAGCCTAATCAGCCTCGCCTTATAGTCCAGTAACATCTTGGTAAATCTTTTCTGATCCCTCTCCAATTTAATTGGGGCGGCACGGTAGCACAGTGGTTAACACTGCTGCCTCACAGCGCCAGGGACCCGGGTTCAATTCCATCCTCGGGTGACTATCTGTATCTACGTGGGCTTCCTCCGAGTGCTCCAGTTTCCTCCCACAGTCCAAAGATGTGCAGGGTAGGTAGATTGGCCATGCTAAATTGCTCATAGTGTCCAGGGATGTTTAGGTTAGGTGGTTAGACATGGGGAAATCAGGGGTAGGGGATGCTCTTCAGAGGGGTGGTGTAGACTTGTTGGGCCGAATGGCCTGTTTCCACACTGTAAGGAATCTATGATCTATGATCTAATGATAACCTTCCTACAGAACAGCAACCAGAACTGCACAACGTATTCCAAAAGTGGCTTCACCAACGTCCTGTATAACATGATACCCCATCTCCTATACTCAATGGTATGAGCAATGATGGAAAGCATGCCAAATGCCGCCTTCACCTCCATGTCTACATGTGGCACCACTTCCAAGGAACTATGCACTTGAACCCCTAGGTGTCTCTGTTCCACTCCCCAGGGCCCAACTATTAACTGTGTAAGTCCTACCCTGGTTTGTCTTACCAAAATGCAACACCTCGCAGTTATCTAAATTAAACTCCATTTGCTACTCCTCAGTCCATTGGTCCATTTGATCAAGTTCCTATTCTACTTCACTTCCACTACACAACTCACTTTGGTGTCATCTGCAAACTTACTAATTCTGCTTTGTATATTCTATCATTCAGTTGCTGTATTTTGCTGGAGAAATTATTCAGCTGCTACTGGGAGACATTGCCGTGGTTCAGTTTGTGTACTTTTTTTGCTGCGGTTCTCTGAACTATCTCTAAACAGACTCTGCGGATAGGGTGAGCTGTTGTTTAATTAGATTGCGTCTACGTGCGCATGTCCATGCGCATACCTGTGTGCGCACATTGGTGTATGCATGCAGCTGTGCCAGCATGTATGCATGCAGCTGTGCGAGCATGTATGCATGTCCATGTTTGCATTGCGTGGGTATTGTGTGCATATGCTGTTGTGTTTGTTAGTGCACAGATCTGCCCCATACTGCCATCAACTCATTTGCTTACAAGCTGGTGAAACTGATCACCGAGTCCTGAACAATGTTGTACTTTACAGTGTCTATAAATACTGCAATATGTGGCAGGGCACTCCCATTACACTGGCAGATCAAATCCCTGTCCCAATGGAGGTGGTGGCATCTCTCAACTGGTAGCAGAAAGATGTAAAGATATTCACGCCTGGTAACATGTTGGATTTCCTCGGGACTAACCGCAAAAAATGGGATTGTCATGAAATAAACTTATAATCATTCATATAAGACATTAAAAAGTGAACCTTCTGTCAGCTCCATTTATATCTTTTGAGGAAGACTCCAACCTTGTTTCAGGTATCAACATTAAACCTCCTGGATGTTCATATCCAATACTTTAATTTCCTTTGAGCTATCATTTTTGGAGATGGTTAACAACATTTCATGTGTATTTCCAGTTGTGAGTGCAGAAGAATTATGCAAAGCCTGACAGAAATGCAGGAGCTGCGCAATACAGGAGGCATCCGCCACCTACACACAGCAGCAAAGTCAAATTATATCAAGGAAATGGACCCACTTGATCTCTTCAACAAAAGTCAGGAGTCTGATCTTAAAAGTCAACAAGATGAGGAATTTACATCATGCAACTGTTCTAGTAGCACTTAAATAGACAGTAGGTACAAAGTTCACAAACACTGCATTATATACGAGCATCCAATTTACTAGTACTATCCTCAGAACATTTCCCACCAGCACTCTGATACGTACCTAATTGTAAAGATAGCAAACAGAATTTAACAGCAAAACTGAATTTGTAGAGAACTGCTTTGCTCAATGTACATTAACCCCGATATTCTGGGTAACTTGAAATTTCAGTTTGATGAGAAACATTAAAAATGACGCAAGTTTGAAAGATTACAAATTGCTGTACCTTAGTGTACCACCAAGGCACAGCCCAAGATGCAATGTTTAAATTCAATTCAAACCTTTACAATCCACAGCATTGCATTTGACTCGATTTTGTTTATGATTTTGCATAAACTGTCTGAGCAATCTCATGTTACAAAATGCAACACATTTGAGGTTGAAATAATGCCCCTACTTGTGGGAAGAACAAAATGAGGGCTCATCAACAACAAAGAGTCATTAATAAAGTAAAAGGGGAATTCAGGAGAAATCTCTTTACCAAGAGAACAGAGAGAGTATGGAACTGACTCCCCTCCCACAGGGAAGGATTGAGGTGATGAGTGTAGACACATTAAGGGGTAGGTAGATAAATACAAGGGAAGAAGGAATACAAAGAAAGTGATGTGTGAGATGAAGATAGCTGGTGGTTTGTGTGGAGCAGAAACACCAGCACAGTCCAGCTGGGCCAAATGGCCTGATGTGCTGCAAATTCATCCTAATTCTACATAACAGCACTCATCCTGTCTGACAGTAAAGCTATTGAAAGGCCAAACATACTTGAAAGCGATTAAATAGAACAGACAAATTTCCATTTTAATCCCATCTGTGCATAGCTTCCTGCTCTCCAATGCAACTCAAACAGATGAAGAAGATATTAAGAAATCTACAGTCAAATGGGCAAAACTTAATAACAAAAAAAATCTTAAACAAGTTTATTGAAAGACTGGGAAATCGGTTTGGAATTATCCATGAGCCACTGCTCTCATTTAATGTACAAACCACATTTTAGAGAGAATAATACGTTCTTCAGGACACCGGTTCAAGTATTATCTGACAACAGCACAGTATCCAGGAACAGGCAGAGTTGGATCACAACACATCGACATTAGAGGACTAGGCAGAGCCTGCTGCACATCAGTTGACTCCGTATCCCAGTCTCGACTCCCAATAATGGTCAGGATTACAATCCAGGATTGTCCTGATACTAACTGAAAGCAGGTAAAAGCAGCAGGTTTGGGACAAGGCTCACTGTCAGATGGTAATCCTACCAGCTACATCTCTCAGTTCTCCAGTCTGTTAGACTTCACCTTCCCCCCCTCGCCTTCACAACGAAACCACCACAGGACAGTGATCCGTGTCGGTGAGAAACAGAAACAAACAGAAAAGACAGACAAAACATTCATTTAGGAATAGGATTGGATTTCCGAAAGCTCCTTAACGATTAAAAAAAAATCAGAGGATAGCATTCTGGAAGTCCTGTAATTTATCAAAAACAAAGTAGGAAATAATGAAAACAATTACTTCAAAAATCGGAGATCGAAGAAAGCTCAAATTTGCAGGTTTTTATTCTACATTTCATACTAAACCCATTTCATATTGAGTTAAAACTCCAATGCAGGTAATGCCTGATGTGTGGATAGATAGCGACCCAAACCTATAACCTCACCCCTCAGGTCAGAGTGCTGTAAATTGGTGTACATTTGACTCCTGTGTACCTGCTGAGCAAGCAGTGAAATACTGTAGGAAATGCTTCATTCCCTCAGCAATAAGCTGGTGTTCAAAATATTGTCATCCAATTTCAATGATTCAGGTAGATACAATACTACGTCAAAAGTAGAGATTGACCCAGTTTCCTTGTTAACACACCCAGAGGTAGTTGGATGTTACCTGTTGTTAATTTAGTGTGTTCACACTCTGCTTGCTGTTAGCCAGCTAATCTTCTATTCATACCAACATACTACCTCCAACACCATGAGCAATAACTTTTGCTTTGACTCCTCACCAAGTACCTTCTGGAAAATCTAAATACAATACATCCACTGGTTCCACTTTATCCACAGCATGTGTTACGTCCTCAAAAGACGACAGCAGATTGGGTTAAATACAAGCAAATCTCTTCATAAATTTAAAAGCCCGCCATCAGATCACCTTTCTAGGCTTCTCTTTTCTAGATAAAGGAGCTTCACTTGTTTAATATTTCGTGGTGGTTACAGCATCCAGGTTCTGCCATCACATTTAGTGTAAATCTTTCTTCCACCATCTCTTTTTAAGCTGGAATTGAACACAGTAATGTTCTGCATCCAATACACCAGTCATTCTGATCTGGATCAGAGAAATTAATTTTGCTCATTAACTGGGAACAGAGTCCAGAGGCAGGGAAACTCTTAGATATGTTGCTGCGGGATATAATTGTTATAGACAGCGCGGATGTGCGCAAATGGTACAGAAGACTAAACCTCACGTGCTACTGGAATAATGGATATTGTCAGACAATTAGTATATCATTATTTCAAATATACCAGTAGTGTGTTCTGGAACTGACTCCAACAGGAGTGTGTGCAATTGAAGCACAAAGCTGCCTGGCCTTATTGGCAAAAGAACCAGAAGTGAAATGAAATGTTTGCACAGTGAGCTGGTATGGTCTGGGAAACATCAGCAGAAACAGCCATGAAAGCAGTTTGAAAGATAACTTGACTGAATGATGTTTTCAGGACGATAGGGCAAGAGGAACAGCTATGAACGAATCAGATCACGATGAGCTGAACAGACTTTCTCTGTTGTGTGATTCTATAAATGTCTTTGGTAGGTTGTGCTGCAGTAGAGAGAACAGGAAATTGTTTTGTTGCAGACAATAATATCGAATTGAAAAGTAACTGCACATTGTTCAGCACCATTCGTGACTCGTCTCAATACTGAAGCAGTCCATGTTCAAATGCAACAAGATCTGGACAATATCCAGGCTCAAGATGACAAGGGGCAAGTAACATCCGTATCACACAAATGCCAGGCAATGACTATCTCCAACAAGACACAATCTAACCACACCCCCTTAAAATTCTACAGTATTACCATCACTGAATCCTCCATTATCAATATCCTGAGGGTTACCATTTATCAGAAACTGAACTGGACTTGCCATATTTTAAATTTTAAAAGAATTCTTTGCCTCTGTACTCACGAAGGAAAGGGATGCTGTGGAAATGACTAACCCAAGAGGAGCAGTGTGAAATAGTAAACATTTAGACAAAGTACTCATAACAAGACAGGAAGCGTTGGAGGAGTTGGCATCCTTTAAAGTGGATAAGTCTCCAGGGCTGGGTGGATTATTCCCTAGGATGCTGAAGGAGGTAATAGAGGCAATAGCAGGTGCTGAGGATTATTTTCCAATCTGCACTGGACACAGATGAGGTGCCAGAGGACTGGAGGAATGCACATGTGGTTCCACTGTTTAATAAAGGAAATGCCAAATAATTATAGGCCAGTTAGTCTTACTTCAGTGTTGGGCAAATTGAATGAATCAATCCTGACCAAAAGATAAACTGCCACTTAGAAAGACATGGACTAGTCAGGGATAGTCAGCATGGCTTTGTATGGGAAGGTCACACTTTACAAATTTAATTGAATTCTTTGAGGACGTGACAAGAAAGATCGATAAGGGTAGTGTAGTGGATGTTGTCTACATGGATTATAGTAAGACATTTGACAAGGTCTCACATTGATGCTTACTTTTTGACCACCCTGCCAAGGAATACAGAGTAATGTGCCGAATTGGACCCAAAGTTGGCTTAGTAACAAAGGGTAATAATGTCAATAGCTACCCTTGTGAATGGAAAGCTGTTTCAACTGGTATTCCACAGGATTTGGTGTTGGGACCCCTACTGTTTATTTTATACATTAACAACTTGGACTTGAACATGGGTGGCACAACTGGGAAATTTGCAAACAACAAAAAAAACTGGCCATGCAGCAGATTGTGTAGATGGTAGCTGTAAGCTCCAAAATGATATGGATGGGCTGGTGAAGTGGGCACAAAAGTGGCAGATAGAGTCCAACACTGATAAGTATGATGTAATGCATTTAGGGAGATCAAACTGTAAAAGGGAATATACTGAAAGGGACAAGTGAAGTGAGATATCTTTGGTCCTTAAAGGTAGCAGTGCAGGTAAGTAAGGGTGTAATGAAGGCTCATGGAACACTCTCCTTCATTGGCAGAAGTATAGAATGCAAAGGTAGGGATATTGATGAAACTGCACAAGGCTGGTAAGGCCACAACTGCAGTATTGTGTGCAGTTCTGGTCACCACATCATAGGAAGGATGAAATTGCTCTAGAGAGAGATCAGAGAGGATTTACCAATAGCTACAGGGAGATGTCGGGGAGATTGTTCTTCGAACAGAGAAGGCTGGGGGAGGGGGTTTGGTGACATGATTGAGGTATACAAAACTGTGATAGGGACAGATAGAGTAGTCAGGAGAAACTGGTTTCCCTTTGTAGAGAGTTCAAAAACCAGGTGTCATAGATTCAAGCTAAGGGAACACGGGGCAAGTCTTTTTTACAGAGGGTGGTTGGGTGTCTGGAATTCACTGCCTGAGTTGGTGGAGAGACCGAGACCCTAAACTCTTCTTTAAAAGGACCTGCACCTGCACCGTCAGTGCTGAGAGCTGCAGGACTATGGGCCGTGTGCAGGAAGATGGGATTAGAAAGGGCATCAGAGTGTTTTTGGGCCAGTGTGGACAAGATGGGCCAAATGGCCTCCTTCTTTGCTGTATCATTTCTGTGGTTTCTATATAAACACAGTAGCTACAAGAGCAGGTCGGAAGCTAGGAATACTGCAGCAAGTAACTCATCTCCTGACTCCCCAAAGCCCGTTCCACCATCTACAAGGCACATGTCGGGAGTGTGATGGAATACTCCCCACTTGCCTGGATAGGTGCAGCCCCAACAACACTCAAGAAGCTCGACACCATCCAGGACAAAGCAACCGCTTGATTGGCACCAAATCCACAAGCGTCTACTCCCTCCACCACCGACGCTCAGTAGCAGCAGAGTGTACTATCTACAAGATGCACTGCAGAAATTCACCAAAGATCCTCAGACAGCATCTTCCAAACCCACGACCACTTCCATCTAGAAGGACAAGGGCAGCAGATACATGGGAACACCACCCCCTGCAAGTTCCCCTCCAAGCCACTCCCCATCCTGACTTGGAAATATAATCGCTGTTCCTTCACTGTTGCTGGGTCAAAATCTTGGAATTCCCTCCCTAAGGGACATTGTGGATCAACCTACAGCACAGGGACTGCAGCACTTCCTGGAGGCAGCTCACCCCCACCTTCTCAAGGGGCAACTAGGGACGGGTAATAAATGCTGGGCCCAGACAGTGATGCCCAGGTCCCATGACTGAATTTTAAAAGTTTCCCATTACAAGAGGTGTGCTCAGTATATGGTGCATTTTAAAGAGGATCATGGGAGCACCGTACCTGGCAGCATTGGCAAAACATTAGTTAGACTGTGCATAGAGTTTTAGAGTCAACCCTGTCATTGCCAAGTGTGTGTTTTTGTTTTCCTCCCAACAACTAAAACAAAAGTGTGGATTCCGAGATTCCAAATGGTTACAATCCACAGCCTGTGCTTGGATGTGCAGTTCTAAACCATCATGACTGTTTGTACAAAATGCACATTAATATTCCCACACATGCCCCCTATTTGATTGTTCAACATACAAAAATTCTGATGTGAAGTTTCGCCTTAGAATCCACAAAGTGGGGATGGTCAGCGGGCCCGAGGCTCAGAGCAGGGACGGGGACGGTCAGCAGGCCGGAGGCTCGGGGCGGGGACGGGGACGGTCAGCGGGCCGGAGGATTGGGGGCGGTTGTTGGACGGGGAACCTGTGCAGACAATTGGCAGCTTGTGAGCCCAGGCTGAGCATGTGCTGATCGACTGAAAGATTGTAATGCTCATCTGTTTAACCTCGTTCTCATTTTTCTAACTTATAGTATGAACTAATTAATTTAACTTTTCAATCCTTCCTCTTTCCCTTTATTTCTGCATTTTGTATCTAAGATTTGTACCTAAGATAGCACCATACGGAGTGATATTGTAAAAGTTTCACTGTACTCCTGTACTCCCACACGTGACAATAAATGACATTCTAATTCTAATTCTAATGTAGGATAAATGAACTCACTGATTCCAGTAATGAATGTGCTTCAGAACACAAACCAACCTGAACTAGCTCAACTCATCTAAGTCCTAAACAAGATTGGATTTTTCTAATATTCAGATACTTGACCATCCCTATAGCAATCAATGCAGCAACAAATATAAACGCAATAATACTTAGCCATCAACTGTGTATTACTCACCTTCAGAGGAGCTGACATTTATAGCTTTCAAAAAGCAAACCATTTACTCCCAAAACAAAGGTTGCAATAAAAAAAAACTTAACAGTGCTGACTATAAATTCAGCTACAGCTGGATATTGTAAAGTATAGGTGGCAAAATGTGGAGTGTGAGACTGAGATCGTTGACTTTACTTACAAAGGATGTATCCTCACATTAAAACATGTGTGCTACTACTACTACCACCACCACCAGAGTTCCTCTCCACTCTCTGTGATTTCACTGTCACTGGGTCAAATTGCTGGAACTCCCTTCCAAGCAGCAGTGTGGGTCTACCTTCACCCTAAGGGCCAATGCTTTCTGGAGGACAGTTAGGAAGGGCAGTTAAGTGCTGGTACAGCCAGCAGTACGCAAATCCTGTGACTGAATAAAAAAGGAAAATCCTAATTAACAAATTTATTTGCATTTGTTGAGGATGTAACTAGTTGGTCGATAAAGGGGAACCAATAGATGCAGTATACTTGGATTTTCAATAGACATTTTATACGGCGTCCTACAAAGCGTTAATACACAAGGGGAGAGCCCATGGAGTTGGAGATGATATATTAGCATGGATACAGAATCTGTTAATGGGCAGCAAGCAGTGAGCAGGGATAAATGTTGCAGAGATAGTAGGAACTGCCGACGCCGGAGAATACAAGACAACAAGGTGTAGAGCTGGATGAACACAGTAACAGCAGGGATAAATGGGCCATTTTCAAGTTGGCAGGATGTGACTGGTGAAATGGTGAAAGGATCAATGCTGGGGTTCAGCTTTATAAAATCTATCACTGATTTAGAATAATGCATCCTACTTTGCTGCTAATACAAAGCTGGGGTAGAAGTGTAAGCTATGAGGTGGATGTCAAGGGGCTACAAAGAGGTATAAACAGGTCGAATCTATTGTGGAGTGCGTGAGGTTCTTCACTTTCAACATAAGCATAGATAAGTCAAATTGCTTTCAACAAGTGTGAAACTTGCAAATGATGTTCAGAGAGACTGGGACGTACTTTTATAAGGAACATAAAAGGTGAGCACGTAGGTAGAGGAATTAGGAAAACAGCTTTTACTACGAGGGGACTGAAGCACAGGATTTAAGAAATCTTGCTTCAATTGTGCTCCTGAGACCACACTGAGAATATTGTGCACAGTTCTGGTCTCCATATTTAAAGATGGATGTATTAATACTGGAGGTAGGACAGCAGAGGTTTATTAGATTGGTTGCTGGGATGCAAGACTGGTCTTTTGATCAAGAGTTGTGTAAATTAAGTCCATCATCTCTTCACAATCTCTTTCGAAGATTCAGCGGAGATCTCACTGAAACAGTCGAGGTTAGAAAGTGGTTTGATAGTGTGGACACGAAGATTGTAGGTACCCTATCTGGGGAACCTAGAACATGGGGCCAGAGTTTCAGCAGAAGGAACTGACTGAGATGAGAACTTTCTTCACTCAGAATTGTGAATCTTTGGAGTTCCCCACCCGAGGGCTGGGCTGCGCTATTATTGAGTAAACAAAAAATCGAGATTCTACTCTCAGGGAATCGAGAGATATGGAGAGCGAGTGGCAAATCCAAGATCAACTGTGATTATATCGAACAGTAGACCAGGCTTGATGAACCAAATAGCCCTGTCTAGCTCCTAGGTCCATTAGTCCTGCACTGAGAATGTTGGTCTAGATTTTCAGGGTCATGCCTGCGAATAGAATTTGGACCATGACCTTCTGACTCAGAAAAGAGCTAGCCCATGGGCGTCCACTGATTATACCCCATTGTCTGGAACCCCCACTAATCACTTTGCCACCTAACAGAGGTTTACTTCATGAACAGCTATTTGTGTAGTATTGGGTAAATTACACTGAAGTATTTAATTAAATCATTCAGATAAACTGTGGTATCTGACACACTTTAATCTATCGTTCCAGTTTAATTTTATAAAAGGTTACACATAAATCTCAAGTTCAGGTTTGGAACTGACTCTAAGCAGTAGCTGCATCAGGATCACAGATAATGAAAATTACTGTAAATCTCCCCATGCCATACCAAATCTTGGAAAGTTACCAATGCTGCAGTCAATAGTCAAAGCGACAATTCACAGCCACTGCACAGTAAGAGGCAAGAAGATGGAGAGGGGAGTTAATGAAAATGGAGGAGAGAATAGACCCTATGTTATATCTCCCACTCAAACAGAGCAAACCACTAACATAGCAAACCAATAACATTCAAATATCACAGCACTTCAACAAAAAGATCCTGGTGCTGTGACATTTCTCTGTGCCCAACTGAACATTTATATAAACACTGAGCAAATCTCAAGAATCCAAAAGTGCTTCACAGCCAATCAATGGGGTTGCTTCAATACAAGAAAAGGTTTGGGATGCAGAAATAAACCATAAATATATTTGATCAGAGTTTAATTCCATTTTAAAAATGCTTAGTGTGAAAGGACTCAAGACAGTTCCCTTGCTTCTACAAAACCATAAACACTCTCTTCTTGCTTGCAGTGTTATTTCCTGTGACACTCTGCTAAAGCACATTTGTTTTTACAGAAGTTGCTTTCCTTACCACGAGCAATGCCACCATCTATCCCACCATCTTTATTATCTCAAGTCTCAAATATTTCAATTCTTTCCTGACTAGCTTCCCATGTCCCACCATCTGCTAACCTTTTTCATCCAAAATGCTGCATCCTAACTCCATTACCATCTCCTGGGTGGAGCTACACTGGGCCCCAGCCCAAATACAACTCAATTTTAAAACCTTTTCTGATGAAGGGTCTAGGCCCGAAACGTCAGCCTCTCTGCTCCTATGATGCTGCTTGGCCTGCTGTGTTCATCCAGCCCTGCACCTTGTTGTCTCGGATTCTCCAGCATCTGCAGTTCCTACTATCTCTGATTCAATTTTAAAACCGTTGGTCATGTTTTAAATCTCTCCATTTTCTCACTCTTCCCATCTCTGCCACTTCCTTCAGTCCAACATAGAACATGAAACATTACAGCGCAGTACAGGCCCTTCGGCCCTCGATGTTGCGCCGACCTGTGAAACCAATCTGAAGCCCATCTAACCTAAACTATTCCATTATCATCCATATGTTTATCCAATGACCACTCAAATGCCCTTAAAGTGGGCGAGTCTACTATTTTTGCAGGCAGGGCATTCCACGCCCTTACTACTCTGAGTAAAGAACCTACCTCTGACATCTGTCCTATATCTATCACCCCTCAATTCAAAGCTATGTCCCCTCGTGCTAGCCATCACCATCCGAGGAAAAAGGCTCCCACTGTCCACCCTATCTAATCCTCTGATCATCTTGGCACTTTTCCAATTCTGGCCTCTTGGGAATATTCCACATCACTGCTCAGCCATCAGCGGCTCTCCCTTCAACTGCCTACGCTCGAGGTTCTGAAACTTCACACCCCTTTCCCCACCCCCCCAACCGAATCCCAACCTTTCCATCTCACCCTCTCTCTCACCCTTTAATATATTCTTTAAAATCTCTCTGACCAAACTTTTGGTCACCTAAACCAACATCTCCTTAGCTAGCTGTGAACCAAATATTTAGAGAATAACATTCCTCCGAAAAACCTTAAATTGTCTTATTGTGCTCCAAGCTCTGCATAAATGCATATTGTTACTGAATGCTGCCTGCATTCTACAAAGAAACAAAAGGTAGGACTGTTGTTGTACAAGAGTTGGAGCTAGTGTACATCACAATACATTTCATGTCAAATCCACTTCTCAACACAAAGTCTGAATCTGTAACAGAAGCAGCAGTAGTAATGAGCTCTCACTGTTCAGGTAAGGAAATCTAAAAGTGAACCCATCTAAAAGCAGGTGTTATGGATGGGAACTCAAATATAACAAAAGGTAGGGGCGCACAGGAGAAGGAATGAAAATGACACCAGCACATGCAAGTTACAATCATACACCAAGTGGCTGAACAAATCCAGACTGATTTCTCTAGAAAAGAGCAGATTGAGAGTGTGACAGTAAAAACCATTATGAAGGGGCTGTATTTGGTTAACCCAGTGATGTTTCCACTTCAGAGAGAGCCCAAAACTAGGAGTCAAAAACATCAGATTGGAGTCCCGAAAAAATCGAGATAGGAATTCAGCAGAAAGCACTTCGCCAGGAGAGTGCCAAGAATGTGGAACTTAGTGTGATAGGGGAGAGGTTGCAGTGCACTGTTCAGATATATTTGAGGAGGAGCTGGAGAAGGATGCATGAGGGAGGGAGTAAAGGGACAGACTGACATCAGGAATCGAAGAGTGGGAGGATCTCACAGGGAGCACAGCCACCAACTTGGGTGATTCTGTATGACAATGTAAAACATAGGCCAGTCCAGCTACTGGTCCCAGGCTCTAGCTCAAAGTAGTTTTACTCCGATCCCGTCTGCCCTTAAATAGCAACAAGCATTCAAAAGAACAACATTTCTGAAAGACTGGCCAAAGGATTGTAATGAGCTGCATATGAAGTGTAACGGGGTTTTGAGAATTCTGAACTCCCACCAAGTCCCACGTTCAGCCAGTATTGCAGTAGACTGACCTGTACTGAGTCTTGGTCTAGCTTGAAAAATGGCATCCTTATTTTCAAATCCTCCATAACCTCATCTCCTCTCACCAGTGGCCTGTGCAACACCTCAAGATCTCTGAACTTGGGCAACTCTGACTTCGAGCACATCTCGATTTTACTCGCTCCACTGCTGGGGCTGAGCTTTCCGCATCTAGGGCCTGAAATTCTGCATTTCCCTCCCTCCTGAAACCTCTCTGCCTTTCACCCTCTCTCTACTGGAAGATGCTCCTGAAAACCTTCAGCTTCAAGCTCTTACACTTGTTTTATTTATTCTCTTGAGATTGGACATCGCCAGCATTTTTGTCCTTTTCTGAGTTGCCCAGAGGGCCTTATGGTCATCCACATTGCTGTGGGCTAGAGTCACATGTAGACCAGGCCATGCAAGGACAGCAATTTACTTCCCTAAAGGCCATTAGTGGTACAACTTGGATGTTGGTGGCGGTGTCGAGGTGGGGTTAGGGGTGTGGGTGGTGGCAAGGCAGGCAGTGGAGTGCACAGGAACCTTGGGGTTCACGTGCATAATTCTCAGAAAAAGTGGCCAGGCATATTGAAATAGGTGCGACGAAGGCTTAGAGGATCCTTGGATTCATAAATAAAGACAGAGTACACAAGCAAGGAACCCCTACAAATCATTGGTCAGAGCACATTTAGAGTATTATGTTCAGTTCTAGGCACCTTATTTAAAGGAGGATGTTAAATCCCTAGACAGAGGGCAAAGGAGATTTACTAGAATGATGCCAAGAATGAAGGATTTTAGATACAAGGAAAGACTCAATAAATTGGGCTTACTCTCCTTGGAGCAGAGAAGATTAAGCAGTGACTTTCTTGAGGTGTTCAAAATTATAAACAATTTTGACAGGGTTAAGGAGGAAAGTCTGTTTCCACTAGTTGGTGTGTCAGTAACTATGGGGCCATAACTTCAAGATTGTCAGTGAGAGAGCTAGCAGCGAGATGAGGAGAAGCTTCTTTATTCAGAGTGTTAGGATTTGGAACGTGCTGCCTGGGAGAGCGATAGAGGCGGATTTCAAAAGAGAACTGGATATATATTGGAAAGTGATGAATTTAGATCGTGACAGAGATGGGGCTGGAGAATGGGACTAGCTGGCAGTTCTTTTGGGAGCTGGTACAGACACGATGGATCAAATGGCCTCCTCCTGTATTGTAAAATTGTACGGTATAGTGAATGAAGTGGATTTTTACAACAATAAACTGTGGTCAGCTTCAGACTAGCTTTTTATTGAATTCAAATACTTTCATGTGACTTGGTAGGATTCAAACTCATCACCCCTGAACATTAGCCTGGGGTTCTGGATTACCAGCACAGTAACATGAATACACTGCCTCAGCCTAGCTCTGTGATTGTCTCCTTATGTGGCTCTGCGTCCAATCGTACATGACCACATTCTCATGGAGCGAAGTCACCACAAAACTACAAGCTGTAATTGGATATTCACAGACAATTTTCATCCTTCATTCCCTGGGTCTTTGTAACTTGATTGATTGAGAACACTGAATCAGCTAATTCCAAACATGATTCAGCCTTTCTGCAAACACTCATGGCATTTCTAGCATGACCCTGTGGACAGTTGGCAATGAACACTAGCTTTTAGGCTGATTGGATAGAGAGGGGAAAGTGATACACCAAGCTGGCCTTGTATTGACAATTGAAAATACTTCACCCTTTTCAAGCACAAGCCTACTGCCTATTGTAAATGTCAATCCACTTAGACTACCGTAGATTTTAATAGAAACTGTAGAGATTTATGCATCTCAGCACTGAGCTGCATTAATAGCTTTTAAGAGCATAAATCATTTTTTTTCCTAAGTCTATTTTCTTGGAGCCACACTCCACATAAACAGTCAAATGGAAAACCAGATCTAATATATTTGAAATGATAGGAACTAGGCTAATTTTTTTTATTAATTTGTGTGACTGATCATCGCTGGCTGGGCCCAGTATTTCTTGCCCGTCCCTAGTTGCCCCTTGAGAAGGTGGAGGTGAGCTGCGTTCCTGAACCACTGCAGTCCACTTGCTGTCAATAAACACAAAGTTCTTACGGAGGGAATTCCAAGATTTTGACCCAGTGACACTGAAAGAACACCAATGTATGTCCATGTCAGGATGGCAAGTGGTTTGGAGGGGAACTTGCAGGGGGTGGTGTTCCGATGTATCTGCTGCCCTTGTCCTTCTAGATGGAAGCGGTCGTGGGTTTGGAAGGTGCTTTCTGAGCAGCCTGGGTGAAGTGGAGTCCAATAAAACAAACTCAAACTGTCAAGAATATGAAGTAGTTTCATGTACCACGCTGCTGTGGGAAAGATGGAGCTATTCAGTATACTTGAATAACAAAATCTGAAATCTAATACTAGTCAGCAAAAATTATTTTTAAATGTAGCAACAGAATTACATAATTCAAATTCTATTGCACACCAAGAATCTCCTTCAAAAACGTACATCGATTCTACAGCAAAGAGTGAGCTCATTTGGCCCAACTAGTCTCTGTCATCATTCACACTCCACAAAGTAACTCATCACGTATATCAAAAATCTCAATCACATTTCAGTATCGCTGCAGCTAATTAGGTCAAAGGGCCGAGTTATAATTTTAAAAAAAAGAGGAAACTAGTTTCCTCTCCTCCAGAAGCTATTATGAATATTCGGGAGTGTCTGCTGTGAGGCAATAGCATTGAATACTGTATCAAATAGCAGACAGTTCATAGGCCACATAACTGCAGACTCTAAGTGAGTGGGCAAAAACTTGGCAGATGGGTTATAATGTGGGAAAACCTGAGGCTATGTACTTTGGCAGGAAGAATAACGGAGCTGAATATTTAAATATGGAAAGACTACAGAAAGCTACAGAATAGAAAAAAAATCACAACAAGGCAGCAACTAAGTTCAGTGAGTTAGGAGGAAAAGGAGTTGAACATTATCAGATCAGATGTGATTTCATTGAATGGTGAAGCAGACTTGATGGGCTGAATGGCTTTTTTCTGCTTTTACGCTCTTAAAAAAACTTAAATGGTTTTGACAAGATGGATGTGGAAAGAATGTTTCCTCTTGTGGGTGAGTCCAGGACATGGGGACACTGTTTAAAATGAGGGGTCGCCCATCCAGGACAGAGATAGGAGAAATTTTACCCCTTCAGAGGGCTGAGACATTAGAACTCATTGCCTCAAATGGTGGTGGACCTGGGGTCATTGAATCTTATTAAGGCAGAGGTGTATTGATTCTCGTTAGGCATCCACCTGCATTGATTTGTGCGCAGGATGTCATGTCTGGCAAATCTTTTAGAGCTTTTCGAAGAGGTAACCAAGAGGATGGATGAGGGCAGGGCAGTGGATGTTGTCTATATGGACTTTAGTAAGGCCTTTGACAAGGTCCCGCACAGTAAACTAGTCATGAAAGTTAGGTTGCATGGGATCCAGGGAGAGCTAGCTAATTGGATTCAAAATTACCTTGATGGTAGGAAGCAGAAGGTGATGGTTGAAGGTTGTTTCTCAGATTGGAGGCCTGTGACTAGTGGTGTACCACAGGGGTTGGTGCTGGGGCCTTTGTTATTTGTTACTGACATAAATGACCTGGATGTAAATGTACGAGGCATGATTAGTAAGTTTGCGGATGATACAAAATTAGGAGGTATCGTTGATAGCAAGGAAAGTTATCAAAAATTACAGATGGGATCTTGATCAGTTGGGGAAGTGGACTGAGGATTGACAAATGCAATTCAATACAGATAAGTGTGAGGTGTCGCACTTTGGGAAGTCTTTGGAAAAGACTTGTACAGTAAATGGTAAGGTCCTGAGGAGTGTTGTGGGACAGAGAAGGACCTAGGAATACAAGTACATGGCTCGTTGAAAGCGGCTTCACAGGTGGACAGGCTAATGAGGAAGGCATTTAGCATGCTGGCCTTCATCAGTCAAGGCATTGAGTACAGGAGTTGGGACGTTATGTTACAGTTGTATAAGTCGTTGGTGAGGCCGCACTTGGAGTATTGTGTACAGTTTTGGTCACCCTGTTACAGGAAAGGCATAGTTAAACTGGGAAGTGTGCAAAGAAGATTTAGAAGTATGTTGCCAGGGACTAGTAGTCCTGCGTTACAGGGAGAGGTTGGCCAGGATCGGACATTTATTTCTTGGAACGTAGGAGAATGAGGGATGACCTTATTGAGGTGTATAAAATCATGAGGGGCATAGATAGAATGAAAGCATTAGTCTTTTTGCCAGGGATGGGGAATTGAAAACTAAAGGGCACAGGTTTAAAGGTGAGAGGGGTAAGATTTAAGAAGCACCCGAGGGGCAACTTCTTCACGCAGAGTGGTGCGTATATGGAATGGGCTGCCAGAGAAAGTGATTGAGGCAGGTACAATGGCAACATTTAAAAACCATTTGGATAGTTACATGGATGGGAGGGGTTTAGAGGGTTATGGAACAAATGCAGGCAATTGGAACTAGCTAAGTGGGCACTATGGTCAGCATGGACCAGTTTGGACTAGTTTCCATGCTGTATTACTCCATGACTAAGTACATCGAGGGTTTTCAGGGATTTTAGGGAATTCAAAACACAAATAGATCAGCCATGGTTTTAGAGAACAGCAGAACATGATCAAGGGGCTGAGTGGTCTATTTCTACTCCTAGCTTTTCCATACTATCAGAATTACAAAGAATATTTAGCACAGAAACAGCTGGGTCTTTTAATCCAATGTGCCCACAATGTTCCTCACAGCCTTTCTGCATACCAATCTAGTCATTTCTCGCTAGTGTTTATCCAGCTTCCCCTTAAACAGACAGACATTATTTACATCTCAACTACTCACCATGGTTGGGGGTTCCACATTCTCATCACTCAGTGAATGCACTAAATACACTATTCAACTTATTAATGACCATGAAACATAGTACATTTGCTGGATTACTTCTAAAAGCAACAAACCCAACTCTCTCTCAATTCCCATCGAATTGGTTTGATTTAAATATAAGATTCTGATTTCCAGCTCAAGTAAGCCAATTTCAAATTCAAAGTGAAATTCTCGCTACTATGATCAATCTTCCCTGGAGAATCCTTGCAATTACTAAATAACCTCACCTCATTTCACGAGACAAGATCAAAAACAGCATGTCCCCTGGTTGGTTCCACAAATGAGTGCCCCAAGAAGCTGCTTTAAATGAAGCCACACTCAAAGATACTCGTCAATTTGATTTATGCAGATTTTAAGATGACTTCAATCTTCACAGCCACTGTATTACCCAATTGTCTGCTCTGCTAACTTCTTTTGCTGACCACTAATTACTGTCAAGGAGCCTATTCCAAACATGTTGTCTCATCATTTCTTACCTGTTTATCCGATCAAGATCCTTCCTCACTGCTGTCCTTATATCATCCTTTACTAGTTCAGCTGCTACAACGAATGGGTGCCATCCCTTCACATCCAAATACATCAACCGTCCAATTTGTCAAAGATCTGGTGAATTGTTCAAACCCTCAAGCTGCTCTAAGGACACCACTAATGGTCCTGTAAAGTGTCAAGTCTACCTCAGGCCAACCCAGACAGGTCAGGTATTTCAGAGGTTGGGAAAGCAGGGCAGCCAGCGGTTTCATACTGTTACAATGCAGGAGCAACACGACTGCTGTTTGCAATGATCAGGAGAAAGATGAACAGACATTCTGCCTGTCTCACTCACGAGTGATGTAGGATCGGAATTCTCCTGCAAGGTGCTAGGTATGTAAGCTGTACATCCCAAAGATTGTCCAATCAGATCCAACAACATATCCCTAATCTTTAGTCAATCATCTTTATGTCTGATGGCTCTTTCTCCTCCCTCTCTCCAGGCTCCATCTCCAACTCTCCCTCACTCCTTACACACCCACCCATCATCAGCACGTATACGACCTTATCCTAGCTACCATCAGTTTTGAAGATGGGTAACTTGCTTCGAAAGATTAACTCTGCTTTCTCTCCACAGATGGTTCCAGACCAGAGTTTCTCCAGCAACTTGTTTTTGTTTGCAGCATATCCTTCAGTGGTTTACATCAGGTCTGGTACTGATTATACACAATTTAAGATTGTCAGTCATTCACACTGCAGTGTGACACATTTGCACATACGAGACCCTGCTCCTCGCAGACAGAAAGAATATTTACACAAACTGGACTGATTTCAACTTAAACTAGATGACAACCATTCTCTGATTCAGACCTCACGGCAATGCCTTGACCAGAGTTAACCTGAAATTTAAACAAAGTTTGGCAGTTAACTGCCAGTCATTATTTAACTGGTGCATTCTCCATGGCAATGCCTTTCCAAGGCAATGCCTCTACCAATCAGAGTCCACTGCCAACTAATTATTATTCTCCTCTCAAAATATGTCTGTTTTTCCTTTACATTCATATTTCTTAAGAAACATCCTGAAAAGTGCAAGACAAAAAGCTTTGACAAAATGTATCTTTTTCTCATGAAGTTCTGCATTTACCAAATGGCTGTACTTTATGATCTACTCGACGATGAAGATATATTTACCAAGTATGTCTCGTTGGAGGCTCCTCTATGAGCGCAACAATCTCACCATCTGATATTGAACTCAATATCTAATTGCCTCCCTAAATCTTACATATTGGATAAGAATTGTTTCACAACACCTGGAGAGGGTCCTCCAAGGGGCAGTGGTATTTTCCATGTTAAAGACAGGCGGTAAATAGATCCCAATCAGCATCTACTCACAACCTTTAACAAGCAGCATGTTATTCCTCACTGTTAAAGTTACCAAGCTCACAACTGCTGAAAGAGACAAACCATAATGTTTGTTGATAAATTTCTTTTCAAAAAAGAATTACTAGCTCTTGTTCAAAAATAATATGCTGTTTTTAGTAACCTTTAAATTATATGGGACGGGGAGGCAACGGCCTATACATGTTATCGCTAGACTATTAATCAGAATCTCTGGGGACCTAGTCTCGAAACCTGCCACAGCAGATGGTAGAATTTGAATTCAATAAAAACAATCTGGAATTAGGAGTCTTAATGATTACCACAAGTCCATTTTTGAATGTCAGGAAAATCCCATCTGGTTCACTAATGTCCTTTAGGGAAGGAAACTGCCATCCTTACCTGGTCTGGCCTACATGTGACTCCAGAGCCACAATGTGATCGACTCTTAACTGCCCTCTGGGCAATTAGGGATGGGCAATAAATGCTGGCCTAGCCAGAGACACCCTCTTCCTATGAATGAATAAAAAAAACATGAAAGCAGAAAACTCAGTTTTCTCTCTCCTGCACAGAGGTAACAGAGAGTCTCCAGTAATAGCTAGGTGTCTGCCGCTCACACCTGTCTGCAAATGCCCTGTGGAAGAAGGAATACAACACTTTCAAAGGCAGCGAAAGGGTGAATTCTCAACCAGGGAGTGGAAAACAGCATTAATTTACAAACTATCCTGAGAACAACAAACACTTAAAAAGAATGAGAAAGAAAAACAAAAGCAAACACCTCCCATGGTCCTGACTGATGCTGTCGAAGGGTGTTCCCTGATATTTTTTTTCCCTTTTGCACTCTCCATAATCTATATTGTGTGCTTGTTTGTGAAAGGAGGAATGTTAGAAGGGGTAGAGTTTAAGTCATAGAGAGTTACAAGTTAGCAATTAATATTACTTAATTGCCATTGTTTATTAAAGACACCTTGCTCATAAACACTGAAAGAACTGTGGATGTTGTAAATCAGGAAAAAACACTTGCTGGAAAAGCTCAGCAGGTCTGTCAGCATTTGTGAAGAAAAAAAATCAGAGTTAACGTTTTGGGTCCATAGTAATTTGATGAGTTTTACCTTTTAACCTGAGTTGGTCAGTCAGGTAAATGGGAGACTTTGAACAGTTGGACTAAATGAGATGTTGCTGGGACTAGAGGGTTTGAGTTATAAGGAGAGGTTAGATAGGCTGGGACTTCTTTTACTGGAGCGTAGGAGGTTGAGGGGTGACCTTATAGGGGCTTATAAAATCACGAGGGGCATAAATAAGGTATGTGGAGGTACCAACGTTGGACTGGGGTCGACAAGGTCAGAAATCACACAACACCAGGTTACAGTCCAACAGGTTTATTTGATGACACAAGCTTTCAGAGCTTAGCCCCTTCATCAGGTAAAGTAACAGAGAAGCACATAGACACAGAATTTATAGGCAGAGATTGAGGGCAGAGAGATCAAAAGATGATACAAATGGTGTGAGTGGAGTGTTGAATAATAAGTCTCTGTTGGTGATCGAAAGTGTCAGAAGATGCGAGTAAAGCGTGAACAGCTGAATAACAAGTGAAGGGATGACCTATAATCCGATTAAATGAGGTAAAGAGATAACGACACAAAATTAAAATTAAAGTGGTACTGGAGACAAACCAAGTAGCTGGAATAACACGATAGGTATAAAAGTCACATGCTGAGGGTCTAACCAACGTCATAAGGAATCCAAAACTGTACAAACTAATTAAGGTAGAGAGATCATAAGTTATTTAGGTGATGGTGTTAAAATGGGTCAGTAAGGAAGTTTTTACAAATACAGAACAATATGGCGGGGTTACACGTAGCACAACATGAATCCAAGATCACATCTGAGGCTGTCTTCCAGAGTATGGAATTTGGTTATTAGTTTCAGCTAAGCGATTCTGCCCTGTGCATCTCGAAGGCCACCTTGGAAGATGCGGGCCTGATGATCAGAGGCTGAATTGGAGGATAAATAAGGTGAATAGTAAAGGTTTGTTTCCCCTGGGGTGGGTGGGGAGGTGGTAATTCAAAATTAGAGGGCATGTTTTTAGGGTGAGAGGAGGAAGATTTAAAAGGGACCCGAAGGACAACTTATTCACACAGAGGGTGGCTCATGTGTGGAATGAACTGCCTGAAGAAGTGGTAGATGCAGGTACAATTACAACCTTTAAAAGACATTTGGATTGGTTCATATATAGGAAAGATTTAGAGGGATATGGGCCAAATTTAGTTTGGGAAACATGGTCAGCATGGAAAAGTTGGACGGAAGGGTCTGTTTCTGTGCTGTATCACAATGAATAGGTCAATAGTTTCCTTGTTTCTCTAGCATTTAGATAAAAGCCGTTCTGTATTTCAGCTTCATTTACCCAGCTTTGACATCCTTACCAAACAAAAATTCTTAGCAATCTTAGTTTTCAACGTTGTCACTGACTCCCACCATGAATCTGCAGGAGACATTACCATTTGCAGGTGAGATTTACAGATTTTTGCTGTGTGGGGGGAAAATGCTCCATGATTTCACCTCGAGTCACTTGGACTGATGTTATGATTAAGATTCCGGGCACAGTGCTGACGGCTTGAATTTTTTTTATTATTCACTCATGGGATGTGGATATTGCTGGCTGGGCCAGGATTTACTGCCTTTTCCTCATTGCCCTTGAGAAGGTGGGAGTGAGCTGCCTTCTTGAAACGCTGCAGTCCTGTAGATAGACCTACAATGCCCTCAGGGACAGAGTTCCAGGATTCTGACCCAGCAACAGTGAAGGAACAGCAATATACTTCCAAGTCAGAATGGTGAGTGGCTTGGAGCGGAACTTGTTGTTCCCACCTATGTGCTGCTTTTGTCCTTCTAGATGGAGGTGATCCTGGGTTTGGAAGGTGCTGTTTGAGGATGTTTGGTGAATTTCTGCAGTGCATCTTGTAGATAGTACACACTGCTGCTACTGAGCGTCGGTGGTGGAAGGAGTGGATGCTTGTGGATGTGGGGTCTATCAAGGTTCTTGAGTGTTGTAGGAGCTGCAGCTATCCAGCCAAATGGAGAGTATTCCATCACACTCCTGACTTGTGCCTTGTCGATCATGACAGGTTTTGGGGAGTCAGGAGGTGAGTTACTCCCTGCAGTATTCCCAGCCTCTGAGCTGCTCTTGTTGGCATTGTTTATGTGGTGAGTTTCTGGTTAAGCAAAAACCAGTTGGGCTGATTGGGAGAGGTCTCTGCACATCTCATGGCTCATATCAGTGTCAGGGCTTTTGTCATCTGCAATGCATTCCCAGAACAGGGGGTTAAAAAGCGACATCATGGACAAAGCAACCACTGCCTGTAGATGCTAGAGGTCAGGATGTCTTTTTGGAAAAGGATTTACACTGTCCAAAATAAGACTCTGTGTGAACATCCTGAATCATCCTAAGGAGATTCTCTCTGATGACCCTATTGATCCTTTAATTATCTTAAACACTTCAATTAGACCAATTGATTAACCATCTATACTGGACAGAATATAATTCGAGATTGAGGCTCCTTGTAATGCTACGGTAGCAAACCTACCACCAGGACAGAAGACCCAGGCTGAATACCCGCCTGCTATGGAGGCGTGCCTGAACAAGTTGACTTTAAAATACCTTTCTGATAATAAATATGAAAATATCTTTTTGATTCAAATTTAATACCATCAGTTTTCTTTAAGACACAAATGAGGTGGGGGTATTAACTAAACCCAAATCATTACCATCATCCATAGGGCCAGAGATTCCAGATTTCTCAAACTGCCTCTGAAAGATTAAATTATTTTGAATTGCAATCAGTGAATTCAGCTGCTATCTTATACACAACATATCTACCTGCAGAAAAATGAAAGAGAAAGAAATTTGGTTTGGATAGGACACAAATTCCTTCTACATCCTTAATTACTGCTATCCTACCTTTAACACAATGTCTAAACAGACAGAGTTATCAGCTGTAGAGGTAACAAGGTGTAGAGCTGGATGAACACAGCAGGCCAAGCAGCATCAGAGCAGCAGGAAAGCCGACGCTTCAGGCCAAGACCCTTCTGCCTTGATTTCAAGCCCCCCAATTCTATTTCTGCAACACTCATCTCCACAATCCCACCTCACCCCGAAATCTGTGCATTCCACTTAATTCTGGACACTTACATTCCTGTGATTTTAACACAGCAGCTCGCATGAGAGTACAGAAATTCAGAGCAGACCATTCAACCATGCGAACACAAGTTTGAGTGTGAGTAATTAATGTGAACGGTGGTGTGGGGCTGTTGGAATAAGTCGCCACTTTCAGAAAAGGTGGAAGTGCAAATTATTTTCAGTTGAGAAATTTTGTTCCACTTATTTAGCACAGATATCTCAAATAAAGCTGAAGATCTCTCCCCGAATTCTAAAATATAGTGTCCCAATTAAACAATAATCTCTTCGTTCTCTTCATCTACCACCTGCAGGTATTTTTATTTCTGTTCTGATTGAAGGCTCTGCCACACAAGCATTTGCATTGATATAGCATCTTTAGGATAATAAATCAGTCCAAGGCATTTCAGACTGGAGATTATCAAACCCTTACAGTCAGGGGATGTTACACCGGACCCTGTACCGGGGCGGGGACGTCATACCAGGCCCAGCACACTGGCTAGTGAGATGAGTGAGAAAATTACACCCACGAAAACAATGGTCATTATTGGTGATTTGAGGAAAGACAAAGTTCGATGGCCTTTCACTGTCTCCGTTTGGCTGTCAGAAACTGAGCAATGAGGGGTTTAGTTGCACAAGTTTAGAATCTCTCTACTGTTTGATGCTGCAGTTTTTAAAACTCATTTCTTCACTGCCATTTTTCAATTTTATTTGATTCATCCACGGGACATGGGAATTGCTGGCTGGGACTGTATTTAGTTCCCAGTTGCCCCTTGAGAAGATGGTGCTGTGTTACCTTCTTGACCCATGCAGGCCATGTGCTGCACCCATGGGATGAAATTCCAGGATTCTGACCCAGTGACTGTGAAGGAACGGCGATATATTTCCATGTCAGGATGATGAGTGACTTGGAGGGGGTGGTGTTCCCATATATCTGCTGCCCTTGTCTTTCTAGATGGAAGTGGTTGTGGGTTTGGAAGGTGCTATCTGAGGACTTTGGGAAGTTGGGAGCCTTGTAGCATTTGATCCAATCACAACATATAAATAGATTACAGAAACAGGCCTTTCGGCCCAACCAGTCTATGCTGGTATTTATCTGCCACACAAGCATTCTCGCATCATTTCTTCCTCACCCCACCAATGTAGCCTTCCATTTCTTTCTCCATGTACTTGCCTAGCTTTTCCCAAAATTCAAAGCTATTTTCCCCGATTTACGGTCTGTGGGAGAGTGTTTCACATAATGGATAAAGATCTTTCTCCCGAATTCCCCAGTGAGTTTATCAAATGGTTGTTTTGTAGTGATGGCCTCTAGTTTTGAACAGCCCCATTCGCCTGATTCTGCAATTACAACCTGTCACTGCCTGTGCCCTTTGATGGGAGTTTGTTTCAGTCCCTACCTCTGAGCCATTTCCCACCCACTCCAGATGTGTGTAATGGCGATGAGAAAATATTGTTCAGTCAGATGCTGAGTTGAACCTCGATCTTCAGCAAATGAAACGTAGGCAGAAAAGCAAATCAGCTTGCTATGTTGACAGGGGTGTCACAATAGATTTGTGATGTTATGTCAAGGGACCCATAAAATTATCAAATGCTTAAAAGCTGGTCTTACTGCAAAGACCAGCTAAGGACACAATACGAGTGGCAGCCACTACTCAAACGATTAAAAACACACTGTGACAATCACTTTCTCAGACTGGGCAGTGCAAACACCATCAATTCTCTCCATCGCCGAGCCAGCTCTGAGCAGACAAACTACTGCTCAGTTTACCCTACACTTCCAAGCTCAGCCAACGCATACAAATTTACTTTGGACGAAATAAAAGATCACAGTCTAGCATTTAATAACTGAATAAAATGTAAAAACAGTATCTGAAATTTGGCAGAAACCTTCTGCATAAAGTATGCACTGCAATGATTGCAAAGATAATCAGTGGTTATGTCCATATTAAAATCCAAATATGGTGTCAATCAAATCTCAACAAAAACAGCAAGAAAGCTAAGATGGAAAGGCATTTTGCAACAAACACAACTGCTTTGATTCTCTTTCATGTCCTTCCTTTCCACATCATGTTTTTTTAAAACTAAGTTGACTTCTCACACTACATCACTAATCAAAAGTACAAACTCTTTCAAAACCTCTGCGGGTATGTCAATCAGATTGACTATTGGCTCAGTGTTTCCCAGACAAACCTGAAACATCACAAACTCACACCCTGTGGCCTCTTGCAGAGAGATTTTACTTTGGAAAGACAGATAGCCTTGCATTTATATAGTGTCTGTCATGACCAAAGGACATCATAAAGTGCAGTAAAGCTAACGAAATAATTTTAAAGTATACTCACTGTTGTAATGTAGGTCACTCTGACAACCAATATGCACAAAGCAAGATCCCACAAAGGACAATGAGAATATAACCAAATTACAGAATTGTTATAGAGCATGAGGTTACTATTTGGCCCAATGCCTGCAAAGATTCTCCAAATAAGCACCTTACCTATCACCATTTTCTCATCTTTTCCCCAGAACTTTGCACAATCTTCCTTTTCAATTTTTAAAAATTCATTAACGGGATGAGGGCGTGGCTGGCTAGGCAGCATTTTATTGTCCATCCCTAATTGCCCAGAGGGCAGTTCAGAGTCAACCACATTGCTGTGGGTCTGGAGTCACATGTAGGCCAGACCAGGTAAGAATGGCAGTTTCCTTCCCCAAAGGACATTAGTGAACCAGATGGGTTTTTCCGACAATTGACAATGGATTCACAGTCATCATTAGATTCTTAATTCCAGATATTTATTTAATTCAAATTCCACCATCTGCCATGGCAGGATTCAAATCAACGTTCCCAGGCCATTACTGGAGTCTCTAGATTAACAGTCCATGTGATAATACCACTAGCCATCACCTCCCAATTCACAGTCTAACATGCTGTCGAAAGCCTCGAGTGAACCTGCCTCCCCCACACTCTCAAACAGTACATTCCAGACCCTAACCACTGCCTCCCCCACACTCTCAGACAGTACATTCCAGACCCTAACCACTGCCTCCCCCCACACTCTCAGACAGTACATTCCAGACCCTAACCACTCGCTGTGAGAGAAAGTAAAGGAAGCAAAAGAAATGACTGAACAAAAACCTAACAACTTGAAATCTGTCCCCCATTGTTCAGTCCTTTCCCTCCAAGAACAACTGTTTGAACTTCTCCAATTTAACTTGATAACTGAAATTCTTCATCTGGTTTTGTTGATAATCTGTTCTGAATAGTCTTATTTGACTTGTAAAGTAAACTCGTTTTCTTTCCATGAAGGATGAAAGACCAACATTTTACAGAATTCTGCTTAAATTATGAATATTTGTTGATTTGAGACATTGGTCCAGACACATGGGATAACACCCACCCTCTCCGAAAAACAATGGCAACGGAATTGATTCTACCTTAGAAGGCAGACAAGGTTCAAATTTAAAACAAACAAATCCAAAAGGAAGACCTCCGACAGTGCGGCGCCCCCTCAGTGCTGACCCTCCAACAGTGCGGCGCTCCCTGATGTATTTTACAAAACAGAAACTACTTTTCCTACCAGTTGCTACCAACTCCCATTCCTGAACTGTGGGCCTATTAAGGTGTAAAGAGAATCAAGGTTTAGAAACATTGAGCATTGAAAAGGTTCGTTGCAAAACACTGGAAGCCAGAGTGTGACAACACCAAACACAGAGAGCTCCAAAACATCAAGTGAACAAACACCAATGTGTATGAGCCATTGCAGTGAATTACATTTTGAATAATTACTGCAAACAAATACTGATGACACAATGAGGCACAGATGCTCACTGCAGAGCCCTAGGGCCACGAACGACAGGTTAAATCAATGCTCCTATTGAGTTGTTGACTGTAGCATATCATGGTGTTTGTGCTTGGACTCCATGTATCTGCTGCCCTCCTCCTTCTTGATGGAAGTGGTCGTGGGTTTGGAAGTTACTGTCTAAGGACTTTGGTGATTTTCTGCAGTGCATCGTATAGATAGTACACACTGGGGGTGGGAGTAAATTTTGATGGTGGTTGGAAACTACAGTATTGAGGAAATTGATTAACTAGTGTTAAAGTTAGGCTCACTCAAATTCCCGACTTGCCATTCTGTGCACAAAAGAAATATTGACAATACCATGCCAGAAATGAATTGGAGATAGGTGGAACTTGTTACAGGACTCTGTGAGCAGTCCATGTTATATTAAACAAAGTTTATTTACACAGTGAACTGTCTGTTGAAAATGGGTACGTCAAAAAATAGTCAATACAGTGTGGAGCTGAAGGTACACAGCAGGACAGAAACAAGCAAGTTGACGTTTCGGGTTTACACCCTTCCTCAGGACTGAGGAGGGGGAAGGGAGCTCAGAAATAAATTGAGGTGGTGTGGGGTTTGGGGGAAGGCAGGTGGAATGCTGGTAGGTGGTGCAGGTAGGGAGTACTGGGGATTGGTCAGTGAGGTGGGAGGGGTGGATAGGTGGGAGAGGAGATGGACAGGTTGTGTCAGGTCAAGGAAGCAAGGATGAGAGGGAGGGGTGGACATGGGATCAGGCCAGTGGTGGGGAGATTTTAAAACCGGTGAAATCCATGCTTAGGCCATTGGGCTGTAGGCTCCCGAGGTGGAATATGAGGTGTTACTCTTCCAGTTTGCGAGTAGTGTCATTGTGACACTGGTGGAGGCCCAGGATGGACATGTCACCCAGGGAGTGGGAGGGGGAGTTAAAATGGTTAGCAGCTGGAAGATATTGTTGATTATAGCGTAATCGGTCACCGATGTAGAGGAGGCCACATCGGGAGCAAAGGATACAGTAGACCAGGTTGGAGGACGTACAGGTGATCCCCTGTCGGACAAGGAAAGTTTGTTTTGGGCCTTGAATGGAGGTGAGGGGGGGAGGTGTAGGGGCAGGTGTAGCACTGCCAGAGGTTGCAGGGAAAGGTGCTGGGAGTGGTGGGTTTAGTGGGGAGTGTGGAGCGGACAAGGGAGTCACGGAGTGAGTGGTCGCTACAGAAGGCAGATGGGGTGGAGAGGGCAATATCTCTTCGTGGTGGGGTCGAACTGTAGGTGGTGGAAAGGGAGGATGACGTGCTGGATGCGGGGGTTGGTGGGTGATATGTGAGGACCAGGGGGTCTCTGTCCTTATTTTCATTGGGGGGAGGGAGTTTGAGGGCAGAAGTGTGGGAAATGCAAGAGATGCAGTTGAAGGCATTTTCGATCAATGGAGGAGTATGTTGCAGTCCTTGAAGTAGGAGGACATGTGGGATGTGCAGGAGTGGAATGCTCCATCTTGGGAGCAGACATGACGGAGGTGGAGGAATTGGGGGTAAGAGATCACATTCTTGCAGGAGGGTGGGTGAGTGGAGGTGTAGTCAAGGTAGCTATAGGAGTTGGTGGGTGTGAAATAGATGTCGCTGCTGAGATGGTTACTGGATATGGAGACAGAGGGGTCCAGGAAGGGGAGGGAGGTATTGGAGATCGTCCAGGTGAATTTGAGGTTGGGGTGAAAGGTGTTGGTAAAGTTAATGAACTGTTCAAGCTCCTCATGGAAGCATGAGGCAGTGCTGTTACAGTGATCAATGTAGTGGATGAAGAGGTGAGGGATGGTACCAGTGTAACAGTGGAAGAGGGACTGTTCCACATATCCTACAAAGGGGCAGACATAGCTTGGACCCGTATGGGTGCCCATAGCCACCCCTTTAGTTTGTAGGAAGTGGGAGGAGTTAAAGGAAATGTTGTTGAGGGTAAGGACAAGTCCCATTAAGCGGATGAGGGGGACTGGTTGGGCCTGTGGGAGAGGAAGAAGCAGAGGGTTTTTAGGCCATCCGCATGGAGGGTACAAATGTACAGGGACTGGATGTCCATGGTGAAGATGAGGTTTTGGGGGTCAGGGAATTGGAAGTCTTGGAGGTGGTGAAGGGTGTGGGTAGAGTCCCAAATGGAGGTGGGAAGTTCCTGGACCAGGGGGAAATGACAGAGTCAAGGTGAGGCAGAAGCAATGGGTCGACCGGAGTTCGCAGATTTGTGGATTTTGGGGAGGAGATAGAAACAGGTGGTGCGGCGTTGTGGAATGAGGAGGTTGGAAGTTGTGGTGGGAGGTCTCCTGAGGTGATGAGATTATTGATGGTCTGGGAGATGATAGTTTGGTGATCAGGGATGATCACCATCCAACATACCTTCCCCCAGCCTCCCCCCTCCGCCAATTTTATTTTTGAGCTCCCTCCCCAGTCCTGAGAAAGGGTGTAAACCCAACATTTTGACTTGCCTGCTCCTCTGATGCTGCCTGGCCTGCTGTGTTCCTCCAGCTCCACACTGTGTTAACTCTGACTCCAGCATCAGCAGCTCTTGCTATCTCTACGTCAGAAAATAGCCCCGAGTTTGGACAAAATAAAGTCTTTCCAAACTACAACAAACAGAACACATGATCTCAATAGCAGCAAAATCTTGCGATAAAAGGAGGATTATTTCTACAATGACATGCAATCAGTGGGGTTGGTTACATGAGTCAATGATTTCATGAATTGATCCCAGTCACTTAAAGTCGTGCAGTGTCTGGGTTAATTGACAGGGGATTTATCCAGTCATTTCTATTCCTGCTGGGACCTGGAGGGTGTCTCTGTAACATTATCTGGAAGACCGTGAAAGGGTCTGAGAAGTGAGGATTTGATCCTCAAGTCTTTTGGGGTTTTCCTCATTCTATAATTTACTGATAATGGCCCCTTTACCATTAGAACCAGACACAAAGCCTGAGCCATCACTGATTTGGGCAATTCAATGACCAGGTGTAAACTCACGCACTAAAAGCTGCAAGATCACACAGTCCCTGTATGCTCTGGAGATGTACATTTGTAAATGGTGAAAACAGAACTCTGCAGTGTATCTGAACTTGAGCCTCTTGGTAGTTTTTGATACCAACACTGTCAAAATAACCAAGCATTCCGCAACACAATGATGACCCGATTTCAAGGAAGTGCTCTGGTGTTTTCACAGATTCTGAAAAGCATGATATCAAAGTCAGACTGTCCTTTCTTTCACTGTGACTGATGTTACTTGGTGACAATCCGAATGAAAAGCTTCCAGTTCAGGGAAACCCATCAGATTTGTTCTTTACTCTCATCAGAGCAGAGCAGCTCAGCCGGTCACACAGCACTTACAGTAAGTGACCCACTTTCAACACCTTGTATTGATTCGCCTGGTCCCATTATTCCAATGTAAACCAAATTAATACCAACATGAGCTACACTACTCTTTTGATGGGAGTACTTTCTTCCTAGAATCACTTGTCTGCTTTTTGCAAAAGGGTGACAGAGACAGCAGTCTCTATTTCAGACTGCACCACAGACCACACTCATGATTCTTTTCTGAACTGACACCTGAAGCATGTTGAGAGAGATCTCCGATCCTGGATGACTACAGTGCTCAGTGCAGGAGGGGAAACTAGTCCAAACACTGAACTGTACAGCACAGGAGGATGCCATTCAACCCATTGTTAGAGATATCCAAACTACCCCTGCCTTGTCTCCCCCAAGTACTATTCCAATCTCTTTTGAAATTTTCTTTCAAAACTGCTTACACTGGCCCCCTCAGGCAGTGCATTCCACATCAGAACTCGCCTTGTAATATCCTCTTCATCCTATACTCTGGTCCTTTCCCAATTATTTTCAATTGTGTCCTCTTGTTACGGACCATCCCGCCAGTGGAAAAATGTTTAATAAAGAATCTACAAAGCCCTTGATAATTTTGAGCCCTTTATTTGTTCCATTATGCTCACTTCAAGTAACGTGACTCTGTGTGAATGGGCACAGACAGGCCAGTTTAGCTATTACCAAATGGAAAGCAACTTCACTCGAAGGCTATCTGCCTGGGAACTGGGTTTTCTGGAAGGCTTGGGGCTTGTGCACTACCTCAATCTTCCAGAATACAGTGACACTCACTTGTTTAAACCATAAGACCCTCTTAGGCAGAAGCAAGAGGCCATTCAGCCCACCGAGTCTCCACCATCATTCAATGAGACGATGTCTGATCCGATAACCCTCATCTCCACTTTCCTGCCTTTTCCCCACAACCCTCAATTCCCTTATTGATTAAAAATCTGTCAGTCTATCTCAGCCTTGAATATACTAAATGACCCACTTCAATGGCCTTCAGCAGTACAGAATTCCACAGATTCACTCCCCTCAGAAGAAATTCCTCCTCACCTCTGTCAGAATAAGAGGTCTCCCATTTCAGAGATTATGTCAGCTAGTCCTGGGCTCAAGGCGAAGCAACATCATCTCATCTACCCTATCAAGTCCTCCAAAAATCTTCTACACTTCAATTAAGTCACCTATCATTTTTCTAAACTTCAATGCACCTGGCCCAACCTACTCAGTCTCACCTCATTAGGCAGTCCCTCCATACCTGGGATCAACAGAGTGAACCTTCTGTCGACTCACTCCAATGCCAGGCTTTCATTTCTTACTAAGGGGTCCAAAACTGTTCACACCATTCTAGCAGTGGTCCAACTAGTGATTTATGTAAGTTTTGTAAAACCTCCCTATTTTTATACTCAATTCCTTTGTAAGGAAGGCCAACATTCCATCTGTCTACCCATTATCCATTGAACCCAGATGTTAGATTTTTGTAATTTAAGCAGAAGGATTTTCAAAAACCTTGTATTGCAGCTTTCTTGATTTAAATGGTATTCAGCTCCTTTATTCTTCCTGCCAAAGTGCATAACCTCACAGTTCTCCATGTTACATTCCATCTGCCAAGTTTTTGCTCACTCACCTAACTCACCTATCCCTCTGTAGACTCTGTCATCCTCAACATTTGCCTTCCCACCTGTTTGTGTCATTCGCAACAGTAGGCAAGTCATTAATATCTATTGTAAACAATTGTGGCCCCAGCACCGATCCCTGTGGCACTCCATCTGATTTCGTCAGGCCTTGAGGTAGTAATAACTTCTGGAAAAGGAATTAGAGTCATAGCAGTGCACCACAGAAACAAACTCTTCAGTCCAACTCATCCGTGCCAACCAGATATCCTAAATTAATCCAGTCCAATGCCAGCATTTGGCCCATATCCCTCTAAACCCTTCCTATTCATATATCTATCCAGATACCTTTTAAATGTTGTATTTATACCAGTCTCCACCACTTCCTCTTGTGAAAAAGTTGCACCTTAGATACCTTATAAATCTTTTCTCACCCACCTTAAACCTGTGCCCTCTAGTTTTAGACTCCCCCCACCCTGGGAAAAGACTTTGGCTATTCACCCAATCCATGCCCCTCATGATTTTATAAACCTCTATAAGGTCACCCCTCAGCCTCTGATGCTCCAGGGAAAAAAGCCCCAGTCTATTCAGCCTCTCCCTATAGCGCAAACCCTCCAACCCCAGCAACATCCTTGTAAATCTTTTGTGAACCCTTTCAAGTTTCACAACATCCTTCCTACAGCAGGGAGACCAGAATTAAAGACAGTATTTGAAAAGTGGCCCCACCAATGTCCTATTCAGCTGCAATATGGCTTCCTAACGCTGATACTCAATGCACTGACCAATAAAGGCATATGAACTTCAAGGAGTGGCGGTTTGGGCTGTGTTGACAGGTCTGGACAGTAGTATGTGGATATTACCAACAGGATAGTCCTTTGAAAGAGTTGGTATAGTCATGATGGGCTGTGATACCATTGTCTGTACATGCTGACCCCTTGCTCTGCTTGGCTTTTGTTGTGTCTGCTCCTTAGCTGTTCCCTAACTCTTTGCTTTGCTCAATTCTCTTGTCTAATAAAATCAAAATACTGCAAATGTTGGATATCTGAAACACAAAGAATGCTGGAGAAACTGAGCAGGTCTGGCAGCATCTATGAAGAGAGAGAAAGAGTGGTAACATTTCATGTCTGGAATGATTCTTCAGAACTGGAGTTCAGGAAGTCTGAAGAGGAGTCATACTAGATTCAAAACATTTCTCTCCACAGATACTGCCAGACTTGTTGGGTTTCTTGTTATTCAGCACCCACAGTATTTATTTATCATTCACTTGGGGAACATGGGCATCTCTGCCTGGCCCAGCATTCATTTCCCATCCCTAGTTGCCCTTTAGAAGGTGGTGGTGAGCTGCTGCCTCGAATGTTGCAGTCTGTTTGAATAAAAACCAAACATTCTGAAATCAGATTCCTCCTGGGAGCGGCAGACAGTTCAGTCATAGAACAGACAGCGAGGAGGAGAATGGTCTAACTCAGTGGTTTTCAATCAACAGTATGCCATGACAGAACGAGACGTGTGCTGTGAAATTTTCAGGAAGCAGTGTGTTAAAGCTGTATCCATAATTCTGATCTCCTCTGAAAGCTGGGTATCTGTTACTGAAGGCAGTATCTGCTGACATCAAGCAGCCCATGTGTATGCTTAAGCCTCTGGAGCCATGCCTACGTAGACTTCCGATACCACATGTACATGGAGATTCAGCACCATGCTGTAGGTGGGCTCATCTTCATACTGAAAGGTTGGGAACCGCTGATCTAACTCAATCTGAGACACTGGTCTCAGTTTAACAAACAATCGAAGGAGTCACACTGCAGAAGATGCACGTAGAAACCTTGTTCTTTTCTTCCATATTTAGGTCCAAGTTCATTAAATGATCTGTGTTTTCCCACTGGGATTCTGATCAACAGCTTCGGTCCTGTTTTACCTCTGAGAACACACTTCCACTTTCACCTTGTTTTGAAAAAAATCACTACCTGATGAAGCATTTGCCAACTGTCTGTTATCATAACAGCCATTTAAAATAAAATGACAAACCATCAGGTATGATCAGAGAACGCATCAGTCACTGAGTCATCAGTGAAGCCATTAGACATCACTGTTTACATTCTTCAAAAGGAATTACCAGAACTGGGGGAACTCCTATCGCAATAACTTCATTTAACAACTTCCCATCAATAAGTAATGAACAAACCTGCATTTTTGCCATGTCTCCACAACCACAGAAACTTCAACAGTTTTCACAAACAAGAAATGACTTTTTGAAGAGCAATCACTGATAATGTCAGAAAAATGGAAGCTGATATATACATAGCAAGATCCCACACATTACAATGCAACAAACGACCAGTTCACCAAACGCAGGCCATGAAGTGGACTGAAATTTTTTCATTCATTCACGGGATATGGACATCACTGGCCTGGCCAGAATTGATTGCCCATCCTTAAATGCCCAGAGGGCAGCTGAAATTCGACCGAATTGCTGTCGGTCTGATCACATGTTGGCCAGACCAGGTAAGGATGGCAGATTTCCTTCCTAAGGACATTAGAGAACCAGATGGGTTTTTCAGGCAATCAACAATGGTTTCATGGTCATCATTAAACTCCTGATCCCAGATGTTTTTTTTGAAAAATTGTATTCCACCATCTGCCATGGCAGGATTTGAACCCAGGTCCCCCAGAACATTAACTGGGTCTTTGGATTAACAGTCTAACAATAATACCAGTAGGCCACTGCCTTCCCCTCTAAATAGTCTCGGAGCTGACACTATTTATGTGAACAGCCACAGTCTGCAAACTTTATCACAAATATCAGCACGATGATTCACATTCTACACCCAAACAACACTGATTAACTCACTGAATTTTTTAAAATTCTTATCCTCAACTGAATTCACAATATTACTCTTCCTCAAATCTGTAAACCAAGTCAGCCTCCAACCTTTTAACTTGGTTCATTCTGGTATTTTATCTTTCGCCCATTCCCACCCCAACATTAAACCCAAGTTTTTTCAAGCAGCTGAAACGGACTTGTTGGTCCCTGAGATAGTAGGAACTGCAGATGCTGGAGAATCTGAGATAACAAGGTGTAGAGCTGGATGAAGACAGCAGGCCAAGCAGCATCAGAGGAGCAGGAAAGCTGACATTTCGGGCCTC
>NC_063332.1:176184083-176209911 GCF_021869965.1 Rhincodon typus
TCATCCAGCCCTGCACCTTGTTGTCTCGGATTCTCCAGCATCTGCAGTTCCTACTATCTCTTAGAGAAGTGGGAGATGTTATATCATAAAACCATATTAATTGGAAGCAGGAAGCTTCTCAAGTCTGCCTCACTGTTCAATAAGTCTGTTTGTGGCCTCAACTTTAACTTCCTGATTGTATCCCATACGTGCAAGTCCCTTCTCAAATTAATAAACCATCCAACTCAGGCTCCAACATGTTCAATAGCCCATTGCCTCTTCTGCTCACTGCAACAGAAGATTCCCAAGATTAATGATTCTCAACTTCTTCAGAATTGCTTCTAGCTCTGTCTTAAATGAGAGTCCCCTTATCCTCAAACTGTCCTCTCATTCTAGTTTCCTCGAAGGGTAACAGACCCTCCCGAAGAGGCAAAAATCATACAAAGTACTCCAGGAGTGGTGTTGCCTGTACAGCTGCAGTGAGCCTTCCCCCTCACTCTCATCCATCCCCTTTGGAATAAAGGCCTGAAATTCCCTTTACCTTTCCAATGCCATGCTGTGCCTGCAAGGTGACCTTTTGTGATTCATGTACAAGGATCCTCAGATCCCTATTCTCCACACCATTCTGCAGTTTCTCTCCATTCAGATAATATTCTGTTTATCTGTTCATCCTGCCAAAGTGAACAATTTCACATTTTCCCACATTATACACCGCCTGCTCAACTTTTACCAACTCAGCTACACTTTGCTGTCTCTTTGTCTCCTTTTCTTACTATCCTTGTATCAGCGGGAAACTTAGCTACTCAAGCTAAATCATTACAAACTCTTCCAAATGGTTCAGGCCCCAGCACCGATCCCTGTGGCTCTCCAAATTCAGTTGAGGAAGGGTCACCGAACCTGAAACGTTAACTCTGATAGGGGAGGCAATGGCCTAATGGCATTATTGCTGGACTGTTAATCCAGAGACCCAGATAATGTTCCGGGGACCCGGGTTCGGATCCCGCCGCGGCAGATGGTGGATCTGGAACTAAGAATCTAACGATGACCGTGAATCCATTGTCAATTGTCAGAAAAATCCATCTGGCTCACTAATGTCCTTTAGGGAAGGAAACTGCCATCCTTACCTGGTCTAGCCTACATGTGACTCCAAATCCACAGCAATGTGGGTGACTCTTAACTGCCCTCTGGGCAATTAATGCTGCCTAGCCAGCAATAACCTCATCCCATGAATG
Source organism: Rhincodon typus (assembly GCF_021869965.1). Classification (NCBI taxonomy): domain Eukaryota; kingdom Metazoa; phylum Chordata; class Chondrichthyes; order Orectolobiformes; family Rhincodontidae; genus Rhincodon; species Rhincodon typus. The sequence goes on from NC_063332.1 coordinate 176,185,295, forward strand.
AATAAAGGGAAAAAAAATTTTCCTCACAGATGCTGTCAGACCTGCTGAGCTTTTCCAGCAACTTGTGTTTGTTCCTGATTTACAGCTTCCGCAGTTCTTTCCATTTCTACCCACTTATCCTGACTCTGTTTTTGTAGAATCACAAAATCCCTACAATGTGGAATCAGACCACTCAGCCCAGCAAGTCCACACTGACCCTCTGAACAGCATCTCACCCAGACCCAACGCCTATCCTATCCCATAACACTGCATTTCCCATGGCTAACCCACCTTGCCTGCACATCCCTGGACAAGATGGGGCAATTTAGCATGGCCAATCTACCTATACTGCACATCTTTGGAGGGAACCAGAACACCCGGAGGAAACCCACACAGACACAGAGAATGTGCAAACTCTACACAGACAGTTGCCCGATGGTGGAACTGAAACCGAGACCATGGTGCTGAGAGGCAGTGCTAACCATCGAAAGACAACATTTACGAGGATGTTGCCAGGGTTGGAGGGTTTGAGCTGTGGGGAGAGGCTGAACAGACTGGGGCTATTTTCCCTGGAGCATCAGAGGCTGAGGGGTAACCTTATAGAGGTTTATAAAATCATGAGGGCCTTGGCTAGGGTGAATAGCCAAGGTCTTTTCCCCAGGGTAGGGGAGTCCTAAACTGGCAGGCATAGGTTTAAGGTGAGAGGGGTAAGATTTAAAGGGACCTAAGGGGCAACTTTTTTTACACAGAGGGTGGTGTGTGTATGGAATGAGCTGCCAGAGATGGTGGTGGAGGCAGGTACAATTACAACATTTAAAAGGCATCTGGATGAGTATATGAATAGGAAGGGTTTAGAGGGATATGGGCCAAATGCTGGCAAATGGGGCTCGATTAATTTAGGATGTCTGGTCAGCATGGATGAGTTGGACCAAAGGGTCTGTTTCCCAGATATACAGTTCTATGACTCTGATATGCTCTCCTTACAGGAGGAGATTTGATCCAGATGCTCAAAATCACAAGGGACCTGGGCAACGTCAACAGAGGAATAATCTCCAATTGGCAGAAGGATCGAAAATCATCAGATGACACAGAATTAAGGTGATTGGCAGGACATGCAACCAAGACATGTGTAAAACCTTTTTAACACAGCCAGAGGAGAGAGAATCTGGAATGCACTAGCTGTGGTTGTGGAAGAGGCAAGTTATTTAAGCTTTTAAAAAATGATTAGCCAGAGGGAAATATTGTACAGGGTAATGGTTTATTTTTGTGTTTTAAGATGGCTCCAGAGAGTGGCGACATTATACAACACTTTTCACTGTTTACTAACAAGGTACATGTGACAATAAATAAATCAAATCAAACAGCGAGATGTGGTACTAGATGAACTGCTCCTGCAGAAAGCCAGCACCACCACAAGAACTTTTTACACTGTGACCATCTCAGGACATCTTCCCCAAGCAAACGGCTGTTGCTCCTGGGTGAATATATACATCTGTCAGAAACATCAAGTGGCTCAACTGCAAATTTATACAGGGTGGAAATAGATGATAATGAGCCATGTACAACACACACATACAATTACCCCCACACAAATACACAAAGATTTCACCCTCTGGTGTTTAAGGAATTATAAATACCAAATGCCAAAGTCTACAGTTCTTGATCATGTTTTGCATAGTTCCTCATTCTGGTGATGAGGCTAATTTAAAATTAGTTCATTTTAACGATGCAGAATGCCCACAGTATGTGTAAAGTTATTGAAATATACACGCCATTCAGCCCTTCAAACCTTTCCCAAAAATCTAATCATGTCCATGGGTTAATCTGTATCTGAACTCCATTTAGCTCCACATCCTTTCATAGCCTTTCCTAACGTTGATCACTCTTGGGGTGAAAGCTTTCAATTAGCCTCAAGAACTTCTCATTCTCCTGGGAAAAGATCTCACCCAAGATTTCACTACAAATTGAACCCGTTCAAATTCAAAGATGTTGTCTTTTTCCGGATTGGCAAAGAGTGGGAATTGTTTACTTGTGGTTCTCTGGGACCTCAATGAGATCACTCCTCACCTTTTCTATACTCTGGAGAATGCTCAGAAATAAAAAACACAGGACAAGTTTCTGCAATCAGTCAGTGTTGTTTAACCCTTCTGTGACTATACAGTCTCTAAAGATCACTGTTCTCCTGCTAAAATGGAAAGTACTTTCCAGATAGGTCTGACCAAACCTTTGCACAATTTATCCATTTAGTCAGATTCCTGCCGGTCCCTTTCTAACGGCATTCGGGGGCGTATAGCTCCATCACTCAAACTGCAGTGGTTCAAAAAAAAAAACAGTTCACTACCACCTTCGCAAGGGTACATAGGAATAGGCAATAAATACTGGCCAGGCAGCGATACCCACATTCTTTTGAATGAAAATAAGACCACAAGTTGCGTCAAGTTTCACACAGTGAGGTTTCACTAATTGAACAAGGTAAACGATTGGTTCATCTGTTCTGTAGTGATGAGGGTGAATACTAGCAAGGACCCCTGCTCATCGTAGAACACTGCCTCCCAATTCCACCTGATAAAGCAGCTGAGATCTTGACATAACAGCAGAATGGAACAATCCCAGCACAAACAAGGCAGTATTCCAAGAACATGGCACAGAAGGCTCAGACCAGTTTACAGCCACAAGGCTTCGAATGGTCAGTGGGAGACAGGAGAAGTATGCCCCTGAGACAAGTTAACAATGACCAGGTGAAACAGAAATTAGTGCAATAATCCATTAAAATTCATTTCAAGTGCCAGAGACCAGTCAAATCAAATCAAAACAAATACTCAACATTTTGGCAGACATTGAAGTCAGTTCAATTCAACATTGAACAGTAGGGAATATGCTTCTTGCAAGACAATCATCTGGAACTAGCACCAAGTTACAACAGCAACTTCTGATTTAGTCCTGGTCATTGTGCAGACAGCTATCCAAGATTCAAAAACAATAAAAAAAACTCTCAACTGCATACACCTGAGTGCAGTGTTAATAAGAGAGTGCAGTTTGATCAGAAACATACCAAGAATCACTAACTGCTGCGATAGCCATCAGCACTTCCACAGAAATGACTTGTGAATCCTGTATGATTGGTCCTGGAATGAGGAAATCCTTAACAATTCTAAATGAGTACCTCAGTCCTTCTGCATTGTGCAGTAAATGATTAGGCTATCGTTTATCAAGTGCCTTATTTCATACTGTGTCCTTGTAAATCTAGGAGGTCAGGCAACAGATTGTAAAGCACAATTCAAAGCCACTGGTCTATTCAGGACATCACACCACCCTACGTGTCCACCATCTGTTAGAAACTCGTGTGGGTAGCATGTGGATTCTTATCCTTCAGAAAAGTAATCAACACAGATACGAAGAAATTCTGGCCAGGCACTCAAATACCTTGATTATTATCTTCGGAGATTGTTAAAACAAGAAAATGCATTACAACATGGCAAGGGAAGGAATCAGCAATTGTCTAAAAGCACATGAAGTGGATTAAAAATGTCCCACTTTGGTTATATCACAATTAGCCTGAAGGAAATAGCATTATAACAGTTTGCTTGGAACAACTTTACACGTTTATAAACTTTTGAAATATGACACTCATAAAAAAAATGGATCAGCTGCAGTTTACCAACTCATAAATGAAAACTATCAATGGAAATCACCTCATATCAATAGGCAGAGCAGGAAAATGCATTCAAAACTTTATGGTGGAAGTTACTGAAGATGATAGGGGACTCTAGTAACTAACTGGCTGTTGACCAGTGGTGAGGGCTCAGCACCTGCTTGTCTACAGGAGGAAACTCCCAGATTAAATACTCATTGGGCAGTAAGTGGGTAGTGGCATCAAGGAGACGGTGAGTGGAAACTTTGACCACTGAGAGCTGCCTGTCAATCAGGGGGAGTCACAGAATTGTTACTGTGCTGAAGGCGGCTGTTCAATCCACTGTGCCTACATCAGCTCCGAACATTTCAATTTAATGCCAATCTCATGAAACCATGTGCATTGGCTATTTAAATAAAAACATCGAATACCCTATTGACCGTCTTTATTTAAGAAAGGATATAAGGAAAAGCCTGGGAAGTACAGATTGATGAGTCTGACATCAGTGGTGGATAGGTTGTTGGAGGGGATTGAGAGATAGGATTCATTTGCTTTTGTAGGGGCAAGGATTAGGGATTGTCAGCACGGCTTTGTGCAAGGGAAATCTTGTCTCACTAACTTGATTGATTACATCTTCAAAAAGCTAAAAAAGATTGATAAGGGCAGAGCAGTAGATGTTGTCTACATGGTCTTTAGTAAAGCCTTTGACAAAGTTTCACACAGTAGACTAATAAGTAAAGTTATGTCACATGGGATTCAGGGTGAGCTTGTCAATTGGATACAAAATTGGCTTAATGGTAAGAGATAAAAGGGTGATGAAGGAAGGTTGTTTTTGGACTGGATGCCTGTGATCAGTGGTGTTCCACAGGGATCGGTGCTGGGTCCACTTTAATTTGTCATCTATGTAAATGAGTTGGATGAGAATTTAGGAGGTATGGTTAGTAAATTTGCAGATCACATTAAAAACTGGTGATATAGTCAACAGGAAAGGTTTTCTAAGATTACAAAGGGATCTTGGTCAATTGGGCCAATGGGCTGAGGAGTGGCAGATGGAGTTTAATTTGGATAAATGTGAGGTGTTGTAATTTGGTAATATAAACAAGGACAGGACTTATATAATTAATGGTAGGACCTTGGGTGGTGTTGCAGAACAGAGACCTAGGGATTCAGGTACATAATTCTTTGAAACTTGCATCACAGATAGACAGGGTGGCTAAAAAGGCGTTTAGCACACTTGCCTTCATTGCTCAGACCATTGAGTATTGGAGTTGGGACATCACGTTGAGGTTCTACAGAATGTTGGGCGAGGCTCTTCTGGAGCAACTTGCATCATTCTGGTCACCTTGTTACAGGAAGGATGTTATTAAATTAGAGAGGGCTCAGAAAAGATTTACCTGGATTTTGCTGGGTCTAGAGGCTTTGAGTTATAAGGGGAGGCTGGATGGGCTGAGATTGAGCTGCTTAAAATGTTTGAAGTATTGGAAAACATCGAAATTTTGGGAGACCAAAACCAGACATCATCAAGCTATAACCACCTTGACTAAATCCAAATGTCCTAAAAACATGAAGGGCTCAATAGGGTACACATGGAGGTGTTTCTGTTTCTTAATGATAAAAAGTCAGGGGCCATCAATGTAAAACAGTCACTAATAAATCCAGTGGGGAAATCAGGAGGAACGTCTTTACCCAAAGGGAGATGGGATTGTGGAACTAACGCAGGAATTGGTGAAATTTGAATTTCGTAAAAAAAAAAATTGGAATTAAAAGTTTGTCTGTCACAACAACCACAAGTATCCACTTCCTCCACTGACGCTCAGTAGCAGCAGTGTGTACTATCTACACGATGCACTGCAGCAATTCACCAAAGATCCTCAGACAGCACCTTCCAAACCCACGACCACTTCCATCTAGAAGGACAAGGGCAGCAGATACATGGGAACACCACCCCCTGCAAGTTCCCGTCCAAGTCACCCACCATCCTGACTTGGAAATATATTACCGTTCCTTCAGTGTCACTGGGTCAAAATCCTGGAATTCTCTCCCTAACGGGCATTGTGGGTCAACCCACAGCACATGGACTGCAGCGGTTCAAGAAGGCAGCACACACCCCCACCTTCTCAAGGGGCAACTAGGGATGGGGCAATAAATACTGGCCCAGGCAGAGATGCTGACACCTTGTGAACACATTGAAAAAAGCAGCTCACGGTCACAATTGTCAATGAGATAGGAGCTACATTATATTATTTAGTTACTAGTGGCTCACCAGCACATTCCCCAGGCAATTAGGGACAGGTAATAAATGCTGGCCTTACCAGCAATGCATTCATCCTGTGAACAGTATCTTTTAAAAAACGTGTTGAGGCAACACAAAGATGTTAAGGGTGCTGTAGAAATGTAAGTTTTCTCCACCTAGTCCATACCACCCTAGGTTCTACAGCTGGGATTATAAAATCTGCAAATAGAAATATAGAAGATAGGAGCAGAAGGCGGCCATTCGGCCCTTTGAGCCTGCTCCACCATTCATCATGATCGTGGCTGATCATCCAACTCAGTAGCCTAATCCTACTTTCTCCCCATAACCTTTGATCCCAGTCACCTCTTGAATACATTCAATGTTTTGGCATCAACTACTTCCTGGGTAATGAATTCCACAGGCTCATCACTCTTTGGGCGAAGAAACATCTCATCTCTGTCCTAAATGGTCTACCCCGAATCCTCAGACCCCTAGTCCTAGACACACCCACCATCAGGAACGTCCACCCTGCATCTACCCTGTCTAGTCCTGTTAGAATTTTATAAGTCTCTATGAGATTCCCCCCTCATTCATCTGAACTCCAGCAAAAGCAATCCTAACCTAGTCAATCTCTCCTCATACATCAGTCCCGTCATCCCCGGTATCAGCCTGGCAAGCCTTCGCTGCACTCCCTCGAGAGCAAGAGCATCCTTCCTCAGAAAAGGTGACCAGAACTGCGCACAGTATTCCAGGTGTGGTCTCACCAAGGCCCTGTATAACTGCAACAACACATTCTTGCTCCTGTACTCGAAACCACATACATAAATATTAATGTATAATAATTATAAATTGATGGATTATGTAAAAACAACTAGAAGCTATTAAACAGTTTGAATACTTCCGGAATAACAACGTTTGTTTGCCTTTTGCCCTGTATGACTGTTGCCTCGCAACCCTGGCTGGATTTGATGCTGCTTCAAAGAAAGACAAAGAAGGAAAGAGGAGGAAAACTATAAGAAAGGGAAGCAGCAGGAAGGAACAGAAAGGCACTCCATTAGTTAAAATTTGAGAGCCCAATTCATTCAACACTTTGGTATGTGGCCTACCTTACAAACTCTGAAAAGCTGAATTGGGACCCCTACTTTGATCTCTTTGATTTCTAACCAACTTTCACAGATACATAACTATCAACAACTTGATTTTGTCAACAAGTAGGTCTGTGGATTGCAAGAATTCATTAATCCCTAACCTTTGTTTGCAGACCATGGGTCATTAAGGATGCTTTTCCTTTGTTTTATTTAAAGTATCATCTCTGCAGTGTTGTTATTATCCCGTGCGCGAGCAAGCGTGTGTGCGCGCGCGCGCACTTGTTTAGAGTTAAAAGGGATACAATTCTCATTGTGGATTATAAATCAGACATTAATCAGTTTTGCCACTTGTTTTAAGGATGAGTTGTGTTATTATAAAGAGATTATTTTGAGTTTATTGGAGAAACCCAGTGAAAATCTTTGGTGTTGTTATCCAGGATAACAAAGAGAAACAATTGGTCATTTTGGCGATTGAATTTAAACAATTACACTGACACTGTAACCTGTAAAATTCTAACTGGACTAGACAGGCTAAATGCAGAAAAGATGATCCTGATGACCAGGGAGTGCAGAACCCAGGGTCACAGTCACTACTTCACCCTACAAGGTGGGCAGCCTGTGGAATTCTCCGCTACAGAAAGCAGTTGAGGTTGAAACATTGAATGTTTTCAAGAAGCAGTTATATATAGTTGTTGGGGCAAAAGGGATCAAGGGGTATGCGGAGTATGCAGGAACAAGGGACTGAGTTTGATGTCAGCCATGATCATATTGAATGGCAGAGCAGGCTCAAAAGGGCTGAATGGCCTACTCCTGCTCCTATTTACTCAGGTGTGACTGTCACATGAAGAAGCTCAAAGAAATGAGGGGGAGTTTAGAACAAATACTTCACATTGATGGAGAGGAGAATGTGAACACTACCACCATGAGTTTATTTGGTCAGAAACTAAACTCAAAGAAAATGAAATACACAGGCTCACAGAATTATTAGTGTGGAAGGAGGCCATTAGGCCTATCATGACTGCAGTGGTTCTACTACCTGGTGCCATTCTTCCTTTTCCACAAATACTTGGGCATTATTTAAATTAAAGCAATCATTCAATACCCTCTCAAAAGCCTCAAGTGAACCAGCACAAACCTTGTCTAAATTTTACAAGTCTCTATGAGATCCCCCTCATTCATCTGAACTCCAGCAAAAATAATCCCAACCTAGTCAATCTCTCCTCATACATCAGTCCCACCATCCCCGGAATCAGCCTGGTAAACCTTCGCTGCATTCCCTCGAGAGCAAGAGCATCCTTCCTCAGAAAAGGAGACCAAAACTGCACACAATATTCTAGGTGTGGCCTCACCAAGGCCCTGTATAACTGCAACAACACATCCTTGCTCCTGTACTCGAAACCTCTCGCAATGAAGGCCAACATACCATTTACCTTCTTTACCACCTGCTGCACCTGCATGCTTACCTTCAGTGACTGACACACAAGGACTCCCAGGTCCCACTGCACCTCCCCTCTCCCAATTTACAGCCATTCAGGTAGTGATCAGCCTTCTTGTTTTTGCTTCCAAAGTGAATAATCTCACATTTATCCAAATTATACTGCACCTTTAATAACCCCATATTTACCCAAACATGTGGAGGATGCGGAGGAAATTGACCAGAACAGTGCAAGGAATGAGGGACTTCAGTGAATGTAGACAGACTGAAGAAGCTGGGTTTGTTTTCCTTTACAGCAGAGAAGGTTAAGGAGAGATTTCATAGAAACTGCCCAGAACCAGCAGAGGCTGCATAGAATAAACAGGGAGAAACTATTTCCACTAACAAGATGGTCAGTATCCAGAGGACTGAAATCTCATACTGTTAACAAAAATCCTGAGGGAAGATGAGAATGTTGCTTTTCATGCAGGAAGTTATGATCTGGGATGGACTGTCTGAAAGGGTACTGGAAGGAAAAGGAACAGCAAAAGGGAACGGAAGAGATATTTGGAAAGGAAAATTTTGGATGATCGGGGCAGGCAATGGCCTAGTGGTATTATGTCTGGACTGCTAATCCAGAGACCCCAGTAATTTTCTGGGGACGTGGGTTTGAATATTATCACGCTGATGGTGGAATTTGAATTCAATAAAAATATCTGGAGTTAAGAGTCTAATGATATCCATGAATCCGTTGTCAATTGTCAGGAAAAACCCATCTGGTTCACTAATGCCCTTTAGGGAGGGAAACTGCCATCTTTACCTGGTTTGGCCTACATGTGGCTCCAGGCCCACAGCAATGTGGATGAGTCTTAACTGCCCTCTGGGCAATAAGTGATGGCCTAGCCAGCGATGCCCTCAACCCATGAATAAGTAAAGGAAACAAAAATCATGGGAAAGGCCAAGTGGAGAATTCTTTCAAAGAGCCAGCACAAGGAAGCTGCTCAGAGTTCTGAGTGTATGAATCACACCACTGCACATGTACTGCCCACAGAGAGCTTAAACTCAGATTCATTGGTCTCACATTAGTCGTGAAATATCTAATTAATCAGCTTCCTTTCAACAGGATACTCAAAGCAATCCTGTCATCATCTGCATTCAATGCTTCATGCTGTTTGGCATCTTAACACAATCAAGACATCACCTGAACCTCATATGCTAGAATGGAGATGTACTGCTCACCTTAAATCATTTCTAGGACAGTAGTGAGCAGTAATGCAATAACTGCAGCTCTATTGCTTCACCAGTCACTGTGTATTCCTGCAAAATAACTCACAACCACAGGTAGTTACGTTACATAGAACTTATAACACACTCACAGGCCACTTGGCCCAACTGGTCCAAATGCTCCATCGTCTCTTCCCACCCTATAGACACAACCGGTTGTTCCTTTCTCTCTCCTGTGTTTAACCAATATTTATTTATATTTACCTCAAACATTCCCTGTGTGAGCATGTGCCACATTCTCTGGGTAAAGATGTTTCTATTGGATTCATCACTGGATTAATCGGCAACTGTGTTAGGTTTAAGGCTCCTAGTTTTCTGGCCTCTAGAGGATCTGGAAAAATCTACCCTAAAACTAGCCTTTCCAAATCTTAAAAACCTGTCCCAGGTTATGTCTTGACTTCTACTTGAGAGAAAAGAACTCCTGCATCTTCAGTCTCTCTCCAAGGTTTCGGTACTGTCCCTGTGAACCTTTTCCACACCATCCTCAGTGACTCTACATCCTACAGGACACTGTGGGGCCTGATCATTTTCAGAATTGAAAAGAAAAGCAATTGGCAAGACAGGACCGGCCAACTGGCTCATCAAGCTTGCTCATAACTGGATAGCTGGACAGTTGTGACTAGAATACCTACTCCTCAATTAACACTATCCTTAATACCCCAAACAGGAACAACAGACACTAATGACTCAGTACAGGTTTATCCCAGACAACAACTACACACCAAGAGAGACCACGTTAAACAAACTACAACCTCCACTATGAAACACCAACTCTACACTGACGCCAGATCAGAGATCATCTTGATTTCAACATTTTCTTCCTAGTTTCCAAATCACTGATGGTCTGACCGGCACACACCACTCCCCCCATCCCAATCTCCTCCAGTCCGACGACTTTCCAAGATCTCTAGTCTCTTGCACAAATCCCTAATATTTATCACTTCACCAATGGTGTCCATGCCTTCAGCTTCCTAAATCCTAAATTCTGGAAATCCCTTCTCAAACTTTTCTATTCCTATCTCTTTCTTTAAAACACGCAGCTGTCCCAATATTTACGTGGCTTAGATTAAAAATTTGTTTGATTCGTTTAAACATTTTACTATGTTCAAAGGTACTGCATTAATTTGCAAGTTATTGTTGTACCAACAACTGTTGCTGTTAATTGACAAAACTGTTGCGAGTTTCATAGATCTGTTTGCTGTTCCTTTGCCATCAGCCAGGCACTTTCTCAGCAACTCAGCCATCCAATACCAATGCTAAATTAACAGTATTTGTACAAATCAAAAATAACCTCTCATTTAAGCATTGAGATCAATAAATACAGCTTCCACTTTTTATAAAAGGAGGGTCTGGCATTCACTCTGCTCCAAGACTTGTTCCCCACTTGCTCAGAGAATCACAAAGACCAGTTGTGGTTGGAATCTTGGGAGACTCATTGTAATTATTGTGAAACTGGAATTGACAAAATGAAGATGATCAAAAGCAAAGCCACCATAGATGCAGAAGTGAAACAAAAGCAGATCATTCTGGAACTACTCAGCAGTCTAACGGAGAAGTCGGGCTAATCTCTCTTATTTTGATTAAAAAGATCACAGACCTGAAACTCCGATTATCATTAGAGTCATACAACTCGGAAACAGATCCTTGGGTCCAACTCGTCCATGCTGTGCAAGTTTCCTAAACTAGAACCATTTGCCTGCATTTGGTCCAATCCCTCTAAACTTTTCCTATTCATACACCTGTCCAAATGTCTTTTAAAATGTACCTGCATCTAACACTTCCTCTGGCAGTTCATTCCACATACACAACACCTTCTGTGTGATAAGGTTGCCCGTGTCCTTTTTAAATCTTTCTCCTCTCACCTTAAAATTACACACCCTAGTTTTGAATTCTCCCAACCTGGGAAAGAGACCTTTGTTATTCACCTTAACTATGATTTTATAAACCTCTATAAAGGTTACCCCTCAACCTCCTACGCTCCATTGAAAAAAGTCCCAGCCTCTCCTTGTAACTCAAAACCTCCATTCCGGGCAACATCCTGGTAAATCTCTTCTGAACACTCTCCAATTTAATAACGTCCTTCCTACAGCAGGGCAACCAGAACTGTACTGCATTTTTCTGGTTTTATTGCTCAATAGATCATTAGCTCACACTCCAATTCTGCCATTTCTGAGGGGGGAGGGGCCCAACACTGTTCCAGGCCCGAGGAATCCAATTCCTCAGTGCTTAACACCAACTACAAAATGGATATACTGCTGCAGTCTCACATATTAAAATCTACACGGAGCAGGATCGAGGGGCTGAATGGCCTGCTCCCAGTTTGTATAAGGGACACCATCAGAATGGAGTTATGCTGAGGCTCACTCTCTGGCAGTGGAGTCAGAACCATGTGGGAACTAGTCCCGAGTCTTCAATTCACAGTTCAGTGTCAGGAAGAGAGTGCTGAGAGAGTACTGCTCTGTATAAGAGACTGTCTTTAATGCAATATTAAACCACTGCCCTTTATAATGGATGAAAACAATCCCATGGTGTTATTTAAAAAAAAGTAGAGTTCTACCCTGTGCTCGAGCCAATGTTCAACCACTAACTAGCATTCTTCAAGCAGGTTACCTGATCACTAGCAAACATCAAAGTGTGGGATCTTACTATGCAGAGGTTGGCTGCCATGTATCCGACATTTCCAAAAAGGACCAGACTTCAAGAAGATCTTAGGGAATCCAGAGGCATGGCAGGTGCTATGGGAATGCACGATCTTTATCTCTAACAAGTTGCCAATTTATCTGCAACAACTGCGTGTTGGTTAGCTCAGTTGGCTGGATGGTTGGTTTGACGCTAGCAGTGTGGGTTCAATTCCTACACTGGCTGAGGTTACCGTGAAGGATTCTCCTTCTCACTCGCTTCCCCCTCGCCTGAGGCATGGTGACCCTCAGGTTAAACCAACATTAGTCACCTCTCTGCAATGGTTCGGTAAGACTATAGTGACCTTACCTTCTGTAAAGCATCCAACACCAAAAGGAAAACCACACGATCTGAAACTCAAAAGCACAGCATCATCCCATAAACTGTTCACAATGATCAAGATTACAGGTTGGGCAGTCCACAGAGTCTTCAGAACAGGACAGGATTGACAACCCAGTTGCAGAAATAGTGCAGTTAAAAGCAGCAATTAACAGTGAGTATAATGTGGTGTATTCACATCACCCAACCATCCAAATCAGGCAGTGTCCTGCTCTCCCCACAACTCACCGGTGACTGGAGCTTCAATGTCCAGCATTGTCTTCTCTTGATGGAGAATGGATGCCCCTTCTGTTATAATCCGCATTGCTGCAGCCTCCTCCACACGGCCCTCTTTAGTAAGATGAGCCTTAAGCACATCCACACGTGGCTTCCCATCGTGGTCAAAGACCTCTTTAACCGTCAACCGGTGGCTGGGAGGGAAGGGAACGGCTGTGGGGAGAAAGGGGAATATGATATCACCATGTGTCACACCAACCTGCAGATCAGTCAGACGTACAGGGATCAGACAGCAATCACTCTCTACTTTCTCCGTTATGTTTGAAGCACTGTTTACTAAACATCTGCAGAATGAAATGGAAACAAAGTTTTTGAAGCAACCTCCTGTGGGATTTCATGTCAGTTGAAACTTTGAGTCAGAAAGTTGTGGGTTCAAGACCTACTCGCTCACAGAGATTTGGCCATTAAGTCTGAGCGGACACTCCCAACAGTGCAGCACTCCCTCGATGCCACAGTGGAGGTGACAACTTTCAGAGATGATGCCAACTCAAGATTCCATCCAGCCTCTACACTTCCAAAGGACAAGGTAGTTGTCTTCAACGTCCTGGCCAATAACAACGGCCTTTATTTCATAGGTATAGGAACTTGCTTTGTACAAACTGGTGGCTGCATTTCCAACATTGCAAGAGTGACTACACCGCAAAATGTACTCCACTGATTGTGAATCTCCTTGGGGTGTTCTGATGCCAAGAAAAGTGCTACATAAATGCAGAGATAGCAGAAGAAGGGTCTCGACCGGAAACATCAGCTTTCCTGCTCCTCTGATGCTACCTGGCCTGCTGTGTTCCTCCAGCTCCACACTGTGCTACATAAATGAAGGCACCTTTTTCTTCCAATGGGAAGAGAAACGATCAATACGTTTTACAAGGGGTTCAGTGATTCAGATCAACAGATTTTACATTTGCTCTTTCCAGAAGAAACATATTTGAAAACAGTGGCACAAGCCTGACAATATCAAGCTGACTTTAAAAAAATGTACTGTCTGAGCTGACATACAAAGAAGAAAGCCAGATTGTCAATCATGTAATTTCTGGTGGTTCCACTTTACTGCAACGTCTACTCAACGGGAAGAGATCATGAGCAGATTGATGGTCATTCCTGACAGTCCAGCTGCAGCCAGGAGAGATGTCCCATCAGCTCAGGTCCGGGTTCAGAGACACACCGGTGCTTGAGTACACTAATCCAGGCAAACACTCCAGTGCATTAGTGAGCGAGTGCCGCACTGTCAGGAGGTGATTTCTCTCACCAGAGGTTGCTACCTACCGAGTCATTCCTGGCAATTACACAAACCAAGGGTTACTTTGTTTGGGAAGTCTTGCAATACAAATCAGTGATGGTAGTTTTATTGGTGAATGCTTTGTACCTGGTGTCTGTCCAGGCGCAACATTTTATTGTTTACCGTCAGTTTAGCTCAATTTCTTCACCTGGGTACCTTTCTATACTGAAATTGATGCACAGAAGCAACTATAAGGCACAAGTCAGGAATGTGATGGAATACTCCCCGCTTGCCTGGATGCGTACAGCCCCAACAACACTCAAGAAGTTCGACACCTTCCAGGATAGAGTAGTCTGCTTGATTGATGCCACATCCACTCTTTCCCACCAATGACACTCAGTAGCAGCAGTGTGTATTATCTACAGGGCTCCTTAGACAGCACATTCCAAGCCCATTCCCATTACCATTACCTCTGCCCTCTAAAAGGACAAGGACAGCAGATACAGAGGAACACCACCCCCTGCACCTGCAAGTTCCCCTCCTTGTGACAAAAATCACCAGTTTAGCATCTGCAGCTAATATTAACACTTGGTGGGGGAGGTGGGGTTCAGGAGTGATTTACTTTGAAGAAAATGCAGCTCTTTTGACCATGGTATTTTGTTTGCAAATGTCTCAATGTTTTGTGACCACCAATAATTTCACTTAGTTTTTATCTATATGAAAATGAACTAGATGCAAAACATTTAATTATCCAGCCATACAGAGGAGCTGATTAACCACTTATTGTATTTGAATTTTTATAGAATCTATTTCTGGTACTGTAATTTTTGGAGAAAGATTGAATTAAGCAACACAATTAATATGAAGTGGGAATTTAGTATTTAAAAAAAGAAACCAGCTCATTTGAATTAAGCAACTTTGAATTAAGAGCACACAGGAGTATTCAATCTTTGAAGTAGCTGCTGATCTTATACAGCAATAGTCCAGCAAAACAGATTCAGTCTTTTCTTAAATTACAAAACATTTCAACATTCGGACTGGAGGTCTGTGACCAGCGGCGTACCGCAAGAATTGGTGCTGGGTCCACTGCTTTTGGTCATTTACATAAATGATCTGAATGTGAATATAGGAGAGATGGTTAGTAAGTTTGCAGATGACACCAAAATAGGTGGGGTAACGGAAAGTGACCTTGGGATTCAGGTTCATAGTTCCTTGAAATTGGAGTCGCAGGTAGACAGGGAATGAAGGTGGTGTTTGGTATGGTTGCCTTTATTGGTCAGTGCATTGTGTATAGGAGTTGGGAGGTCATGTAGCAGCTGTACAGGACATTGGGTAGGCTACTTTTCAAATACTGCGTGCAATTCTGGTCTCCCTGCTATAGGAAGGATGTTGTGAAACTTGAAAGGGTTCAGAAAAGATTTACAAGGATGTTGCCAGGGTTGGAGGGTTTGAGCTATAGGGAGAGGCTGAATAGGCTGGGACTATTTACCCTGGAGTATCAAAGACTGAGAGGTGACCTTATAAAGGGGCATGGATTGGGTGAATAGTCAAGGTCTTTTACCCAGGGTAGGGGAGACCAGAACTAGAGCGGACAGGTTTAAGGTGAGAGAGGAAAGATTTAAAAGGGATCTAAGGGGCAACTTTTTCACAGAAGGTGGTGTGTGTATGGAATGAGCTGCCAGAGGATGTTGTGGAGGCTGGTACAGTTACAACATTTAAAAGGCATCTGGATGGGTACTTGAATAGGAAAGGTTTACAGGGATATGGGCTAAATGTTGGCAAATGAGACTAGATTAATTTAGGATATCTCGACGGCATGGATGAGTTGGACTGAAGGGTC
Organism: Rhincodon typus; assembly: GCF_021869965.1. NCBI lineage: Eukaryota > Metazoa > Chordata > Chondrichthyes > Orectolobiformes > Rhincodontidae > Rhincodon > Rhincodon typus. Next base: position 176,201,274 of record NC_063332.1, read on the forward strand.
TGTTTCCATGCTGCATGATTCTGTGTAAATAGTTAGGATATTGGAGAGTACTCAATGTTAATTCTACCTCCATGCAGTCATGTTTGAAGATGTTGCCATAAACAGTGCTTTAACTTTCTACAATTGTTACAAGCTGGAGTTAATATTTTACTAAGAGACATTCCCTTTGAAATTCTATACTTGCTTTAAGCAGAAATAGTAAATTCACTCACCATTTCAAAAGCTGGAACTGTTCTGTAACTATGTAAGTAGGACAGGTGTTTTTCAAATTAAAAATTTCAGCTGCAATTTTTAAACTTGGTATAAAATAAAAATCTCCAAAATGAAAGAAAAGAAGATTAGTTCTTGCAGGTTTCTTCATAGAAACATATGAAAAAATAAATCCCAGACTGCCACTGTATAAAACTTTAATCACGAAGCTCCCTGGAGCAGCAATTGAGCAAGGAAACATTCCGCCGGGTTCCAGGTTCTGACATTTACAGCTACCTTCAGTCTGCAGCTTGTTTTTCCTCTGTACGTCATATTCTCCTCACCTGTAACATTCTGACTCGGAACCTTCCCTTGGTGTTTGCCAGTTTTACTATTTGTAAAGCCAACAATGTTTCAAAGTGCGTTTGTGTAGGTACATAAAAATGACATTTGATATTTCTTCTTCTTGTCAATCTGCTTTTTCTCAGTTTTTTTTAAACTGAACTAGTGATCAGCAAGCAACGATCTAAACGTGTGCATCTGTGGGTATGCAGGTGAATGACAGTCTGGCTGTGGGGATGGTTCATGAGTGATCTGACTCAACAACAGTGATGTGAAGTAGCATAGCACCTTCAGTGTAAGACAGCACCTTTGAGTGTTTCACATGAGTATAAGGCAGCTAACAATATAAACAGGAGAGCATGCTGAAAGAGGCCAGTTGAAAGGAGCACCTTAAAAGGAGGTGGTGTTCTGAGGAAGGGTCACTCGACCCAAAAAGTTAACTCTCACTTCTCTCCGCAGATGCTGCCAGATTTGCTGAGCTTTACCAGCAATTTCTGTTTTAGTTTCTGATTTACAGCATCTGCAGTTCTTTCGGTTTTTAAAAGGAGAAGGTCTTAGGAATGGAATTCCAGAGCTTAGGGCTCAGGAGGTTAAAGCCATGTCTGCTAACAGTAAAGTGATTAAGAATGGCCAGGTAGAGTGGCAGCTGCTAGAGAGATCCACAAGACAGAACTCAATTCCCAACACAACAGAAACAGTCTTAGAATCCTAACGAAAGAAATTCATTTGACTTAAGTCACTATGAAGTGTCTTGCCAGTGAAGCACACACAGCTGTGAAGGAGTATATTATTCATTCTTCCATCTATTATCCAATTATAGCGTAACGTTTTTGGAAAATAACTACCCTCTAATGCTGAGCCGTTTACACTAAACATGGAACATTTGCCACCAGGAATCAAAGTTGTGATCAAAAACATAAACATCTCCACAGGTACAAGGGCAGGGAAAGCACAAACCAACTCCAACAGTAACCAGGCTGAAAATGGGTCAGAGACAAACCCAACACAATGGATGAGTTGGAACACTGACCAGTCCCGAGTGAAGTCAGAAAGTGCCTGTTACCCCAATGGTTAAATATAAACAATACATCATTTGCCCCAAAACTTTGAAATTCAGTTAGAATTTTCAAGTCTGAGTGTGACTGGCAGGTTGAAACATTGGTGGACATACAGCAGAACTCAGTAGGACACATAGCCCAATGCTGCTGATTTCTGTCTTCCTGATACACGGACACGGTGACACAAAACTCGGACACAGTTCCTGCCATCCCAGGCTGATGGGGGCTCACTACCAGCGTCACTAACTTAAATCCAGCGATATCAAGACTGTGACACAGGACAGGCACAAGAGCTTGCAGTTCTCCAAACCCAGTCAGCGTCAAAAGGTATCAACTTAATCAGAGAAAGTGCACAAAATTGCTCAATCTAATAAATCTGTGCGCCACAGACAGGAAAATAGAGACACAAAAATGTGCAGAATAAATGGGTTACCCCTGGGAAATGCAGTGTTACAGGGATAGGGTGGGGGAGTGGGTCTGGGTGGGATGCTCTTCGGAGGGTCAGTGCACACTCGATAGGCCAAATGGCCTCTGTGTGTACGTAGAGGTTCAAAGTTTCTTCTACGCTTCTATGACAAGTTAATTAATATGGGCTAGTAGGAACTGCCGATGCTGGAGAATCTGAGATAACAAGGTGTACAGCTGGATGAACACAGCAGGCCAAGCAGCATCAAAGGAGCAGGAAAGCTGACGTTATCTCGTAATTAATATGGGCCCAGTTTTTAAACACTGGTATTTTTGTGCACAGTTTATAAGAAAACTGGGGGACTTTCAATCAGCATTAAAACAGGGATGTCTGAGATTGCAGAAGACAAAGATTTTTTGGTAATAAACAAATTTTTGATATTAAAGTGGCACATTAAATCACACTTTCACAGATTGGGCCCCACTAGATACACATATCAGTTATTACTGTGCAAAATATTCATTAAAAATATCCAGCAGCAAAATGTCATTATCAAAATCTGAACATACACCAGGTATAAACCATTGGGAACTGTTCATCTATAACACTATCAAAACAACCTTCTCGTAATACAAACCTTCACTACAAAATTAAACTTGGTTTTCAATTCGTCAGCAGAAACCAGTGCACAAAGATAGTCATGGATTGCTCAGTGATTAACAAACTGGGTGCAGGATAGAAACATAAAGGATAGGAGCCGAAGGAGGCCATTCAGTCCTTCGAGCCTGCTCAGCCATTCACATTGATCCTGGCTGATTGTCCAACCCAGTAGCCTAATCCTGTTTTTTCCCCATAACCTTTGATCCCATTCGCCCCAAGCGCTATATCTAGTCACCTCGAATACATTCAATGTTTTGGCATCAACTACTTCCTGTGGTAATGAATTCCACAGGCTCACCACTCTTTGGGTGAAGAAATGTCTCCTCATCTCTGTCCTAAATGGTCTACCCCCAAACCTCAAACTGTGATCCCTGGTTCTGGACACACCCACCATCGGGAACATCCTCCCTGCATCTACCCTTTTGTGTAATTTTGGTGTGTAAAAACTGGCTGCCTTGTTTACCTTATTATGACAGTGAATCCACTTCAAATAAACATTTCCCAAAACAGAGACCCCAAGCGACGAACGATGTCAATCCTAAATTATCTCAAAAACAGCAAGAACTGATGTCCCAACTTCTGATACAGCAGTTACACCTGTCCCCTCAACTCCTCGGCTTAATAGCAAAGTTCTTTTAACTTTAACATTGCAAGCTAAATGAGCACGTCAAAAATCAATGTGACTGAGCACAACTGACACCTACACACACGGACGTGTGCACAAACATGGGGCACAGAGAGGGACAGAGATAAACTTGGCACATAGGAAGATGGTCGTGGTCATTGGAGATCAGTTATCTCAGCTCCAGGACATCTCTGTAGGAGTTCCTCAGGGTAGTGTCCCAGGCCCAACTATCCTCAGCTGCTTCATCAATGACCTTCCCTCCATCATGAGGTCAGAAGTGGGGATGTTCACCGATGATTGCACAATGTTCAGCACCATTTGCGACTCCTCAGACACTGAAACAGTCCATGTTCAAATGCAACAAGATCTGACAAATGGCAAGTAACATTCACACAACAGAAATGTCAGGCAACAACCATCTCCAGTAAGAGATAATCTAACCACCACCCTTTGACTTTCACTGGTGTTACCATCACTGAATCCCCCACTATCAACATCCTGGGGGTTACTATTGTTCGGAAACTCAACTGGACTCGACAGATAAACACAACGGGTACAAGCGCAGGTCAGAGGCTCAGAACCCTGCGGCGAGTAACTCACCTCTTGACTCCTCAAAGCCTGTCCATCATAGACCAGGCACAAGTCAGGAGTGTGATGGAATACTGCCGACTTGCCTGGATGGGTGCAGCCCCAACAACAATCAGGAAGCTCAATACCGACCAGGACAAAGCAGCCCACTTGCCTGGCACCACATCCACAAACATCCACTCCCTCCACCACCGACGCTCAGTACCAGCAGTGTGTACTATCTACAAGATGCACTGCAGAAATTCACCAAAGATCCTCACACAGCACCTTCCAAACCCATGAACACTTCCATCTAGGACAAGGGCAGCAGATGCATCAGAACACCACCCCCTGCACATTCATCTCCGAGCCACTCCTCATCCTGGCTTGCTGGGTCAAAATCCTGGAATTCCCTCCCTAAGGGCATTGAGAGTCAACCTACAGCACAGGGACTGCAGCGGCTCATGAAAGCAGCTCACCACCACTTTCTCAAGGGACAACTAGGGACAGGCAATAAATGCTGCCCAGCCAACAATGCCCACATTCTACAAAAGAATAAAAAAAATGCAGGCATCCAGGGAGGCAGGCACACGGACAGCACAGTGCTATTTCAAATGAAGAAACTAACTTAACCATTCTCTGAACTGTAACTCCTGTCGGTGCCTGTTTTTAAAGGAGCATCACTGATGCAGCTCCGGCTCCTGCATTCCTTATCAAAATGCTTCTTGGTAAATTTTGCAGCAGGCATCTTTGGAAGCATAAAAAAAAATGGAATGAAACTAGATATAACTGGCAAACCCAATGAGAGAAACAAAACTGCATTGGTGCAGCAACAAATATTCTTCGGACATGGCATTTGTGTTCTGAAGGAGGGTCACTGGACCCGAAACATTAACTCTGCTTTCTCTCTCCAGATGATGCCTGACCTGCTGAATATCTCCAGCAGTTTCCATTTTTGTATTTGATATCTGGTTGGTTGAAGAAGGGTGAAGAGCATTCCTCAGCCTCAAACTTACATTGTACCTGACAAGAAATATCTGGTGTTAACACCGAACACCACAGACTGATCATGGTTCCATACTTCAGCTCTATTGTACCTTGATATCACTTCAAACGGTTAGCTCTTACACTAACAAGATGGAAAATACAACAAAGGCAACACATACAAACAGGTTAACAGGAATGTTTTGTTGCTGGACGAATCAGAACGAAATCCAGTTCTATTAGGAAGTTTGATTTGGAACAATGCATGTCCTTTATCAACAGAATAACTGCTGGGTGGGAGGGAGTTTGCAGTACAGCCTCCAAATTAATGCACATTCAAAACTTCAGCTTTTCACTCAAAGCTCATATCAAACACATTAGCAACTGACTGCTACAGGTCCAATCTCTCAAAGCATCAAAAGCATTTATGTCAGGATTACTGTAGTAGGCTGGCTGGTGTTTTAGCTAATGCTGCAAACTGAGCCACCAGCCCTGTTCCCTTCACTGCTGGCAACTGGGTACAAATGAATAGATCACCCTAAAAGCCACTTGAACATTGATCCTTAATGTAAGTGAATCAAGATGACAGTCAGCAGAAATTTTACTAAATCAGCACTGGTATTGTCTCAAACGTATATTCATGTTTCATCTTTTACAAAGTAAACCATCCCAAGATATTCCATAGGAATGCTCTTGTGGCATAGTAGTAGCATCCCTACCCCTAGACTGGGAGGCACAGGTTTAAGTCCCACCTGCTCCAGAAGAGTGTAATAACATCTCTGAACAGGTTGATTAGAAAAATAGGTTAGCTCAGTTGGCCGGATAGCTGGTTCATAATGCACAATGATGCCAACAGCTTGGGTTCAATTCCTGCATCAGCTCAGGTTATCATGAAGGAATGTCATTCTAAACCTCCACGAGGCATGGTGACCCATAGGTTAAACCACTAACCATTGTCTCTCTCTCTCTAATGAGAGCAGCCCTATGGCCTGGCAAGACACCGGTGACTTTTTTTCTATAACCCACGATTACCTGGCTGATCAACAATCTATCTCAGCCTTAAATATACACAAGGACCCTGTCCCCACTGCTCTCTGTGGCAAGGAGTTCCAAAGACTTTCAACCCTCAGAGAAGAAATTCCTCCACATCTCAGTCTTTAATTACCATCCTTTATTCTGAGACTTTGCCCTCAGGACCTAGACTCCTTCATGAGGGGAAGTCCTCAAAACCATTCATAACTTGTAATGTGTTTTACTGTTTTAAATAAACTAACCCACAGAATTAATCGATCCCTAATGAGCAACTGATTATTAGGCCATCATCATTAACATGGCACCTACAACTCTCCCTATCACTGTGACCTCCTTTAACCCTGTGACAATCCAAGATTTCTGCATTGCTCCAATTCTAGCCTCCTGTACATCCCTATTCCCTTGCTCTGTCGTTAGGAGCCATGTTTTAAGCTGCTTGGGCAGATAGCTCTTGTAATTCGCTCCTTCTGTAAGAGATTCGTTAAAACCTACCTCATCAACCAAGTTGTGGCAAACTCTCCAAACAGTCCCCCACATGGGTTAGAGTCAAATTCTATTTGAGACTGTTTCTGTGAAGTGCCTTGCAAAGGTTTAATATGTTTAAGGTGCTACATAAATGCAAGTTCTTGTTTCATTCCACTTTTACACCAACAGAGAACAGTTGTTAAATGTAATGCTGGGAGGGCAAAAACCTTGACTAGTACCCATTGCAAGTATCACTTTTGGTTTACACCTCTACTAGAGTGTGAAAGAAACACCTAGTCAATGCAGGTTATCTACCTAAATCCATGTGAACTGGAACAAAATCAATATTTTACTTCCCAGATACCTGTTTATTTGATACAAACAAGAGGGCCCCTTTTGCAGATGTTTATTTGCAAACATTCACAGAAAGAAAAAGCACTTTCATTAGCCTAACACATGAGGATCTTAGTGAGGCATCCTTTACCCACCGCCAACAACAACCCAACACCGAGGTATCAGGCATCTTGACAGATACAGAAATGGGCAGGGAGTAAAGGGATATGGACCATACAAGAGGCAATAGGTTTTCAGTTTAGACAAGGGTCATGAGTCAGTGCAGGCTTGGTGGGCCAAAGGGCCTGCTCCTGTGCTGTTCTTGGAGATGAAGACACAAGATTATTGTAATAAAGCAGATTGGCATGTTCAAAACCTGGCAGCAACAATGGAGGGAATTGAAATGGAATAAAGACCACCCATATCCTATCAGTAGGAGTGTTTCCCCAGTGTTCACAACTGGGTCGAGTTTTACCAACTTGGCCTCAATTACAGCAGGCTATGAAAGTATTCAGACAGGACAGCCCACAGCAAACACATCACACATGCCAGATAAGATCGAGCCTGACTCAGCGTCAAACGGAACTAATTTGTTTGTTACATATTACACCCTTCCCCTCCCCTGGCTCTAACCTTCTCAGTTATGCCACTCTCCTTGATCTCTCTAACCTCCTCCAGCCCTCAAATATCTGGGCTCTTAGCATTTTCACTTCTTGTGCATTCCCTATTTTAAGAGCCTGGACCCCATGCTATGCTGCTGCAGCCTTCCTGTTATAAAAAGGACAGAGGGGCACTGGAGAGGGTGCAAAAAAAAGATTAACCAGGATGATTTCAGAACTCAGAAGTTATACCCACCAGGAAACACTGAAGAGGCTCAATTTCCTTTCTGTCGAAAAGGCTGAGAGGTAATGTGACAGAGATCACTTCTTTATGAAGGGCTTGACAGGGCAGACAGAGAGAAAATGGTTTTGCTGTGGGTGATATCAAAACATGGGCTCATCAATGCAAGAGTCATTAATAACCCAAGGGGGAATTCAGAAGAAGCCTCTTTACCCAGAGAACAGTGACAGTGTGGAACTCACTCCTCTCTCAACAAAGTGATTAATGCAAAATGCACAGTCGCTGCTTTGGGAAAGTAAGTTACAGGTGAACAGGCAAAGGAGAAAGGATGTTCTCAAGAGCCCTTGTGGTGTGTTGGTAGTGTCCTTGCCTTGGAGCCAGGAGTCCCAGGTTCACTTCCCACCTGCCCCAGAGAAACAACATTTTTCTGAACAGGTTATTGAGATGGAGAGCAGTGGGAAGGTAGTGGTGCTGAGCACAGATGCTGACAAACCAGATGCATTATGGACATGATGAAACTCCACATTTCTCTCAAGATAGCTCACATAGTTTGCTCCTTTACAAAAGGATTGGTGGGACAATTCAACATGAGCTTCAGAACTTCACACTCGTGAGGACAGACCAGTTACTGGTATGTAACTTCACATTCCAGATGATACTTGAAATAAAAACATCTGCTGGGTCCTCCCTCTTCTCCAAAGGATCTTGTGGCTGTTACAGAACTGCAGGGCCATAGTGCCAGAACGAAGGTTGTGGGATAGCTGCCTACCAGCAGGAAGCTAAAGTGACAATTAGAGGACATCACCTTCACTGTGTACCTTTACATTCTGCTTTCCAGTTTTATAGGCACAATGCAGATACTGATGAGAGTAAAATGCCTTTCAAATATCCGCTCACCTGTCTCTACTATGACTGTAAAGTGGAAAGTTACTTTAATCTACAAATTTTTTTTACTGTTTATATTGATCTGTCATGTTTTAAATACACTGATAGAAACTCGTTAGGTTGGGAATTGTTTAATGATCGAACGCGAAGGAAATGGAAGTAAGGCATTTGTATTTGCACCTTAGACCCCATCACCTGGTTTTTAATGTGAATGTGTGTGTGTGTGTGTGTGTGTGTGTGTGTGTGTGTGTG
>NC_063332.1:176209921-176211223 GCF_021869965.1 Rhincodon typus
TGTGTGTGTGTGTGTGTGTGTGTGTGTGTGTGTGTGTGTGAGCGAGAGAGCGAGAGTGGGTGTAAGAGGTGGAGTGTGGCAGGGGTGGTGAGGGACATTGTTACAGGTTATTACAACAAGAAATAGGACAGAGTTTATGGGAAGGGGCAGGAATCTAACTTCAGGCACAGCAGATTGGGGGAGGGGAGTTCAGGGTACAGTCAATGCAGAATACAAAACAAGGTAAATAAGCTTGTAGCGCAATGTGGTAGGTATCACAGAGATGTGCCTGCAAGGCCTTCAGAGCTGGGAATTAAATATCCAAGGACACACATCCTATCAAAAGGATAGGCAGAAGGGGAAGGGCTGCTTTGTTTGTAAGAAATAAAATTAAATCGAAAGCAAGAATTGATGTAGCGTTGGAAGGCATAGAATCTCTATGGGTAGACTTGAACTGCAAAGGTAACAAAAACCCGGATGGGAGTTGTGTACAGCCCCCCGAGCAGTGATCAGGATATGGGGAAGAAAGTAAATCCAGAGATCGAAAAGACATGTAAGAAAGGCACCTATTACAATAATCATGGGGAACTTCAATATGCAGGTGGGCTGGGAAAATCAGGTTGGCAGTGGATGCCAAGAAAAGGAACAAAAACAGAAGTTGCTGGAAAAGCTTAGCAGGTCTGGTAGCATCTGTGAAGAAAAAAAGTCAGAGTTAATGTTTCAGGTCCAGTGACCCTAACTCAGAACTGGAAAATTATGCAATGTCTACAAGATGGTTTTTTATAGCAGCCTGCGGTACAGCTCATTAGGGAACAGGTATTTGATGATATGTAATGAGGCGGGCTGGATTAGGGAATTTAGACTGAAGGAACTCCGAGGGGACAGTGACCATCATATAATCCAATTCACCCCAGAGTTTGAGGGGGAGAAGCTTAAATCAGACGTAACGGTATTACAATTGAGTAAAGGTAACTACAAAGACATGATGGAGGAGCTGGCTAGAGACAATTGGAAGGGGAGCCTAACAGGGAAGACAATGGAGCAGCAATGGCAGGGGTTTCTGGGAGTAAAGAGACAACAAGGTGCAGGGCTGGATGAACACAGCAGGCCAAGCAGCATCATAGGAGCAGAGAGGCTGACATTTCGGGCCTAGACCCTTCATCAGAAAAGGGGGAGGGGAAGGGGGTTCTGAAATAAATAGGGAGAGAGGGGGAGGCAGATAGAAGATGGATAGAGGAGAGGATAGGTGGAGAGGAAACAAACAGGTCGAAGAGGTGGGGATGGGGCCAGTAAAGGTGAGTGTAGGTGGGGGGTTAGGAAGGG
>NC_063332.1:176221223-176221497 GCF_021869965.1 Rhincodon typus
TGTGTGGAGCTGGAGGAACACTGTGTGGAGCTGGAGGAACACAGTGTGGAGCTGGAGGAACACAGTGTGGAGCTGGAGGAACACAGTGTGGAGCTGGAGGAACACAGTGTGGAGCTGGAGGAACACAGTGTGGAGCTGGAGGAACACAGCAGGCCAGGCAGCAGAGGAGCAGGAAAGCTGACGTTTCAGGTCGGGACCCTTCTTCAGAAATAGGAGGGGGAAGGGAGCTGGGAAATAAATAAGAGAGGGTGGGCGGGGCTGGGGAAGGCAGGTG
>NC_063332.1:176221597-176247505 GCF_021869965.1 Rhincodon typus
GGGGGTGGGGAGAGTTTAAAACTGGTAAAATCCATGTCTAGGTCATTGGTCTGTAGGCTCCTGAGGCGGAATATGAGGTGCTGCTCCTCCAGTTTGCAGGCGGCGTCGTTGTGACACTGGAGGCGGCCTAGGATGGACATGTCACCCAGGGAGTGGGAGGGGGAGTTGAAGTGGTTCACGACTTGGAGGTGTTGTCGTTTGTCGCGTGCAGAGTGCAGATGCTCAACAATGTGGTCTCCGAGCCTCCGCTTGGTCTCACCGATGTAGAGGAGGCTACATCTGGAGCAGCAGATGCAGTAAACCAAGTTGACGGATGTGCAGGTGAACCTCTGTCTGATATGGATGGTTTGTCTTGAGCCTTGAATAGAGGTGAGTGCGGAGGCGTAGCAGTTGCAGGGAAAGGTGCCGGGGGTGGTAGGGCTAGTGGCGAGTGTGGAGCGGACAAGGGAGATGCAGATTGAGTTGTCCCTACAAAAGGCAGATAGGGTGGGGAAAGAAATATCTCTGATTGTGGGGTCGGATTGCAGGTGGTGGAAGTGGCGGAGAATGATGTACTGGATGCGGAGGTTGGTGATGTCATTGTGTTGACATTGGCGAGTCCAAGCATAGACATGGAGACCGTTTCGTGGAGCATCCGCACTCCGCACGCTATAATCAACACCTTCCAGTTGCTAACTATTTTAACTCCCCCTCCGACTCCCTGGGTGACATGTCCACCCTAGGCCTCCTCCAATGTCACAATGACACCACCCGCAAACTGGAGGAGCTGACAGCCCAATGGCCTAAACATGGAATTCACTAGTTTTCAAATCTCCCCACCCCTGTCCTCGTTCCATGTCCACCCCTCCCTCCTTGACCTGACATAATCTGTCCATCTTCTCTCCTACCTATCTGCTCCTCCCACCTCACTGACCAATCCCTACCATTGCCTCCCTGCACTCACCCATCACCATCCCACCTACCTTCCCCAGCCCCACCCCTCCTCTCTCTATTTATTTCTGAGCTCCCTTCCCCCTCCCCATTTCTGAAGGAGGGTCCTGACCCGAAACGTCAGCTTTCCTGCTCCTCTGATGTTGCCTGGCCTGCTGTGTTCCTCCAGCTCCACACTGTGTTAACTGATTCTTCAAACAAATAGTAGAACCAGTTTTGTTTAAAAGATCATTTTGAGGTCATGAAAAAGCCTGGTGAACATATCTTTTATTCTAGGTACAACAGAAAAGCAATTGGCCATATTGTAACTGAATAAGAATATGAGAATGAGGAGCAGGAATAGGACATTCATCCCCTCGAGCCTGCTCGCTTGTTTAACACAATCATGGTTGAACTCACTTCAGTCTGAAAACCACTTGCCAGGCCCCTCTCCATTACTGATTAAAAATCTGTCAATCTCTTCCTTAACTTACTCAATGTCCCAGCATTTACTGCACTGTGGGGTAGTGAACTCCACAGATTCACAATTCTCTGAACCAATAGATGTAGACCATAGACAACAGGCATAGGGCTTGATTATTAACATGTTCCTCATGTCAGAGATAACAGTCAGGAAACAGTGACAGACATTGGCAGGGAGCAGACAGAAAAGGACACAGTGGGGTGGGGGTGGTGGGAAGACAGGGAGAGGGAGGGAGAGCCGGGGGGGGGGGGGGGGAGGGGATGGGGGGGGTAAAAAGTAGGGGGGGGGGGGAGGGAGAGAGGGGGGAGGAGGAGGGGGGGGGGTAGAAAATGGGAGAGAGAGAACAGAGATAGGTAAAGAAAGGAAACAGAGAAGAGAACATGAGACAGATAGGCTAGGGAATGGAAGAATAAGAGGGAGGGAGTGGTATGAAGGAGGAGGAAGTGAGAATACATGTAATCATTTTTATTTCTACCAGAATACTCTGTTTTCAAACGGACTTACTGTAAAGGTAAAGATTCAAATTGGCATATTCCATTTCAAGATGTGGAGGTGCCGGTGTTGGACTGGGGTAGACAAAGTCAGAAATCACACGACACCAGGTTATTGTCCAACAGGTTTATTTGAAAACACGAGCTTTCGGAGTCTTACGAAGGAGTGAGGTTCCAAAAGCTGGTGTTTTCAAATAAACCTGATGGACTATAACCTGGTGTTGTATGATTTCTGACCTTGTCCATTTCAAGAAGCTATACTTGTGAAAATGTCCCTCAAAAGAGTTACTGTGGGCTCCTGCATTTCATCAATTTAATATTTAATGGTAATTGGTTGCTATGCCCACAATGGAAGAAATTACAGTCTGTTAGTAAAAATGTAGCTTGACTGCTCGGTCAAGTTCAACAGACAGCCTATGAAATCTACATTAAGCTTGGGACCAGATTCAACTTTGACTGCGGTTAGTATCTAATCTATGTTAGTCCTTTGGAATTCAAGAACAATAAGAAAATTTAATCCAACAATTGCAGACAACAAAAACGTCCGACACTATGACCCAAATGTATCAGACTCATCTTTTCAGTCGCAAGGCCTTCTGCATATCGTCAGGACACAGGCTGCTCCCTTCATACAAGTTTCTTTGACACGACAAAAACTTTCACACCTGAATCTGCCCACATTAAACTGCATGTGTCATCAGAAGCAGGCAGGCAGTCTATATCTTCAAACACCATAACTCAATTGTTTTGAAAGTGCTATGGTTCTGTAACTCTCAAAATGGTCCAAATGTTCTGCCAAAATCATGGTGAGTTTTACAACACTGACGGTTATGAATCTGTACATTACTCAGCAACATGGGGCAAAGGAGAGATGACCTGTTAGTTGCAAATGCCCACTAGAAATTACACAATTTATGTCTGTCTGCATTAGCCCTCATGAAAATGCCAGTTCATCTTCAACTTGAGCACTTCAAGAGAATGCTGCATTTTTCACCTCAATGATACATTTAACATGCTACAGAAAGTTTAAGATTGCTTGAAGCGGAAGGAGTCTTTTAGTAGCATTTTTCATGCAATACTAGTGAACCACTCCTGCCCAGAAGGGTGAGCGTAACTGAGTCTGGTCCTACAGGTAGTGAACTGTTGTAGAGACGTTTTTCTCCATTTTAATTTTTGCAGCTCAGTTGACTGGATGATTGGTTTGTAATGCACAGTGACGCTTACAGTGTGCATTCAATTCCCACAATACCTGAAGTTACTATGAAGGTCCCATTTTTGCAACCTCTGCCCTCACCTTAGGTGTGGTGTCCCTCAGGTTAAACCATCACCAGTCATCTCGCTCTAATCACAGAGCAGCCCTATTTTCCTCTGGGTCTATGGCAACTTTACCTTCACTAAATGTTGAAGATTCTAACCAGGACCAAGACTGCGTCACAGTTTAAAACTGATTTGGAATTTCAGTGTCTTTCCACTTTCCAGTGATGAGAGAGAGCAAGGTGTGAGTGTCTTAGCTAATATCTTTCTAGTTGCACCAATTTTTGTTTTTAAAAGAAATGGTAAACTTTGATAATCCTTCCATGAGGATACAACAAAGACAGCAGACACCTCGATATGAGGAAAAGCAGATTGGATATACAATTGAAATTGTCAAACAGAAACATCCCACACTTTGCAACCAAGTAGAGCATTTAATGCAGCAAAGCGTATCAAGTGTTTCACAGGCATCGCCATCAAACAGAATCTGACACCAAGTCACGTTGTTAAATATTAAGACAGTCAGCTAAAACCTTGGACAAATGTGGGATTTACAAACTGTGTTAAAGTAAGAGAGAGAGGGGCAGGAAGGTTCAGAGAGACTATCGCAGAGCTTACAGCTAGAAGCTCTCACCGTTCAGCTGTTCACGTTGAATGAATCTAGTGATGTGCTGGTAACTGACTGAACAAGGAAGCAGCTGACCCAGTGACGTAGAAAGACTGATGCCTGGCTTCAATATCAAGAAAGCCCCAGTGTCTGTTATTCAATCAATTACAATACCACAACAGAAACCTACCACTATTGGAACTGGCAAAGGAGCAGAACTGTAATGCCAGGGACTCCCTCCATGTCAAACAGACATCATCTCCCCTCCGTGTACTGAGCCACCCAATTACATGCACCAAAGCCTTTTCCAAATGTGCAAATGAGTGGGAGTGCCAGCCACTGACCACATCACACACCACTGCTCAGCCATGGCTTTCATCTCATGCAGCTTCAGGGCCTGTGCGGTGATTCTGCTGGACACTCGTCCACAGACAACTCACTTAAATCCTGACTTAATGCAGACACCGATTTCAGTGCAACCTTTAGTGAGGGAACAATCATCTAAATAGCACCATAAGATGGGCATCTCCTTTACAGAAACAAAGGCAGATTACACATATGGTGCAACAATTTATCTTGTTCCACTTTTGTACAGAGTGGGCTACCAGTCAGTTGTTCAACAATATGTTCCATTTTAGAAAAAATCCTCTACCGCTTTCACCTGAAGACGCTATTTATCCAGATCTCCTGAAAACACAATCAATACACTCTTTAGATTTACAATACTCACTTCACCTGCACTGACTCAAATACATAAATCTGGGTTTGTATTGGAAATCAGGAAAATGGTCTAAATTTTGCGGTTCAGCACTCATATCTTTCATAACAGACTTCCTCAAATACCTCAGTTCAGTCAGCAACGCAGACTGAGCAGAAATGCTAACATGGACTAGTTGGGCCAAATGTCCCATTTCAGAGCTGTGCAACCATCTTCAAATCGTACCCACCCACTTAATTCCAGAATGTGTTTTCTATTTTGTTTACTTAAACGTAAATCCCTAATAGTTTCAACTGACCTGCAAGCCCCACCAAATTGAACAATTGAAATAAATTTTAATCCCAAATACAGAATGTTTACAAAGTCAGCTTTCAAAGCTGTTTTCCCAATTGAGGTCTTTGTTGGATTTTGCTTGGGCCTTTATCAACTCCTTGCTCCGCTGTGCCCACCTCCCTACACCTTACACACACACACAACCTTACCCAGTCCAAAAACTTTCCACCTGTCCTGTCTCTCTCCCTCCCCCCACTTCCAAGAAGCGTAAAACCTACCTGAACCAATACCTCCAGCAGCTCAGAGTCGAACAATCAATCACTCCTATGTTAAAGGCAGTACAAAAATGCAATTAGTTGTTGTCAAACCTGTGTCTTTAACTTGCATTGCCCTCAAATGGCTTCCAGATTACCAGCCCAGCTTATGGAAAATCCTTATCTTCCTCTGCAAAAAAAAATCTCCATCAACCCTCCACCCAGCAATCTCTCCGAGTTATCTCTTCCTGCAACACATCAATGCTTAGATCCCAATCTTCTGGGTATCTGTTCCATTGACAAACCAGACCAGTTATCCAGTTTATCAAACAAAGTATGGTGTACTTCAGTCTTGGGCTGTGCTTCATTTTCAGTGCAGATTGCATGTCCCAAACTACTTCGAGCAAATCCCTAGTTTCACATCATCCATTTAAGTACTGCACTACCCTTGACAACTGGGAAGACAACCATTAAAAGCTGCAGGAACACAGGGATTTTGATGCCAATTAACCCTCTGATTCTGCAGATGTAAATCCTAATGAATGCATAGGTTAGTAACAACACAAAGTTTAATTTCAGTGCACTTCCCTTAGGAAATACTGGATAACCAAAGCTTGGTGAGGCATTTTAGCACCAAGTTCAGAAGCAGGTTGACCAAAGACTGGACAGAATTCTGGGATTTATAGCATTCTCTTTGTCAGCATCAAGTTAGGCAGCAGAGCTCAGATAGAACATGGACTCAGCTGTCATATTATCACCCTGGTTTCTCATCCTGACTCTGCAAACTCCACCAAGCCTATAACCTTCCATGCCCCTTCAATTGTGGCCTTTATGCATCCGATTTTCATCGCTCTTCATTAATTCCCAGGTTCTGGAATCCTCTCCCCAATCCTCTACGCTGCTGTCACTGCCTAAAGGCAATGTACTGGTCCAAGCTTTTGGCCTTGGGAGAGATCAGGATTTCCACATTTTATGAAGAAATGCTTCCTGACCTCACCAATGGAGGCGTGGCTCAAAATGTTTCGGCCTCTTGTTCTGGACATGCCCCAGAGGAAAGAGTTTCTCTCTCCCAATCTCACGAACTTTCTTAACCATCTCAACTGGATCATCCTGGTTATACTTGAGGCAATATTAACCTTGTCTTTAGGGGGTCTTGTGGCACAGTGGTAACGCCCCTGCCTCTAGACCAGAAGGGCTGAGTTCAAGTCCTAATTGCTCCAGATGTGTGAAATAACATTTCTGAACACAGTAAGAAAATCTATAAACCTCACCTTGTTGTCCAGTTTCATCCTGAAACATGGGCAGTTACAAACACATCATCCTCATAAACCTCCCTAAGAAATGTTCCCTAATCCAGAGGTTTTTCAAACATTTTGTCAAGGACCTTTTAGTTAAAACTAATCTTGCTGTGAAGAGTGCCCAGATTGAAATGTTCAGTTGGCACATCTCCTGTTGCAGTATTACCACAATGACTGCCCAATGGGAGGAGGACGATATATAAAATTCACTGATGGTTGCACTCACATCCCACACACTATTACACAAAATCGCACTGAGTCAGTCAAAAGCATCTGACTCAGCACTTTAGGTCCTTTACTGGGTCTGGCTTCAATTTGACAACTGCACATCACTCTCTGTTCTTAAAAATGCTCTCCAGACCCAACCCCATTGGAACTATCTCTGACAGAGCAACCCACTTAATCAGCACCACATCCACAAACATCCACTCCCTCTATCACCGAAGCTTAGTGGATGCACTGCAGAAATTCAACAAAGATACTTAGACAGCACCTTCTAAATCCACGATTACTTCCATCTGGAAGGATCAAGGGCAGCAGAAATATGGAACACCATCACCTGCAAGTGCCCTCCAAGCAGACAGAATAGTGGCTCAGTGGTTTGCCCTGCTGCCTCTCAGTGCCAGGGACCCAGGTTCAATTCCAGCCTCAGACAACTGTGTGGAGCTTGCATGTTCTCCCAGTGTCTGTGTGGATTTCCTCCAGGTGCTCTAGTTTCCTCCCACAGTCGAGGGATGAGCAGGTTAGGTGGGGGGGGATCATGCTAACTTGTCCAGGGATATGCAGGTTAGGTGGAGGGCTCACGGCGACAGGGTTGGCGGGGGGGAGGTCTGTTCAGACAGTCAGCTGTGAAGGGTTGAATTGTCTCTTTCCACACTGTAGGAATTCTACGATTCGAAGCCACTTCACATCCTGGCTTGGAAATATATCCCCATTCCCTCAGATTCACTGGATCAAATTCCTGGAATCTCCTTAACAGCATCGTCGGTTTGACATGTAAATTTGCTGAACTCTTCAGTATTTATTGCCTCCCCCTCACTCTTCAGTCCTGTGTGTTGCATTTCACAAACAACATCTCTCCCACATCACATGCAGGGCCAGAGGACGTCGTCTCTTAGGGAGGTATTTGATCACTGAAATATTCAAAACCTAAGGCATTCTAATGCAGTGGTTCAGGAAGGCAGCTAACCATCACCTTCTCAAGGGCAACTAGGGATGGGCAAGAATTGCTGACCAGCCAGTGATGCCCATATCCCATGAGTGAATAAAAAAAATTTGACCTATGTCCCTAGCCAAAACCCTCAAGAGCTCTGAAAGGCTTCAATAATGAATAAGGATTAATGAATATTCTTAGTCATATAAAAATCAGTGAGTTTTTGCTGTAGTTTTGCACTGCATTTCAGTACGTTACAACGCAGAGACTGTTTCATCCACCGGCCACCTCATATCGCTGCACTTAGAACATCCTGCAACCTTCATCAAAACCATCAAATCATTCAGATCTGAATGGAATATCTGCCTCCAACAACCTGTCAAACTGTGTTTTGTTTGGGGATAAATGTTCACCAAGAATTCCACGTTGTAACCGTTCTCTTCATCTGAAGACGTTATTTCAAACTTCATTAAGTAACAAGCCAACTGTGAGGATATAATAGCAATCAAAATGGACAGAACATCATGGGTAAGCAGTCAAGGGTCAGATCTAGCAGTTATGAAGAAAAACACAACTTTCCAAAAAAGTCTTTACCCAAGTTTTTGAAAGGACCGAAAGATTGCTGTGGCGTTTGTTGAATGGTTAGGTGGTGTGAATTGGCAAGAATTATTACAAGACTCAGAATTGCAAACCCATATTTCTATGCAGGTTTATCAGAACGAGGAAAGTCTGATACAAATTTTTACAAAGGAATAACGCAATAGGATATGAGCTTGAGGGCAGGGAAATGCTGCAGAAGCAATATTTCAGATGCTGAAGCCAGCAGAGAGGCATGTGGACAAGGGATCCATTAGCAATCTGCTCTCATTACGATGAGTGAGGACTGGCATCTTCCCAGCACAAGATGTCAACTATAGTCCTGGCTTTTATCCCAGCTCATCAACACACCAAGCAAGCTCAACTCTGGCCATGATTCAAAACCTGGAGTTTCCAATGAGGAGATTGCATGACCCAAGCTACTGTAGCCATATAGAGAGGAAGGAAGAGAGAAAAAGAGTGCGCAAGAAAGAAGGGATGGAGAAAGAAGGAACTGTGGAAAGCGAATCCAGAAAAAAGGATTTGCATATAAGCAGCAACTTTCACAATCACATGACCATCCAAAGTGTTTTGCAGCCATTGTGATTACTGTAGCAACACAGAAACTGCAGCAGTCTGTTGCACACCAAGATCCCACAAACAACAACGCGATAACAATCATTGACTCACACTAAGGGAACAACAGCAGTCCAGGACACTAGGGATGAGCTCTTCAGCTCTTACTGAGATACTAGCCATGAGAGCTTTACATTCAGCCAAAGGTTCAGACAGCCCCAAACTACAATGTCCCTGATGAAAGGCCGCAAATCAAATGGAAAAGTGTTCCCTCAGCGCCGACCAAGGAGTGGGTTGGTTCTACTAAAAGCAAATGAACCAGTTAAGAAGTACTGTTCTTTTAATGCAGGTCATTCAACTCACAAGCTCATACCTGCCAGCACTAATGCCAATGGAACGGTCACAGTATCACAGACTGCTGCGATACTTAAAAAGGAAATCATATTCAAGCAAGATAATAGATCGACACTAATCAGAGAGCCTGATAAACAAATGATAACATGCTGAGCATAAACTGTCTAAAGAATTATGTGGAAACAGGAATAATACTCCATAGTAAATTGTGAATATTGCATCTTTTCTGATAAGATTTAAGAGCTCCCTGGTTAACAATTGAGCAGTTAGCTAAACATTGGTAGAACGAATGTTAGTGACAGTTTACAACAAGGAAAAACAACATGAAAAGATATGATGTCTAATCAGACAGCCAACAAGCTCCACTCCCACAAAGGCACTGTTTAAAGATTCTTCTTCAGACCATTACTCCTTTCCCAGCTGAGGTCAATTTGCGAAACAGATTGCGGGCTTTGAGCTTCTGCCAATGAGTCAGAAATGAGGACCAAAGAGCAGAAGTTAGTTTACAGGCGCAAACTTGAAAATAATTGCTCCAAAAATATTTCAACTTTGCTTTTAAAAGGTCAAGAATTAAAATCAACCTTTATTGTCCCTTATGGGAACATACTACAGTCACCCCTCTCCATAGTCAGAGGGGATTGAAAAGCAAATATGTGCAAGAATAATAAGGTTGTAATAATAAGGTGATTTTCATTTTCCAAACATTGACTTCGACCGCAATAGTGTTAAAGGTTTGGATGGTGAAGAATTTGTTAAATGTGCTCAAGAAAATTATCAATCTGAAAATGTTTGTAGTAGAAAAGGAGCAAAATTTGACTTTCTCTTGGGAAGTACAGCAGAACAAGCAACCAAACACTTTGGGACTAGTGATCATAATTCTATTAGTTTTAAAATAGTTATGGAAAAGAATAAGTCTTCCATAAAAGTTAAAGCTCTTAATTGGAGTAAGACAAATTTTAATGGTATGAAACAAGAACTTTCAAAAATTGACTGGAGTAGACTCTTCACAGGTAAAGGGATGGCTGACAGGTTGGAGGCCTTTAGAAGTGTGATAACGAGAGTTCAGAGGCAGCATGTTCCTGGCAGAGTGAAAGGCAAGGCTGCTAAGATTAGGGAATAATGGATTAATAAAGATGTTGAGGTTCTAGTCAGGAATCAAGAAGAATCATATTATATATAGAGTTCAAATGAATTTCTTCAAAAGTGTAGTATGTGTAGGGGCATTCTTAAGGAGGAAATCAGGTAGGCAAAGAGGGGATGAGAGATAGTTTTGGCAAATAAGATTAAAGATAATCCAAAAAGATTCTACAAGTACATTGAGCAAGAGAGCAACCAGAGAAGGTAGGGCCCCTTAAACATCAACAAGGTCATCAATGTGTTGAATCTCAGGAGATAGGAGAGATAGTAAATAAATATTTTGCATCATTTTTAGTGTTGAGAAAGAAATGGAGGTTTAAAAATAGCTCACATTACAGAAAAGGAACTGTTGGAGGTCTGAGAAAAAATAAAGGTTGATATATGTTCAAAGTGTATTCCAGGACATTGTGGGAAATTAGGGGCCCCTAGCAGAAATATTTGTATCATCTATAAACATCAGCAATGTACTGGAGGACTGGAGGGTGACTCATGTGTCACTGTTTAAGAAAGGCTGAGAGGAGAAGTCTGATATCAATGGTGGATATGTTGTTGGAGGTGTTTCAGAAAGGATTTATATACATTTTGAGGGGCAAGGATTGATTCGGGATAGTCAGCATGGTTTTGTGTGAGGGAAATCATGTCTCACAAATTTAGTTGAATTTTTTGAGGAAGTAACCAAGAAGATTGATGACAGCAGAGCAGTAGATGTTGTTTACTTGGACTTTAACAAAGCCTTTGACAAAGTTCCACCTGATAGATTAATTAGTAAAGTTAGAAAACATGGGATTGAGGGTGAGCTTGCCAATTGGATACAAAATTGGCTTGACGGTAGGAGACAGAAGATGGTGGTGGAGAGTTATTTTCGGACTGGAGACCTGTGACCAGCAATGTTCCACAGGGATCGGTACTGAGATTACTTTTGTTTGTCATTTATATAAAAATGATTTGAATGAGAATATAGAAGGTATGGTTAGTAAATTTGTGGATGACACCAAAACTGGTGGCACAGTGGGCAATGAAGGAGGTTATCAAAGTTTACAAAGAGATCTTGATGGATTGGGTCAATGGGCTCAGGAGTGACAAGAGGGAGTTTAATTTGGATAAATATGAGGTATTGCATTTTGGTAACACAAACAAGGACAGGGCTTATACAATTAATGGTAGGACTCTGGGTAGTGTGGCAGAACAAAGACATAAGGGTTCTTTGAAATTTGTGTCACAGGTAGACAGGGTAGTTAAGAAGGTGTTTAGCACACTTGCCTTCATTGCTCGGACTTTTCAGTATTGGAGTTGGGACATAATGTTGAGTTTGTACAGGACATTGATGAGGCCTCTTCTGGAGTACTGTGTGCAGTGCTGGTTGCCCTGCTATTGGAAGGATATTATTAAACCGGAGGGGGCTCAGAAAAG
Organism: Rhincodon typus; assembly: GCF_021869965.1. Taxonomy (NCBI): domain Eukaryota; kingdom Metazoa; phylum Chordata; class Chondrichthyes; order Orectolobiformes; family Rhincodontidae; genus Rhincodon; species Rhincodon typus. The sequence continues at coordinate 176,233,092 of NC_063332.1, forward strand.
ATTTACCAGGATGTTGCTGGGAATGGAGGGTTCGAGATATAAAAAGAGATTGGAGAGGCTGTAACTTTTTTTATTAACTAGAGTAAAGGAGGTTGAGCGGTGACCTCATTGAGGTTGATAAAATGAGCAGCATGGATAAGGTTAAATGACAAGAGGGTCTTCTCTCGGGTGCAGGAGTTCAAAACTGGGCATTTTTTAAGGTGAGTGGAGAAGATTTAAAAAGGACATGAGGGGCAACAATTTACAGAGAGAGTGGTTTGTATATGGAATGAGCTGCCAAAGGAAGTGGTAGATGCAAGTACAGTTACAACATGTAAGAACAAATTTGGATAAGTACATCAATAGGAAAGGTTTGGAGGGATATGGGCCAAGCGCAGGCAGGTGGGACTAGTTAAGTTTGGGAACATGGACTGGTTGGACCAAAGGAACTCTTTCCATGCTTTATAACTCTATTTGTTTTTAATCTTTGTCAAAAAAAAATTTATACTGTCTTATTTTCCCAAAGGAAGTTCAAACAATCATCCAAAACTCTGCGATTCATCTTAACCCAAGCCAAGGTTCAGTCACGTACCACCTGTGGACAACCGATTCTGGTTCCAAGAACAACATTATCTCAATTTCAAAAATCTCATCCCCATTTTCAAATCCCTCCATGGCCTCATCCTTCTATATGTTCCTCAAATTCTGCCTCAAGGGTCCCAGTTTTGATCATTCTTCCACTGGAGACCATGTCTTCAGTTGCCTGGGACCTTTTTATTATTCATTCACAGGATGTGGGCATTGCTGGCTGGGCCAGCATCTACCATCCATCCCTAATTATTCAGGGTCACCCACATTGCTGAGAGTCTGGAGCCACATGTTGGCCAGACCAGGTAAGGTTCACAGTTTCCTTTCTTAAAGAGGATAGTGAACCAGATGGGCTTTTACCAAAAATTGACCATGGTTTCAAGGTCACCATGAGATTAGATTAATTACAGATTCTTTTTGATTGAATTCTAATTCCACCAACTGCTATGGTAAGATTTGAATCCTGATCATCTGCATTTCTAGATTCATATTCTAACAACAATACTATGAGGCTCTGGAATTCTCTCCCTAAACCTTCAGATTCACTGTCCCTTTCAGGAACCTCATAAAACATGCCTCTTTGCAACAATCTAGGCACCTGCCCCAAATAATGACTTAAGTAATTCAATGTTAAAATTTCATGACTTTAAGACTTTTGTGGCTCAGTGGCAGTTTCCCTATCTCTAAGTGAGGAGGCCAGAGCCAACATCCCACCTGCTCCAGGGGTGGGGGTGTACTATAACATTTCCAAACTGATGAATTAGAAAATATCTTTGAATGATCACATCCCTGTGAAAAGATGGTTCATAACAGTAAAAAGTGCTATGTAAATGCAAGCCGATGAATTTATTGACCAACATGGATCCCTTTAGGGCTAATGAAATATTTATCTGTGTTTAAATTCTGTGAACAAAATATGAAAGTTGACTATGCCAATGGATTTTCTTCAAGTGACTCAGCCTAACTACATACTTATTCGGGGGATAATTTTTCACCTAGCTGATGGACAAACTGGAGACATCAATACAACAATCCAGAATTACAGCTGGAGATCTCAACATGCTCTCCCATCTGACAAAGTTTAATTCCAAACATGCAGTCTCTTTTCAAAATTGCTTTTTGCTCCTACAATTAGGAGAGCAATTAACTAAGACGAAGAACAGTGAGCAACTTTCTGAGTGGGCAGAGCTCAGCTCAAGGTTTCTGGCTTGTCATCAATAATTGCTGTACTAGGCCAAGGTGAACCAAACTGGAAGCATTCAACTTGTCCAACTCTGCAAGACATTTGGATCCTCAGGTTTGCACTAGATCCACAATTGATTGGTCAATAATTAATCGTGTCAGCACCTTATTGCTCGGTAGATATGGCAACTGAAAACAATGATTTGTATTTATAAAGCATTCAACACAACCCAAAGCCAAGAAAGTGTAGTCAGTAGCAGCAGTGTGTACTAACTACAAGATGCACTGCAGAAATTCACCAAACGTCCTCAGACAGCACCTTCCAAATCTACAACCACTTCCATCTAGAAGGATAAGGGCAGCAGATATATGGGAACACCACCACCTTCAAGTTCTCCTCCGAGCCACTCGCCATCCTGACTTGGAAATATATCGCCGTTCCTTCACTGTTGCTGGGTCAAAATCCTGGAATTCTCTCCCTAAGGGAATTGTCGATCCACCTACAGCATACGCTGCTGTGGCTTAAGAAGGCAACTCACCCTCACCTTCTCAAGGGGCAACTAGGGATGGGCAATAAATGTTGGGCCAGACAGTGATGTTAATGCCCACGAATCAATGAGAAAAGAGAGTCATTGTCATAATACAGGAAGTACAGCGGCCAGTAAGCTTCCACAAAAAGCAGTCACATGGCTAACTAAAGAACACAGCCCTGTAAGATTTCCAACTGGAAACAGTGGATTGAGAAAGAAAGAATTACTGCTTACAGTGCTTCTGATATGTCACATTCACCGACAGCTTCTATGAAAACAGGATGCTAACCAACTAACCAAATGATCAATAGCTCTTCATTGATGGATCATGGTGCAGTGAAGGAGCAATTTTAACTCATCAATGGACAGTCCATGGCATCAGCGAGAATGTTTCTGTTCAACGTTGCTCACCAGTGTTGTGGGGCCACAAAAGTTACTGTCATCCTGGTTGTGGTTTCCCAGTGGGCACGTTAACTTAAAATCACCTCATTTATCTCGAATTATGGTACAGGACAATTCCCGATCCTCACTTTTGGGATCAGATTCAGTTACTGACTACGACCAAAAGCACCAACTCACCATCAGGCCTCACCCACCCACCTCTAGCTTCAAATTCCTCTCATGCAATCACTCATCTTGCGACCTTGGAAATAGTAAATCTAAAATTTTGTATAAGAATTAGGGTGAAGCCAAAGGTCCAATACGAAAGCTGACTAATTCTGCTAAAAGCATTCGGGCTGTAAACCCCACATTTAGATCAGGATTCCTTATTAACAAAGTTCCTACACGATAGTCCCAATAATTACACTACTGTCAAATGAAGTTTGTAACAAGGTGATGGGTGCAAATGAAAATTGGTCAACATTACAGGTCGTCAGGTGATGGCATGAATTGAACAGTTGTCATGTGTATATAAAGAGAGGGAGGGGCTCCTACGAGGTAGTGGCTATATCTGAGCAGGAGTTCAGAGTTCAAGTCCGACCTGCCCAGACATGCCATAACAGGCTGATTAAAAACATCTGAATAGAGAGATGGGAGGGGCTTCCAGAACCACTGGGCACCAGGGTGCATCATCTCCCCTGCAAAATCACATTTTGCTTTTAATTTTCTAAGCTTACCTTCAAAATCTCATTTTTGTTCAGCATTCCGTTAAGGGGCTTTCATTAGTTAATATTATTTCATTGGTTTATTGATTCTGTAAAGAGAATAAAGTGGGGACAGCAGAGACTGGGACAGCACGAGGAGAACTGTGGTCAAACACTCTGCCAAGGGAAGTTGTGTCTCTTAGTGCTTGCTTCACCTTCAAGTCTCCTTCCTGTGGAACACAGAACCCTCAAAAATCATTTCTCTTCTCTGTAATTTCCAAAATGCTAACATGTAGACAATATACTTCCACAAGGTCTGTCTTACAATTGCCTAGATTGCAAATACTCGACACCACAAAGTTAACAACTTGATTGCACACACTGTCTGTGCTCTAACCAGGAAATCTTTACTTGGTGATCCAACCTCTCACTTCACTCCACCATGGAGCTTACACAGTGGTGTTGAGAGAACACCACAAAGCAGCAATGATTTACAGAATACAGCCTCCTCAACAAATGGCCATGAATTATCCTTTACATGATACCTACTGCGCTGAAGGTGAAGGGTGTGCTCACTTAGCAAGTCACCAAATCAGAAGCTGTTTTCAAGCTGACCCAGTGCTACGGGGTTTGAATGAAAATTCTACAAAACGGTCCACTTTCACTTCAAGGCCAAGGCCAGGCAGTGATACACTTGAAATTCAAGAAACCCAGCTCCATTTCAAACACTGTTTTATCTTAATCCATCACCTTCATTTCTGTGAACCTGAGTCATCAGCATGTTGAGACACTGGTTTTATATAACACCTCCAACATCAAACGTTGTGGTTGCAATGTTGTAACACCTTTAGCATACTATAAACAGCCCCGGGTGTTACAAAAGGAGTATTCTACAAAATTTAATGCCAAGTCACCTAAGGAAACCTAAGGGCAAGGGACTAAAAGCTTAGTCTATATGTGAAGGTTCGACAAAGGGAGGGAGAGGGAGAGAATTGCAGAACACACGGCTCAGACAGCTGAAAGGACTGCAGCTAGTAATGGAGAGATGGACATTGAGCTTCACAAGGTCTCAAAGTTAGAGCAGAATAAAAATGTTGGAGGGTTTTGGGGCTAGAAGATAGCAATTGGGCAGAGCAGCCAGGGGATTTCAAAATGAGGATGAGAGCTTTTATTAGCAATAGCATGTCTCGACTGGAGTAAAGGTAGGTTTCTCCAGCACTTTCTGTTTTTATTTCAGATTACCAGAGTCCACAGTATTTTGCTTTAATGAGGGTTAGCCCCATATTGGGGGTGAAGTGTGAACAGGACTCCAAGGGCAGAATTTTGGTTCATCTGATGTTTGGGTGAAAAGTGGGAGAGCATTGGAAAAACCAAAACTTGGAGATAACAGAGGCATAGACGCTAATAAAAAAATGGGAATTAATTTACTAGCCATCAGAAGCAGGGTCATGTGATGACCAAAATGGGTTTACAAACACAGAGGCGGGTCAGAGAAAAATTTCCCAGTTTGTTTTCTCTTTTTGGCCTGGGCCTTGTTTTTCTTTTGCATTTCTCAGGAACTAACACGGCTGTTTTGGGGAAAAGCAAATCTGACCAAGCGTACGAGCCAAGCTTTAATGGACCAGATGACCTTCTCATCCCTATTAGTGGAAATGTAGCAATGGACTATTAAATAGGAAATTTGCCACACAGCCTCACTGCTGATAATCCACATTATGAACTTCATTGAATGCTCAAATCACAGAGAATAAAATTGGGGATTTAAAGCAACAACAATAAATTCATTAAACAGCCTTGACAGAGATAAACCAGAGTGCAGGCTGATGTCTGAACACTAAGACTCTGTATGCAAAACCTTGCACATTACAACATGCTGTGTCCATTGTGAAACAGATTGGTGCCAGCAATATTTAATAATGATTCCACTAACAACGTTTATTTTTATATTAGGTCATGAAGCGGTTTTAAGAAACCGATCCAAAACAAGCAATTCTGTTGTGCAAATGAGGTAACACTGCCCTCTCCGGAGATCAGTGAATTCAAGATAACAATGAGACTCTTCAAACACATACATGACCTACCTACAAACTTGTACCAGTTTCACTCATACCACCTTTAGCCAACATTTCAAAACCTTCTCACTGACCGTAGCTGTTGTAAAACAAACTGACCACAGACAGCGGTTAATTAAGATTGAAGTGGTAGTGTATTGGTTGTGTTACCTGGCCAGTAAACCAGAGGCTCTAGCTGATGACCTAGGGACACGAGTTCAAATCCCAATGCATCTTATTCATTTGTTTTAAAGCCCTATCCCCAGGCCTAGTTTTGCAATTCACTAAGACTCTGGCTCCGGCATGATTCAGGCAGAGACCCCTGGAACAGCTCCCTCCTTCCCCAGTACTTGTGCCAATGTGTACCAACATGGAATAAGGGGGCACTTATTTAAGAACTGAGATGCAAAGGAATTTCTTCTCCCAGGGCATACTGAATGTCTGGAATTGTCTTCCCCAGAGAGTTGTGGAAGCTAGATCACTGCAAGAGGAAGTAGGTAGATTTTTTAAGTAGAAGATTGAGAGTTCTAAAGAACCGGTACAAAAGAGGAGTTAAGGTCTGGGGAAGATCAGCCGTAATCTTGTTGAACGGCAGGGCTGTCGAAGGGCTGACTGGCCTACACCTGCTCCTGTTTCTTATATTTTAATATCATGTTAGAGAAGAGAATCTGTCATCCTTACAAGGTCTGACCAATGTGACACTCCAGACCCATCACTGTGAAATGACTGAGCAAGCCATTCAGACCAAGGGCAATAAATCCTGGCTTCATCTGCAATACCCAATGGTTTTAAAAAAGCAAACTCTCTTCTATGCAGTCATAAAAAAGATGACTGTTGCTTGCAAAACACTCCATCTGACGTCACTGGCACAACAAGAAACTATGCATTTTGCAGGGCTTTGGAAGAACAGCAGGTGGTGGTTGGATCCAATTGCTTGGTTCTCTCAAAAAGCAACCCACAAAGACAATGGGCTGAATGGCCTTGGTCTGCATTAAGATTTGGTACTTACACGTCAACCAACCACTGGCTTCTATCCCTCGCCACTCCATCAATGAAAGATAACGACTGATAAAAGCATTCTCTGTGCATACAATCAGAAATCTAGGTTTTTTTTCCCCTCATCATCAGTTGGTGGTTTCTTAAAACATGAGCTAGATTCATAACTTCTGATAACCCAGGGACTTCCATAAAGTCAAATAAAAATGAACCTTGGACAGGGGACAGTAATCTAAACAAAAAGAATCTCATTAAACAATTCCTACTGTGGTTATGTTGTATTGACCATTTCAGCGAGAGTAAAAACTCACAATAATACAGGATTAACTGTAGTCAACAGGGAACAGTTAAATTGTGGAATGGCATAGTTGCTGTTAGAGGGTTTAAGCATTTTAAAGTTTTTTTTTTATTTTTCCTTTTGTCATTTGAGATCATTGAATAGCTACAAGGCTCCCAGTAATCCACAGATAACAGCTCCAGAGCAGATGCTGTCTGTGCTGGGCCAATCAGATTGTTTACTGACAAAACTAAACTCTGGGAACTCACTTGGTGAGCATCATGGGGAGGCAATGGCCTAGTGGTTTGATCGCTGGACTGTTAATCCAGGGACCCAGGTAATGTCCTGGGGACTCGGGTTCAAATCCCACCACAGCAGATGGTGGAAATTGAATTCAATAAATATCTGGAAATAAGAATCTAATGATGACCATGAATCCATTGCCGATTATCAGGAAAAACCCATCATCTGGTTTGCTAATGTCATTTAGAGAAGGAAACTGCCATCCTCACCTGGTCTGGCCTACATGTGACTGCACAGCAACGTGCGTGACTCAACTGTCTTCTGGGCATTTAGGGACGAGCAATAAATGCTGGCCAGGGACGCCCTCATCCCATGAATGAATAAAGAAAAAAATGCTGTCCTCAGAGATCAGATGAACTTTGGGAGTGAGGTCTGATTTGAGTTTTTAACAAGGTTAACTATTTTAATTCCCAATTTGTTTATTAAAGAAAGCCTTATCTGCATAACGAGTTCCACTACAACAATCAGTAGCAGTCCCCTTAACACACCCTCCTCAGAATCACTTAAACCAAAATCGATCTTTCCATCTCCATCAGAACAATCAGTGTCTGCATCTTAATGCAAACCTGTCCAGGATAGTATTTTAGCGTCTAGGCACTCGTTGTCTCACAGCAAACATTTGCACTTTGATTTAAAAACACAGTTGCTTTGGCTCCAAACAAGGTCAAGAAAGATTAAGACAAACCAATACGCACAGCAGACAGATGGAACTCAGAATTAGGCATCTTGGTATCAAAACTTCAAACGCCAGGAGCAGTAAAACAGAGATAGAAAATACCTTCAACAGTTGTGACTTCGTTCCAGACACCAACACAGTAAGTTGGTTAAAGGAGACGACCCACAGGCATGACATGGGATAGCCATGATGTGGAGGTGCTGGTGTTGGACTTCAGGTGAAGGAGGACTGAGGCTCTGAAAGCTTGTGTTTTCAAATAAACCTGTTGGACTATAACCTGATATATCAAGGTGTAGAGCTGGATGAACATAGCAAGCCAAGCAGCATCAGAGGAGCAGGAAAGCTGACGTTTTGGGTCTAGACCCTTCTTCAGAAACCTGGTGTTGTGTGATTTCTGACTATGACATGGGATACACAGTCTCCGAATGAGGAATGAAATAGAACTGTGGAAACTGGCTCTCGACACTGGGATACTTTCTAAATGAGATGAAAAATGGCCCAAACTTAGCATTTTAGAAGCTCTCCATGCAGGATTCAACTCATCTCTTGTTAAAAAAAAACACCACTAATGTCTTGAAATAAAATCAACTACAAAATAAGACTGGGAGAAAGAGTGGAGGAGGAGGAAGACAGAAAGAGAGTGCATCCAGGCACTAGGTCACTCCTTTACAGTTTATTTCAGAGCTTCGCTTTTCCCTGACTGGGTTCCAGATAAAACTAAGATAACCTAATTGTTCACTGACAGAGCTGACTCCTGTTTGACTGATAATCTGTTCACTCCACTTGTGTGCATAAGACATCCAGAATTTTGTTTTAGTTTTACAGGAACTTGCATTCTGACTTAAGTTTTCCAGCATGATCTCTCTTCACTACAACATGGCATTCCAGATTCACAATCATAACCAAACACCCAGAAAACCCATGATGTTTTGCTGCCAAATTGTACTTAAATTATGCATGTGCACCTGTGGGGGTGGGGTGTGTGGGGGAAGGGGTGCGGTGTTACAGTGAGCGGTGAGAATGGCAAAAAAAGTGTTACCAAGTTGAAAAGCCTCAGTTAACACATGTCGTAAACCCTTGGGCTCCAATGGTCTGGTAGCAACAATTGCACAACAAAGTTCAAAGCTGCCAAGGGTATTCCAAATTATTTGATTCGCAGCAATACAGAGTGGAACAAAAAAGTGGTTAGATTTATGGTACAAATGGATCAACAACAGATTAATCATGTATCAGAGATAGTAGGAACTGCAGATGCTGGAAAATCTGAGAGAACAAGGTGTAGAGCTGGATGAACACAGCAGGCCAAGCAACGTCATAGGAGCAGGAAGGCAGGAAAGCAGGAAAGCCTTCCTGCTCCAACAGATTAATCATATTGTGATATAAAAGTAACCATGCTGCAACTGAATGCTGGACAGGCTGACTGACCTAGTCATTAACAAATACACAATGTAGACAGCAGAATTTGATACACCAGATAGAGTCACAGCTATGTCTAAATAGACAGTCCTGAGGTTTAGAGATGGCAACACTGACATGTTGGAAAAACAAAACAATTCTCTGTCCAAAAGTCTGTTATGCAACACTCTTGTAAGATTGAAAGCAAAGTTTTCAAACACTCAAATCCAAACTTGGAATTCAAATGACCCAAGTCTTTCAAGCAATTGATTTCTGAACAGCTTCAAACTCTTAATAATCATTTCTAAGGAAGGGTCACTCGACCCGAAACATTAACTCTGAATTCTCTCCACAGATGCTGCCAGACCTAGCGAGCTTTTCCAGCAATTTTGGTTTTTGTTCCTTGATAATCAGTGCAGTGCCCATTACTATTAAAACTATCCAAATACATCACACACTGCAACAAACATGACCAGTTAGATTTGTACTCTAAGAAATGTTATTAACCTTTCCAAAGAAAGTGTAATATATTTAAAAAGACCATCAGGCACTTTGTATGTGTTATCAGGCAGAGCTATTATTCAGCTCAGGGTCCATCATGATAACTCTAATTCAGTTGGAGATAAACAGCTCATCAATTGCAGCATGAAGGAAAATATATTTCTCTCCCAACAGCTGTCTATCAACTTTTTAATCAAAACAACAACTGCAGGCCGATAGAAAAAGCACCTTCACCTCATGGAAGACAAAGCCATTGCTTCATTCAAGAAAGTTCCATTTAGGCCTATGATATATCAGGTTTATCTAGGCCAAGTACAACCTCAACTCAGATGGATAACAGGCTCCAACTGAGCTCAAACAAGATGAATGACCAGCCTCACCCTTGATCTTTCAATACTGAACTGTTTGAACTAAGTCATCACAGCTCCCAAAGAGGGCCAGACTTGCATCATAAATCAAACATAAACTGTCCATTTTTTTGCCAAACTAAATCAAGCATTATCAGTGAGAGAAATGGAATGGCTACTCAATGTGTACTTGAGACTGTGGTATTTTGTGGAGAGCTGTAAAGTGCATGAAACTGGAAAGGGAGTACCACAGTCAGTGAGCGAAGTTTGTTCTGGTGATCTTAATGTAATGACTCATTGAATCACAGAATCCCTACACTGTGGAAACAGGCCATTCGATCCAACGAGTTTCACACTGACCCTCCGAACAGTATCCCCCCTGTACCCATCACCTACCTTTTCACTGTAACCCCGCATTCCCATGCTAACACATCTAACCTACACATCCTTTAACACTGTGGGCAACTCAGTATGGCCAATTCACCTAGCCTGCACATCTTTGGACTGAAAAGCAAAGTACACTTCCTTTACATAAAAATACAGAAAATGTAAATATTGAACTTTATTACAATGTCTGAAGTTTTGAAAGTGATTTTAATCCATGAAAGCCAAAATCCCTCATGACGAATGAGTAAAAAATCAACAAATAGTTGGATAGTCAAGGTCTGATTAGGAATAGTCAGCATGGATTTGTGCGCAGGAAGTCATGACTAACAAATCTCAGAGTTTTTCCAAGAGGTAACCAAGAGGATGAATGAGGATAGGGCAGTGGATGTTATCTATATGGACTTTAGTAAGGCCTTTGACAAGGTCCTGCATGGCAGGCTAGTCATGAAGGTTAGGTCGCATGAAATCGAGGGAGAGCTAGCTAATCGGATTCAAAATTGGCTTTGATGGTAGGAAACAGAGGGTGATGGTTGAAGGTTGTTTCTTGGGCTGGAGGCCTGTGACCAGCGGTGTGCCACAGGGGTCAGTGCTGGAACCTTCGTTATTTGTTATTAACATAAATGACCTGGATGTGAATGTACAAGGCATGATTAGTAAGTTTGCAGATGATATAAAATTACAAGATTCTTCGTTGATAGCGAGTAAGGTTATCAAAAATTACAGGGGGATCTTAATCAGGTGGGGAAGTGGACTGAGGATTGGCAAATGCAATTCAATACAGATAAGTGTGAAGTGTTGTACTTTGAAAAGCCAAACCAAGGTAGGACTTGTACAGTAAATGGTAAGGTCCCGAGGAGTGTTGTAGAGCAGAGGGGCCTCGGAGTACAAGTACATGGCTCGTTGAAAGCGGTGTCACAGGTAGGCAGGGTGGTGAAGGCGGCATTTAGCATGCTGGCCTTCATCAGTCAAGGCACTTAGTAGAGAGATGGGACGTTATGTTACAGTTGTATAAGTTGTTGATGAGGCCGCACTTGGAGTACTGTGTACAGTTTTGGTCACCCTGTTTTATTCGATAGTGTGCAAAGATTTACCAGGATGTTGCCAGGACTAGTAGGCCTGAGTTATAGGGAGAGTTGGCCAGGATAGGACTTGATTCTTTGGAACGTAGGAGAATGAGAGGGGACCTTATTGAGGTGTATAAATTCATATGAGGGGCAAAGATAGGATGAATGCATATTGTCTTTTTCCCAGGGATGGGGAATTGAAAACTAGAGGGCATACGTTTAAGGTGAGAGGGGAAAAATTTAAGAAGGACCTGAGGGGCAACTTCTTTACACAGACAGCAGTGCGTGCGTATATGGAGTGAGTTGCCAGAAAAAGTGGTTGAGGTAGGTACAATAGCAACATTTAAAAAACATTTTGAAAGGTTGATGCATCAGAAGGGATTAGAGGGATATGGACCAAATGCAGGCAATTAGAACTAGCTGAGTGGACACCATGGTCAGCCTGGACCAGTTTGGGCCAACGGGCCCGTTTCCAAGCTGTATTACTCTATATTACTGTAATAAATCAAAATTGACAATAGCTTCATTGGTCTTATAGCCATTAAGGAGGAGTTAGATGGGTGTCTTAAGCCCAAAGGGATAAAACGGTATAGGGAGAAAACAAGTCCCAGCTACAGGAAGGATGTTGTGAAACTTGAAAGGTTTCAGAAAAGATTTACAAGGATGTTTCCAGGTTTGGAGGGTTTGAGCTATAGGGAGAGGCTGAATAGGCTGGTGCTATTTTCCCCTAGAGCGTTGGAGGCTGAGGGGTGATCTTATAGAGGTTTATAAAATCATGAGGGGCATGGATAGGATGAATAGCCGAGGTCTTTTCCATGGGTGGGGGAGTACAAAATTAGACGGCATAGGTTTAAGGTGAGAGGGGAAAGATTTAAAAGGGGTCTACAGGGCAACTTTCTTCGCGAGGGCGGTGTCTGTTTGGAATGAGCTACCAGAGGAAGTGGAGGAGGCTGGTACAAAGGCATCTGAATGGTTACATGAATAAGAAGTCTTTAGAGGGATATGGGCCCAAAGCTGGCAAATGGGACTAGATTTATTTAGGATATCTGATCGGCATGGATGAGGTGGACCAAAGGGTCTGTTTCCTTGCTGTACATCTCTAAGACTCTATAGGAGGGACTGAGTTGGATGACCAATCATGATCAGAATGAAAGGTGGAGCAGGCTCGAAGGGCTGAATGGCTCACTGCAACTCCCAGTTTCTGTGAGAATGCAAACATTAGAATACAATCTACTTGAACTGAATTTTCACGTTAAATTGAGCGCACCCAACATCTGACATTATCAAATGAACTTGTGTTTATTATTTAACAATGAAGGAGCATTTTTATTTAAACCTGTTCATGTGATGTGGATGTTGTTGTCTAGGCTAGCAGTTTATTATCCAGCCCTAATTTCCCAAAAGGGCAGTTCACCATCTGCCTTGGTAGGATTTGACCAGGACATTAGCACATGGTTATGGATTATTCATGCAGCAACATTAGTACCATCTTCTCTAATCTTAACTGTTTGAGGATAAAATTTCAAACCCTGCCATGACTGTACAAAAACTTGAAATTAAATTATTAAAAATCTGGAGGTAAACCTTTCAATAAAAAAGTTGCAAAATTGGTTTACACATGTCCTTTAGGGAAAGAAATTAGCTGTCCTTATCTGGTCTGGTCTATGTCTGATTTACATTTGAACTAAAGACTTGTTTGGAAGATATACTCTGAGTGGGGTACTTCAATGTTCACCACCAAGAGTGGCTCGGTCCTAAAGGACAAAGCTGCTAGACTGGGTCTGCAGCAGGTGGTGAGGGAACCAACAAGAGGGAAAAACATACTTGGCCTCATCCTTACCAACCTGCCAGCTGCAAATGCATCTGTCCATGACAGTATCAGTAAGAGCACAATCCTTGTGGAGACAAAGTCCCACCCTCATATTAAGAATACCCTCCATTGTATTGTGAGGCACTATTACCATGCTAGTTTGAACAGATCTATCAACTCAAGACTGGGCATCTGTAAAGCGCTGTTGGCCATTAACAGCAGCAAAATTGTACTCCAGCACAATCTGTAACCTCAGGGCCCGGCATATCCCCCATCCAACCATTACCATCAAAGCCAGGGGATCAACCCTAGTTCAATGGAGAGTACAGGAGGGCATGCCAGGAGCAGCACTAGGCATACCTGGATATGGGGTGTCAACCTAGTGAAGCCACCAAACAGGACTAATTGCACATCAAACAGTGAAAGCAGCAAGTGATAGACAGAGCTAAGCGAACCCACAGCCATTGGATCATATCTAAGCTCTGCAGTCCTGCCACATCCAGTTGTGAATGGTGGTGAACAATTAAACAACTCACTGGGAGGAGGAGGCTCCACTAATATCCCATCCTCAATGATGGAAGAGCCCAGCACATCAGTGCAAAAGATAAGGCTGAAGCTTTCGCAGCAATCTTCAGCCAGAAGTGCCGAGTGGATGATCCATTTCAGCCTCCTCCAGTGGTCCCCAGCATTACAGATACCAGTCTTCAGCCAATTCGATTCATTCCATGTGATACCAAGAAACGGTTGGAGACACTGGATACTGCAAAGGCTACGGGCCTTTATAACTTCAGTACTATTGCTGGAATGTTAAGGTTGGTTGGCTCGCCGAGCTGATTCGTTGTTGTTGTTCCGCAGACGTTTCATTCCCCTGCTGGGTAATATCAGTGCAGCGGAAGGATCGTACTTTCTAGTCTTTGCATCACCGCCTCAGCTATAAGTTACCCAGCAGGGTAATAAAACATCTGCGGAACAACAATGAACCAGCTCGGCGAGCCAACCAACCACAACATCCACAACACAAGCTACAAATCTACTCCAAAATCTTAATAGTACTGAAGACTTGTGCTCCAGAACTTTCCGCTCTCTTAGCCAAGCTGTTCCAGTACAGTTACAAGGATGGTAGGAACTGCAGATGCTGGAGTCTGAGATAACAAGGTATAGAGCTGGATGAACACAGCAGGCCAAGCAGCATCAGAGGAGCAGGAAAGCCGACGTTTCGGGCCTAGACCCTTCTTCAGAAAAT
>NC_063332.1:176247905-176252897 GCF_021869965.1 Rhincodon typus
GATCTTCAGTAAAGTGATGGAAGGTGTCACTAACAGCGCTATCAAGCAGCATCTGCTCAGCGACGCCCAGTTTGGGTTATGCCAGGGCCACTCAGCTCCTGACCTCATTACAGCCTTGGTTCAAACAAAAGAGCTGAATTCCAGAGGTGAGGTGAGAGTGACAGTCCTTGACATCCAGTCCGCAAGGGATTGAGCGGGGCATGAATGAGCTCGAGCAAAACTGGAGTCAAAGGGAATCAGGGAATCTCTAGTGGTTACCTTACACATAGGAAGATGGTCGTGGTTGTTGGAGGTCAATCATCTCAGCTCCAGGACATTTCTGCAGGAGTTCCTCAGGATAGTGTCCTAGGCCCAAACATCTTCAGCTGCTTCATTAATGACCTTCCCTCCATCATAAGGTCAGAAATGAGGATGTTCGCCAATGATTGCACAATGTTCAGCACCACTCATGACTCCTCAGGTACTGAAGCAGTCCATGGTCAAATGCAACAAGATCTGGACAATATCTAGGCTTGGGCTGACAAGTGGCAAGTGACATTGGCACCACACAAATGCTAGGCAGTGACCATCTCCAATAACAGACAGACAATCTAACCTTCATCACTCGAGACTCAATGGTGTTACCATCACTGAATCCCCCACTATCAACATCCTGGGATTACTGTTGACCAGAAACTCAACTGGACTTACCAAATAAACAGTGGCTACAAGAACAGGTCAGAGGCTAGGAATACCATGGGAAGTAACTCACCTCCTGACTCCCAAAAGCTTATCTACCAACTATAAAGCACAAATCAGCAGTATGATGGAATACTCCCTGCTTGTCTGGAAAAATACAGCTCTAACAACTTTAAAGAAACTCAATATCATCCAGGACAAAGCAACCCGCTTGACTGACACTACATTCACAAACATCCACTCCCTCCACCACTGCTGGTTTGTGGCAGCAGTACGTACCATCTGTAAGATGCACTTCAGAAATTCACCTAAGACCTGAGAAAACATGTTCCAAATCCACCATCACTTCCATTTAGAAGGACAAAGGTAGCAGATACCTGGTAAAAGTACCTCATGCAAGTTCCCCTCCAAGTCACTCACCATCCTGACTTGAAAATATATCATCGTTTCTTCACTGTCACTGGGTCAAAATCCTGGAATTCCCTCACTAAGTGCTTTGTGGGTCTACCTATAACAGATGAACTGCAGCAGTTCAAGGCGGCAGATCATCATGACTTTCTCAAGGACAAATAAAGATGGACAATGAATAGCAATACCCACATCCCATAAATGAGTTTGAAAGAGATCTTCCATTGGTCTATGGCTATCGGCAATTCAATTCCATCAACAAGAAATCTGGTGCACTGTGAGAATTCCAAAAGACTGTATCCACTGTCCAATAAGACCACTGTCCACCTTTATCCTTTTCAAAATATCATCTCTGCACAGTTCAGCAAAAGTCTTTCTTCTGGACAACAGGTCAAAAGGGAATCAATTGGCCGTTTTGGTGACTAAATCTAAATATTTAAGGGAATGGTGTGACTTATGTAGCAATCAGACAGAAGTCACTGGGAAGTGACTGAAAAAACATTAAAAATTGTTGAATTTACAGTTCAATATCTCAGAAACAATTCTGCAGAGACATAGCTGGCTCCAACTGGACAGTGGAGAAATAACTAAAGAACAAACTTAGTTATTACACAAACAGGCAGTGGGGATTCCAATAGTTTCTATCAATACACGTTCCTCATTGCAAACAAGGTCTGTGTCGTGAATGTCCAGCTGATTCCCAAAGAAAGGCAGCAGCTAACGACCTTGTTGCATACCATAATTTTATAACCCACTGCAGCCTTCATCGGTAGATTTCCTCTCATTTTCATCTATCAAATTCCAATTGTCATCTCCATACTCCATGTGCTAAACAGGGATTTTGTACAGGTCAGAGCTGAGTGCTGGCTGATGACTGCAACATTCAACACCATTCACAATGCCTCAGATACTGAAGTAGCCTGACCATATGCAGCAAAGCCTTTGCTATGTCCAGGGTTGGATTGATAGGTGACAGGTACCAGGCAGCGACCATCTCCAACAAAGGAAAAATCGAACATCCTAGCGATGTTCAATGGAATTACCATGACTGAATCCCTCACTTTCAACATCCTGGTGCATACCACTGACCAGAAACTCAACTAGGTCAGCCAAAGGGAGATGGTGGTGTAGTGGGAACATCACTGCAGGTAATTCAGAGGTACAGGAGAACCCTCAGGGGCATAGATTCACATTCCACTACATTGAATTTAAATTCAATTAATAACATTTGGATTTGAAAGCCAGTCCCAGAAACGATGACCATGGTATCACTATCGATTGTTACAAAAATCAATGCAGTTCATTGATGTCCTTTAGAGAAGGAAATCTGCTGTTCTTACCAACTCTGGTCTACATGTGACTCCAGGCTCAAGGCAGTGTAGTTGACCTCAAATGGTGCAGTAAACCACTCTATTCAAGGGCAATTAATTCTGGACTTGCCAAAAAAACCCACACCTCATAAGTGAAAGAAAGAAAACCATTGTTTCCAAGACCTCTCAAGCGACAAGTTGTTGCAGGGACATTAGTCATTAAATATTCCGTCCTGCTGCCTGCTCCATTGTGGACAGTTCCTGTTCTCGGTTTTGATCCCTGTTAAGGTCCCACAGCCAAGATAGGGAACTCCTCTTAAAGAATCCAATAGAAACATGTAGCCCAGGATGCTCAAATCAATTCACTGAGTCATCCTCATGCCAAAGCAATATTGAGTTGATGAGACACCATTTTATAACATCCTGCAGCCCAAGGAGTCCATTCATCCCATTATGCCTGTGCTGGTTCTTAGAAAGAGCTCTGTAATCAGTTTACAACTTTCCTCATAACCCTGCAATTTTCTCAAGTATTTATCAAATTTCTTTTCGAAAGTTATTGAATTTGCTAACACCTTTTCAGGCATAACTTCCCCAATAATGGAAATTTGTCATGTAAAATTAATTTTTATGACTTTTCCTATCATAGATCTTCAGTTTTTACAAAAACTGAAAGAACTGCAGATACTGTAAATCAGGAACAAAAACAGAAATTGCTGGAAAAGCTCAGCAGGTCTGGCAGCATCTGTGAAGGAGAAATCAGAGTTAACGTTTTGGATCCAGTGACCCTGGCTCAGAACCGTTTCTGAGGAAGGGTGTCCGGACCGAAACATTAACTCTGTTTTTTCCTTCACAGGTGCTGCCAGACCTGCTGAGCTTTTCCAGCAACTTCTGTTTTTGTTTTTCTTCAGTATTTGTACTCTCCTTTAAAAGTCTCGTGCCTGTTTTTAAACCTCTCTGCTCCCTAACTCTAATCTCTTCAAGCCATATCAGTGCTGCACAAATTCTGGTCACTTGATCAACTCTGATGTGAACAATCACCCCACCTTTGTGGTCACCGTTAAGAAAGGCAAGTCCCTAAGCTCTGGAATTCCTTCCCTAAACCTATCCTTTAAGATGTTACTTAAAAGCTTTGAGCAAGATTTCTGTCAGCAATCTTAAATGTAGCTTAATATCAAATTGTATTTGATAACTTTCTCCGGTAAAATCCTTGGGCCGCTTTATTACATTAAAGGTGTTACTTGAGTATACAAATTTCTGTTGTTGTTACTACTCTGGTTCCTGAGCCTTAATAACAGATTTATTGTTACACTTCCAGTAAAGTCCAACCAGCTATTACATAGAATATGCAGTGCAAAACCCTTACAATGTCTCCTTAATGTAAATTTTGGTAACTGTCCAATCATTTGCTGATTCTGGCAAGCTTTGTTCTACAGATTCATACTCACACAGAACCAAACAAATCAAGTAATGACCGAAGACTGTCAAAACAAGACCCTCAATCCAGTTAAAACTCGAGAGTTGCTATTTGAGGTAAAAGTGGCTGTTGAATACATTGTTACTCCAAACCCCCTGCCAGGTCCCTAGCAAGCCAAATGTAACCCGAAACACCAATTCTTTTGTTAAGCGTCAACAAAACGTGAGCTGCTATTTCAAATTAACAAGGTCACAAAAAGGTCTTAAATTCAGAACATGTAATAACAGCACTTTGCAGTAAAAGAACTCTTAAAACTATTACTCCTCTTGGCTATCATCCAACCTTCCAATTAGTACTAACAAAGAACACTCGTCTGCAAAGTCTTTGTCAGATTCACCTGTCAAAGCATTTTCTAAACAAACTGTGACAAAGAAAGAAAGACGTGGTACAAAAATGGAAGTTATTGAGCAGTTTACAGACATTCCAGTTTATCAATCCCAATCTCAGAGGGGAGTGCAGTATTTTCTGAGTTAAACATTACTGAGGGATTCAAAAACAAAGTTTCATAATCATCTGCAACATCACATTCCAAGAATAATGAAGTAACGTTATTGCCATGAACCACACAGATTTAAAGTATTTTTAATATTGAATTGTATTTTTTCATTAGTTCATTATATTATTTATTGCCCATCCCTAGTTGCCCCTTGAAAAGGTGGTGGTGAGCTGCCTTCTTGAACCGCTGCAGTCCTCCTGCTTTGGGTTGACCCACAATGCAATTAGGGAGGAAATTCCAGGATGATGACTCAGTGACAGTGAAGGAACGGTGATATATTTCCATGTCAGGATGGTGAGAGGCTTGGAAAGGAACTTGCAGGGGGTGATGTTCCACGTATGTGCTGCTTTTGTCCTTCAAGATGGAAGCGATCATGGGTTTGGAAGGTGCTGTCTGAGGATCTTTGGTGAATTTCTGCCGTGCATCTTGTAGATAATAGCAGCAGTGTTTACTGACTGTCAGAGGTGGAGGGAGTGAATGCTTGTGGATGGTGCCAAACAAGCAGGCTGCTTTGTCCTGGATGGTGTCAAGCTTCTTGAGTGTTGTTGGAGCTGCACTCATCCAGTGGGGTGAGTGTGTGAGCGAGGGAGAGCGAGGGAGAGCGAGGGAGAGCGAGGGAGAGCGAG
>NC_063332.1:176252907-176303778 GCF_021869965.1 Rhincodon typus
GAGCAGGGGGATGGGGTAGGTGAAGGTGGTTACACTCCTGACCTGTACCTTTTAAGTTGTGTTGCAGAGGATAATATGTTTATAGGCAAAATTTCAATTGACTCACTATTAGTGCAGAATGTAGGCAAGCCCTGAAAATAAAAAAGGCGACATATGCATTTTGCTGAGCTCACAGCATTATTAAGGAGGTATTTACCTGTTGTAAAATTGTCAGAGACACTTTTGGTCACTGTTAGATTGAAACACTGAGTTTACCGAATTAAGTGTCTAATATCAATCCACCCATTCTCAAGCTGGGTATCAAATACAATAGGTCACTGGAAAATAGTCAGAGGGCAACTCATCACCACCTTTGTAGAGCAATTAGGATGGCAATGTCAGCATAGCCAGTGATGCCTACATCCCATAGACAGATGATAAAACATGTATTTCTGGCACCACTTCTAATGGGCACTTACACTGAACAAAAATAAACTTGTCCCCTTTCCATTTTAACATCAAGTTTAAACAAATGCTTTCCCTCCAAATTAAGAGAAAAAGAAAGAATAAACAGAGCAGTTTCAGATTTTCAGTCCTGACACTGCATTGCCAGAGGTGTCATCTTTCAGGTGAGGCATTAAGTTGAGAATATATCTGCTCTGCAGAAATTTTCCCAGTGACTCTGGGCAAGCGTTCCCTCTGAGCTGACATCAACACAAAGACAATCTGATCACTTATATCTCTGTTGCATTTGGGAGCTTGTTGTGCACCAGTTGCTTGCAGCACCTCCAACATTATAATAAATCCAAAGGAATGGACGCTACAGAACTCGGGTACAAAAATATTAATGTTTTGAAAACAGTTCACATTACAGAAGAGGAAGTGATACTGGTCTTAGGAAAATATAAATGTGGATTAGTCTCTGGGATGCAAGCTAGTGTATCCCAGGGCATTGTGGGAAGTTAGGGAGGACATTGCAGGGCCCCTTGCAGAAACATTTGGATCATCTATACACACGGGTGAGGTGCCAAATGACTGAAGAGTGGCTGATGTTGTGCCTTTGTTTAAGAAGGGATGTAAGGAGAAGCCTGGGAATTATAGACCGGACAGTCTGACTTCAGTGGTGGGTAAGTTGTTGGAGGTAATTCTGAAATATAGGGTTTATACGCATTTGAACAGGTAGGCATTGATTAGGGATATTCAGCATGGCTGTGTGAGAGAGAAATCATGTCTCACAAACTTAATTAACTTTTTTGAGCAAGTAACCAAGAGAACTGATGAGGACAGAATGATAGATCTTGGTGACTTGGACTTTAGTAAAGCCTTTGATGAGGTTCCGCATGGTAGACTAATCAGTAAAGTTAGATCACATGGGATTCAATCAGTTTGCCAATTAGATACAAAACTGGCTTAAAGGCAGTAGACACAGTGCAATGGTGCAGGGTTGTTTTTCAGTCTGGAGGCCTGTTACCAGGGTGTCCCACAGAGATCGGTGCTGGTTCTACTTTTGTTTATCATTTAAATAAATGATTTGGATGGGAAATACAGGAGTCATGGTTAGTAAGTTTGCAGATGACACCAGAATTGGTGGTATAGTGGACTGTGAAGAAGGTTATCTAATATTGCAGAGATCTTGATCTATGGGGACAATAGGCTGAGGAGTGGCAGATGGAGTTTGATTTGAATAAATGTGAGGTATTGCATTTTGGTAAAACAGACAATGGGAGGACTTGTACAATTAGAAGTAGGGCCTTTTTGTGTTAAAGAGCAGAAAGACGGGGGAGGGGAATCAGGTACATATTTCTTTGAAGTTTCCACCACACATAAACAGGGTGGTTAAGGCGGCATTTAGCACACTTGCCTTTATTGCTCAGACCTTTGAGTACACAAGTTAGGAGGTCATACTTAGGTCATCCAGGACACTGGTAAGGCCTCTTTATAATTATAGAGTCATACAGCACGGAAATAGATCCTTTGGTCCAACCGGTCCATGCCGAACATAATCCCAAACTAATCTTGTCCCACCTGCCTGCTCCTGACCTATATCCCTCCAAACCTTTCCTATTCATGTATCTATCCAAATGTCTTTTAAATGTTGTACAACATCCATCACTTCCTCAGGAACTTCATTCCACATGCGAACCACCCTGTGTAAAAAATTTCTCTCATCTTTTTTAAATCTCTCTCCCCTCACCTTAAAAATGTGCCCCCTAGTCTTGAAATTCCCCCATCCCAGGGAAAAGACAACTGCCTTTAACTCGATCTATACCTCTCATTATTTTATAAACTTCTGTCAGGTCGCCGCTCGACCTCTTACGCTCCAGTGAAAAATGTCCTAACCTACCAAGCCTTTCTTCATAACTCAAATCATAGACTCATATTGAAACAGGCCCTTTGGCCCAACAAGTCCATACCGACCCTCAGATCATCCCACCCAGATCCATTCCCCATAACCCACTTCGTATGCACATCCCTGAACACTATGGACAATTTATTTTGGCCAATCCACCTCCTGCACATCTTTGGACTGTGGGAGGAAACTGGAGCACCCAAAGGAAACCGGAGCACCCAAAGGAAACCCACACAGATACGGAGAGAATGTGCAAACTCCACACAGACAGTTGCCCAAAGGTGGAATCGAACTCAGGTCCCTGGTGCTTTGAGGCAGCAGTGCTAACCACTGAGCCACCGTGCTGACCCATCTTCCATACCGGACAACACTCTGGTAAATCTCTTCTGAGCCCTCTCCAGCTGGATGATATCCTTCCTGTGACTGGGTGACCAGAACTGGACACAGTGTTCCAGAAGAGGAATGTCCTGTACAATCTCAACGTGACTTCCCAACTCCTATACTCTAGGTACTGAGCAATGAAGGCAAGTGTGCCAAATGCCTTTTTAACCACACTACTTATAGGTGATGCAAACTTCAAAGAATTATCTACCTGCACCCCTAGGTTCCTCTGTTCTACAACAC
Source organism: Rhincodon typus (assembly GCF_021869965.1). Lineage (NCBI taxonomy): Eukaryota > Metazoa > Chordata > Chondrichthyes > Orectolobiformes > Rhincodontidae > Rhincodon > Rhincodon typus. The sequence continues at coordinate 176,255,861 of NC_063332.1, forward strand.
TACCCAAGGCCCTACCATTAACTGCACAAGCTGTACCCTTGTTTGTTGTACCAAAATGCAATATCTCGTTTTTATCCAGATTGAACTCCATCTGCCATTTTTCAGCCTATTGACCCATTTGATACAGTGTCCAGTTCTGGTCATCCTGCTACAGGAAGGATATTAATAAGCTGGAAAGGATTCCGAAGAGATTTACCAGGATGTTGCCAGGTACGGAGGGTTTGAGTTATAAAGAAAGGCTGGATAACCTGGGACTTTTGTCACTGGAGCGTAGGAGGTTGATGGGTGACCTTATAGAGGTTTATAAAATCACATGGGGCATTTCCCTAGAGTGCGGGATTTCAAGACTAGGGGGCATATTTTTAAGGTGAGAGGTGGCACGGTGGCTCAGTGGTTAGCACTGCTGCCTCTCAGTGCCAGAGACCCAGGTTCGATTCCAGCCTCAGGCGACTGTCTGTGTGGAGTTTGCACATTCTCCCTGTGTCTGCGAGGGTTTCCTCCGGGTGCTCTGGTTTCCTCCCACAGTCCAAAGATGTGCAGGCTCGGTGGATTGGCCATGCTAAATTGCCCAGTGTCCAGGGATGTCTAGATTAGGTGTGTTAGTCATGGGAAATGTAGGGTTACAGGGAAAGGGTAGAGGGAAGGGTCTAACCAGGATGGTTTTTGGAGCATCAGTGTGGACTTGTTGGGCTGAAGGGCCTGTTTTCTCACTGTAGGGATTCTATGATTCTATGAGAAAGGTATAAGAAAGATATGAGACGCACTTTTTTTAAAACAGTGGTTTATGTGTGGAACGAACTTCCAGAGGAAGTGTTGGATGCGGGTACAGTTACAACGTTTAAAAGACATTTGGTTAAGTACATGAATAAGAAATATTTGGAGGGAATAAGGGCCAAATGCAGGCAGTGGCACTAGTTTAGTTTGGGATTATGGTCGGCATGTACTAGTTGGACCAAAGGGTCTGTTTCTGTACTGTATGACTAAGACTCTAAATACAAACAAGTTACCATGCACCATTACCCAAAACTCTCTACTGACTATATTCTTCCACAGACTCTGCATTCATATTTTTGGACATTCTTACATGTGTTCAGGTCTTAACCGATGGGTTCTGCAGAAAGTTTCAGTCTGAACTCCTAACAGTAAGAGTGGAGCACAGAAGAGGAAACCAAGTCAAAGTGGGTGAAATTTCAGTGTAACTTCCGGCTTGAGTGCACACCAGGAAATGAAAGTCTTATGTTGCAATTCACTCATATGATCCAGGTACTGCGATCAAAACCAGCATTTACAGCCCATTCCTTGTTAGCTACAAGTAAGCTATGGTAAGGAATCTAAATGAACTGCTGCAGTCCACATGATGAAGAAATTCCTGCTGTGCTATACAGTAGAAATTCCAAGATTATGGCCCAGTGAAAATGAAGGATCAGACTGATATTTGCCCAAGTCAGGATGGTGAGTGGCTTGGAGGGAAACTTGCAGATGGCGTTCCCATGTATCTGCTGCCCTTGTCTTTCTAGATGGTGGTGATCATAGGTTTAGAATGCGCTGTCAAAAGAGACACTGAGTTACTACAGTATATTTAATAGTGGTATACACTACAGCTACTGAGCATTGGTAACAAAGTGCCTTGGGACGACTTACAAAGTTACATGTGCTACATAAATGCAAGTATGGCTGTTGGCTGGTTATAATTAAACAAAACATTTTGTAATGAATTGTAAATGAGCCAGAGGTCAGAAGGCTCTGACAGGGGGCTAAGTAATGACTACAATGTTCTTGTTTATCCTTTTGTTATTTCGATTTAATAAAAATACTGTACATCATTCTCGAGAACACAGCAATTATGCTAAAACACATTTACCCCTGGGATCCAGAGCCTAGAGGGGGAAATCACCTCATGTATTCAGCACAGAGACAACAAGGTGTAGAGCTGGATGAACATAGCAGGCTAAGCAGCATCATAGGAGCAGAAAGGCTGACGTTTTGGGCCTAGACCCTTCATCAGAAATGGGGGAGGGGAAGGCGGTTCTGAAATAAATAGGGAGAGAGGGGGAGGCGGATAGAAGATGGATAAAGGAGAGGATAGGTTGAGAGGAAACAAACAGGTCGAAGAGGCGGGGATGGAGCCAGTAAAGGCGAGTGTAGGTGGGGAGTTAGGGAGGGGATAGGTCAGTCCAGGGAGGACGGACAGGTCAAGGGGGCGGGATGAGGTTAGCAGGTAGGAGATGCGTGTGCGGTTTGAGGTGGGAGGAGGGGTTAGGTGGGAGGAAGAACAGGTTAGGGAGGCGGGGACGAGCTGGACTGGTTTTGGGATGCGGTAGGGGGAGGGGAGATTTTGAAGCTTGTGAAAGCTTTGCAGAACACCTACGCTTGGGTCGCAATAAACAACTGCACCTCCCAGTCGCAAACCATTTCAACTCCCCCTCCCATTCCTCAGATGACATGTCCATCCTGGGCCTCCTGCAGTGCCACAACGATGCCACCCGAAGATTGCAGGAACAGCAACTCATATTCCGCTTGGGAACCCTGCAGACCAATGGTATCAATGTGGATTTCACAAGTTTCAAAATCTCCCCTCCCCCTACCGCATCCCAAAACCAGTCCAGCTCGTCCCCGCCTCCCTAACCTGTTCTTCCTCCCACCTAACCCCTCCTCCCACCTCAAACCGCACACGCATCTCCTACCTGCTAACCTCATCCCGCCCCCTTGACCTGTCCGTCCTCCCTGGACTGACCTATCCCCTCCCTAACTCCCCACCTACACTCGCCTTTACTGGCTCCATCCCCGCCTCTTCGACCTGTTTGTTTCCTCTCCACCTATCCTCTCCTCTATCCATCTTCTATCCGCCTCCCACTCTCTCCCTATTTATTTCAGAACCCCCTTCCCCTCCCCCATTTCTGAAGAAGGGTCTAGGCCCGAAACGTCAGTCTTCCTGCTCCTATGATACTGCTTGGCCTGCTGTGTTCATCCAGCTCTGCACCTTGTTGTCTCGGCTTCTCCAGCATCTGCAGTTCCTACTATCTCTCATGTATTCAGCACGCATGTTTGCAAAGGCCCAGAGGGGGATGAAGCAGTGAGTCAGTCAATTATTTATTCATTTGAAAAGCGAGGACAACAATGACAGCATCAACAAGTTGAATTTCTGTCACGCCTTTCTTTGCAGGGTGCTATAGAGGCACATCAACAAATTGAATTCTGACTCCAAGCTACATAGGGAGCTTTTGGGACAGTCGACCAAAAACCTGGTCAATGAGGATGGTTTTAAAGAACTTCTTAAAGGAGCAGACAGAAGTGGAGAAGTTTAGGTAGGGAACACTGAATCTTAGGACCCAGAATGCACAGCCACCAATGGTGGAGCAATGGAGCCTGAGAAGATTATAAAACTAGGAAGGGACAATGCGACTGCCATATAGTGTAAAAACAAGGATGTGACATCAGACTGTGCAAGTACATAACCAGCCTTATCCTGCACGCCAAACCAATAATCACCATAATGCATTGTTTTGTCACCACACATGCTCTTTTATCCTATTTGAAACTCCAAACAGTCAAGATTGATTCCACGAATAAACCTCAAAATACCAAGGGTACCAATTCTCAAGTGTTAGAACAAAATTATCTTCAGCTGGAGAATGCAATTTTCATTAAACACTTTCTCCCGAGTGGATTATCCACTGACATTTCAGAAAGATGAATTCAAAGCCAAGTTTTTATTTAGCATTTGATCAAAAAAAATGCACAAACTCAAGTTAGAATTTTCACGCTTCACCTTTTAAACTTCCAGCCACAGGCTGGCCTCCTGAACACGTAATGTTAATGGGAACACAGCCTGTTTACTAAACCCTGGCTACTTCACAAGGAAACTTTTCAGTTATGTTGAGCACTGTACAAAATACAACTGCAGAAATGCAAGAAATGGACTACAACACAAAGAAACTATTCATTCCAGTCCAACTATCAATACTTCAAGCAGACCACCAGCTCCATTTCCACCTCCTCTTTTACTTTTATAAAAATACATCAACCTGGTCATTAACCAGGCTCATATAAACACAATGGCCTTGATTTGACCTTAAGTGTCAGTAGAGACAACACAAACCTGAAGGAGGCCACTCAGCCCATTGTGTCCGTGACATCTCTCTGCATGAGCCTCACAGCTTTCCACACGATTCCACAAATATTCTCTCTTCGGATTCCGGTCCAATTCCTTTTTGAAACCCATGACTGAATCTGTCTTCCTGGGTCCACACTGATAACACATTCCAGATCCAAACACTCACTGCATGAACAAGCTTTTGCTCAGTCGTTGAGAACATTGCTAGAAGGAGCTTAGAAGTTGAAGCTTTCTGCCTTACACTTACCAGATGAAGATGCAAAAAACAGACTGAAAAGTCTAAGTGGAGACTGCATTCCCATGGCAACATATTGACCAGAGTCTACTTGCCTGGTCTGAGAATGAAGATCAACAGTTAACGGTTCTTGCTATAGCTCCAAGCTAACAATGGCTGAAACAATCAGTAGCGTTTTCCCATACTAAATAAACTGATGTCCTTTTCTTCCACCCCCCAACCCACCCCCAAAAAGTCTGGTTCTTGCTCCTAGTCTGAAAAGTGCAAGATGCACATCTTGGATTTCCTATATCCTTTCAGAAAACATTTCTTCCCATGTTGGTGTTGTTTACTTTGCCCATTTCCTTAGATCCTCGTTCTCAGATTCTCAATCCTATCACCTTACGTAATAGTTTCTCCCAACCTGGTCTACCAGGCCCATGATTTTAAAACCTCAAGCAAATCTCCTCTCAACATTCCATCCATCAGAGAAAAGATTCAGCTTCTCCAAACTATCTATTTTACCAAAGCTCCTCATCCCAGGAACCATTTCCATAAGTATCTTCACATCCTTCCTTAAGCATGATGCTCAGAATTGGATACATGTTTGCTGCAATCACTGCAACATATTTCCTCAAGTCTGTTTTGCAATTCCCCATCTGGAAAATCTCAATGCCCTTTCATCCAAAGCAACTGGATCAAAATGTGAAAAACTGCTACTCTTATTAGGAGGGAAGCACATTGACAGGTTTCAGAGTCAGATCTTGCAACAGATATGACAGAGCCAACTAGTTGAACCAAATTATTGCCCTTAGAGGAAGGCTGATGGTTAAACTGATGCACATCCAAAATCAAACCTTTAAAAGATACATTAGGTAACAGCAATTAGGTCAGATTGGCACCAAGTCAGATTCAATATTCTTTAAACTACATTTGCCTTTGATAATTGGTCATTTCTATTAAAAAAGCATAATGAATTATGTCTGTTAACCCAATGTGCTATTGTACATCTGAGCAAGAACAAAATTGCTCAAATTCAAATTCCTAGCAACTGTCCAATGATACAGAACAGATATAGAGAGAATACCACGAGTCATAACATATCAGCTCAAGGATTTGATAAGATTGTATCTTGCAAAGAAGAATTCATTCATATGATGATGTATCAGTGGGTAAGATGGGAATTTCATATGATTAGAACTACACTGGAAATGGAAGGTTGGTCAATGAAATTGTTAAATTAAATTGAAATGTATAGACAAAGGTTTAAATAAATACATGTTGGTTAACATAAAATGAGCTATTGTGTCTATGCCAATATTTACGCTTTCCATCAGCCATCTCCTATTGTACTTTATCTCAACTCCTATTAACAGAGCCTTCTATCTCTTCTCCCTGGAATATTTAGGTAGCTTCCCAGTAAACACATTGGGAAGGTTTGCCTCGGCGGGTTTATAATAACTGGTGTTTGATCAGCACCACACGACGTGAAAAGGGTATTATCCGATCTGTCCTGATAGATTACAACTGGGTAACACCAGAGAATCAGCTACAAAAACAGACAGAGGGTGGCCTCGTTATAAAACAAGAACCTACGCACAAACCCGAATGCTCATGTACAATCAGAGAAACAGGGTCAACTACAAACCATTTGTTGAGATTTTACTTCTTCCCACACCGTATTGCCCACACACCATTCCATGACCAAGACAGCTCAGTCGACCATGGTGTGTAGGCAGCTGGCCCCCGATTCACTCGTCTTCTGTCAAGTGCCTTGAATCCACAAACAAACAGAGCAGGAACACATCACGGGGGAGTACAAGCTTACCCTATTCCTCAGTGCAGTATGTAAATACACAAACAAATTACTGCTACAGTACAAAACATTAAAATTGGCCCACCTATTACATATCGACGACTGGGGCACTGGGAAGCTGAGCACATTAAACTATGTCTTACAGAAAGACTTGATATACCGTGATCTGTTCAAGTACAAGTTCACTCAGTTCAGATCATCTGAACATTAAACAGGTGCAATACAATTCCAACAGTACCCTATGAGTACATCCGTACAATTTCTAATAAAATTGAAGCAAGCTAACTGAAAGGAATACTAAGATAGAAGTACTTCAGTACAAGAGGTTATATTAATTGTTGCAAGTTCAATATTAAAGATCGGCAAGCTGTCATATCAATACTGTGATTCAGGATTCTGAATTGATTGTTGAGGTACATGAGGAAGATTGGAAAGGTTGCAGCAAAGAGCAACAAGATTGAATAGCAGTGCAAGATTTACGAAGTCAGATTCAGGAGTATTAGACCTGCAGTCGACTGAGGCAGTCAATAAGAGATCCTAACTGAACTGCAGGGAAATACTCCAAGCAATATAGCAGGAATTAGTCATTTATGTACTTAAATTCCCAAATCTCTTTGCGCCCCTCCAGTTCACAGCTGCTCATCAATGAGATAATACACAAATTGATCATTCCTGGGTCCAAGGTGAATGACCTTATGTTTTCCCACATTAAACCCACACCTGCTTAACCAACTCAATCTGTTCATGCCTCTTAGCAACTTGCTGCCCACTTACATACTTTGACTCCTAATTTAAAGTTATCTGAAACATAATTATATAGCTGTCAATGCCTTCACTCAAATGTTAAAAATTTGAGGTGCTAAAATGGATTTCTGGGGACTCCCAATTGTCAGAGGACTTTGGATTCTAAATATTGCCAACTCCACTTGCAAATGTGGTGATGTGAGTGGGCGGGGGGGACACCGACCCTGGGTCATTAGATATGTTTAAGGCAGAGGCAGACTTTTAACCGGTAAAGGAATGGAGGGTTACAGGGGAAAGTCAGCATGGTGGAGTTGAAGCTTATCAGATAAGCCATGATCTCACTGCATGACAAAACAGACTCAATGGGCTGAATGCCCTATGTTTGCTCCTGCATTGAATGGCCTTATTATTAGGGTCTTATGGAACGTCTAACTGCTGCAATGTTTGCATTGGTCTGTTCCTTAAATATTAACCACTGCATGTCCACTGCTATGCCTTTTAATGAAGTCATGATGTGGAGGTGTCGGTGTTGGACTGGGATGGACAAGGTCAGAAGTCACATGACACCAGCTTATAGTCCAACAGATTTATCTGAAATCACAAGCTTTTAGACCGCAGCCCCTTCGTCAGGTGAAGTTACTTGTGCTGTGGGACTTCTGAACTTTTAATGAAGTGACTCTGTCTGTTGCAGCCAACTCACCCTTTGTACCTTTCAGTTTCCTCTGATAGATTTACAGTACCAGGTAATAGGCATCCCTGCTCAGTGTTACACAAACTGATACACTGGCATTGCAAACCCCAAACAGAAGTGAAGGTTATTTCACTCAAGTTGTTGATATTTGATAAGTACTTCTTATTAATAACTCTACATGTGATCATCCCCCTAGCTGAGGTAGTTCTAGGATTCTCACGTTCAGAAGAGTACGAAGGCACTGGACAGGGTCCCGAATAAAGTTACTTTAATCATGCTAGGGCTGGGGATTACAGTAATGTGGAGAGACTGGAGTAGCTGAGGTTGGTCTCCTCAGAGTGGAGGTGGTGTTTGATAGCAGTGTCTAATTTCATTACGGGTTTACACTGTTTCCAATGGCTGAACCGTCAGTCACCTGGAGATTAGCTTGAAAGCAACTGACAAAAGAATCAGAAGACATGCTGAGAAATAATTTTCATACAATGAGTGGTTTGAATTTAGAATCACTTCTCTGGTACATCTACTTAGTCCAGCCAACTTCTCTGCCTTCTCCCATAGTCTGATATCCTGTCTCAAAGAGGAAATGTACCTCATTCCACAACCCTTCCAGGCTGTGTATCCTAAATAAGAACTACATAAAACCAAATCCTGCTCTTTGCTCCCTGATTCCTCTGTGAATTACCTATACCATAGTGCGACTAGTCCTCCTCTTGCTGGATATCGCTCTCCTATCATAACACTGTGATTTTGAAAATTTCAAAATTGTTGGACACAAGGTTTATAAAACAAAATAAAACTTAGTGAAACTGAGTATTTCAGAATTGTAATAAAAAGGTTGTTAAAGGGGGGTTTTGCATCACTGGGATGTCAAGAGTTTTTCCCCAGTCGCCAAGGAGTGGTCCTGGACTATGCAGCAGGACAGACCCTAAACTGGATTCAGTACCAGGCTGAGGACATCAGACTGAGCGAAGGATCAGGGACACCCAGCACACGTTGGCTTGGGGCATTCAAAACACCTGACCCATCAAACAGCTCTAAGCAGCTGCAAATAGAAATCCTGGTTCACCCCAGGCCAACCTCATTCAAACCACATTTCACCAGAAAATCAGGTCAACTGCTGCAGGATTGTCCGACATCAACATCCAGTACTGACACACCCGGATTTTAACGGTCATATCCTCACCTCCAAATCCCTGCATGTTCTTGCCCCATCCAATTGCTGTCGTCTCTACCAGCCCAACATTCCTCCCTCACATGCATCAGTTTACTTTAGCTCATCAGTCACAACCTTCAGCTTCCTGGAGCCCTGAGCTCTAGAATTCGCTCACTAAATACAGTCAACATCTCTCTCACCCTGAATGACACTTCTTAAAGTCTTTTTGACCAAGTGTATTATAATTGCCTCCTTGTGTGACTTAAGTATAAAATGCTGCCTGATGAACTGTGAAGAGTTTGGAATCTTTAAAAAGCACTATCTAAACAGCACCAGAGGCGGTGGTAAATGTCACCAATAAGATCAGAAGTTGCTGGAAAAGCTCAGCAGCTCTGGTAGCATCTGTGAAGGAAAAAACAGAGTTAACATTCCAGGTCCGGTGACCCTTCCTCAGAACTGGACCCGAAACATTAACTCTGATACTTTTCTTCAGAGAGGCTGCCAGACTTGCTGAGCTTTTCCAGCAACTTCTGTTTTCATTCCTAATTTACAGCAACCACAGTTCTTTGGGTCATCAATAAGATGCCTAGTGTCAGCATACTCAGTAAGCAGTCATTGTCCAACCACCCTCTCCTCAATTGGGGTAAATGCCAAACTGCTCAAAGCATCCCCCTCACAGGTTCCATTTAAGTCAATAAGTTCAAATGTTAGTAAACAACAACAAGTGTTAAAGCTGCCAGCTTTATATAAACTGAAATAAAAACAGAAATGGCTGGAAAAACTCAGTAGGGCTGGCAGTATTTGTGAAGAGAAAGCAGAGTTAATGTTTCAGGTGACACCCCTATCACCTTTCCCCATTGATCAGGCAGCTGAAGAAATGATTTAGGAGATATAGTCCCTAATGGTGGGACAGAAGCAGAAACTGCTGGTGAAATTCCGAACTGAAGATTGGACTCGAAACATTAACTCCACTTTCTTCCAACAGATGCTGCCAGACCTGCTGAATTTCTGTCCTTCTTTCAGATCTCCAGCATTAACAATTCTTTGTTTTATTCTCCTAATGCTGGAACGGCAATTAAAAGGAAATAGAAAAAACCTGCCAAAACACATGCACAGTCAATCTCAGTTCAGAACAAGATAAAATTCTTCTTTCAAGCAGGTTGAGTTGGGTCTTAGACTCTACATGGAATCAGCTGGAGATGTTGGACATTGTAAAGAAAAGGGGGGTGATGAACAGCTTGGGTTAAAACTGGCAACACAACATCATTTTTTAACACTGTGCTCATTTACCATTTTGACCTGACAGCTATCAGTACAAAAAAAGTCCTTCAACTAATTCAGCAAAAAAAAGGTAGAAATTCTAGAATTCAAGCATTGCTCATGGTTGTGTGTATTCCTGGGCTTCACCTTCCCAAATGTCTCCACTGGAGATGACCAAACATTTCCACCGGAGATCCAGAGGGAGTCAAAAAAATTGCCATGGCCCCTCAGCAAGAACCAAAGGGGGCAGGGCCCACAAAGCTAGGAAAAGGTGAGGAAGAGAGGGGGAGAGAGGGAGGGAGACAGTGAGTGCTCTACAAGGGCCATTGCAGCCTCTCAGCTTGTTTGTCCACAATTCAGGTCCCAACACCATCTTTGGGAAACACCTCCTTAGATTCCACAGGGAAAGGTCCTGACTTGAAGCATTCAACCATAAACATTTGACAACAACTGAATCATTAACTAGGAATTTCATTCAGCACCTGCACGTTCTCACACACTGCAAAATAAAAGTCTGAGTACTTGTTGAGGAGCCCAGCTGCCTGCAAACATATAAGGAAATTGGTTTTTCAAACTGCTGTGACAGTGAGTGGTTCAAAACAGAAGCTTGGGAGCAAGTGGCAAGAAAATCACACAAAAACAAAATGCTGCTGGAAAGCAGAAACTGCACTCAGAACAACAACACAGCATCTGTAGCGAGGGATACAGTTCATGAAAACCATTCCTAGTGTCACGAGAAGCCAAACCCCATAGGCTCATAAAAGGTACTACATAAATGCACATCTTTCTTTCTATTCGGCCAGGCTTGTGGTTTTACAAGTGGGCACCACGTTCAATGACAGAACGCTGACTGTGGGTCTCAGCTGTGAGATCTGTTGTGATATCTGTCACAGTATCTAATATTTAATTAGAAATCCTTGCTTTTCACAAAGACAGACACTTTAAGCCGAAATACTTAACAGTTCAAACCCACGGCAATAAGACAATACAAGACAGTTTTTGATGGACAAGGAGGTTTGAATATTGAAAGAAAAGGCCTGATTCAATTTTGGGATGTTTCACACTATTCCAGTGCAGGCCTTGTTTGGTTATCCAGATTGGAGCTGCTAGTCAAACTGAAGCACATGGAATTACAGCAGCTGTGGCAGTAAGGATACAAAGCTGGATGAGAGTGTTTCTCCGCAGTCAGAATGAGAACCTGCACCTGGGTACACAGGGCACAGTGAGAAAAGCTACAGACAACATGAAACTCAAAAGGTAAGAAGCAGCGGGCAGGACAGTATCAGACTTCAGGACAATGGCACTTGACGGACGAAATTTAACACAGACAAACATGAACTGATACACTGATAGGGAGAACAGGCGGTGGGACAACAGGAACTGAATAGTTTGTAGGATCTGCGGAACAGAGGGATCCGTCATTAACACACAAAACCTTTGAAGGTGACAGACCAAATAGACATTACTGTTAAAGAGCCAGCTGGGATTCATGGCTTATAAGAAGATGCAAAGAGTACAAGAAGGAAGTTATGCTAAACCTGAACAAGAACTCAGTTGGAGTTCGGTGCGCTATTCTGGAGACATGACACTTGGAGGGATATCGAAACTGAGGGGAGGGAGGTGTAGAGGGAATTGGGGGCTCTTTTCCAGAGACTGTTAGGAGGAAATTTCAAATGTTTAAAACAAAGGGCTTTGGTAGAGTAAAACAGAGAAAATGCTTCCATTGGTAGGAAGATCAACAACCAGACAGTTCGAAAGTAAATGGTAAAAGAATTGAAGGTGGAAATATTAGGTATTTTAATATTGATTTTATAAAAATACTATTAGTGTGTTGTGATCTGAGACATGCTGCCTGAAAAGGAAACAGATTCAACAGGAACTTTTAGAAACAAATTGGAAAAATAATGACAGGAGAGTATTTTGCAAGGCAGGAGGAGCAAACAGAAATGACCCGGAGAGCTCTTTCAGGAAGCTAGCACAGGCACGATGGATTGAATGGCCTCTTTCTGTGCTGTTGGATTCTATGTTTACTTACAGTGATCTGGCAACCAAAACTCTTCAGTTTTCTCCTTATCATTATCCTAGCATTCAAGCTATTCCCCTATACTCCTGGTAGAATTAAAGAATACCCAAATCTTGGCCAAAAGGCATGCTCTCAGCTGGAAATAATTTTGCTCAACATTGACTATAATTACAGCATGTCTTCAAGTCAAAATTCTACCTTTGTTGATCATTCCGCAACTAACTAAACCAATTATTTCAACCACTGAACTCACAAGTTAGCTAATTGCCTGATATCAGTTACCTGTTAACTTGAGTAGATTTATTAAATTATATCCTCTGAACACTAACATTAACTTTTACATTTGAAATGGAACAGATACAACATTGAGTCAAAGAAAAAGCCTCTCTCTCCCCCCCTGGAATCACTACTTTTTGCAAGATATTTTTAAATTAATACTATCTGCCCAGACAACCCCAGATCTCAGTCATGTAAACACACTATTGAGACAAATACACTCAGGGGAGACAGAATAACAAAAGGAATGAAGTTACTCAGCCACATGTTTGTCTCCAGCTGCTGCCTCTGGGGTGCAAACTGACAGATCCCAAAACCAAATAGCATCTGGGGAAGGGTGAACAACAATGAAATGTGCTAAGCACATGAACCGCCATGTTAAAGAAATGTTCTGTGCTTGGCAAAAACGTCCATTTATCTATTTTTGAAGAAGTGTAAAATTGTAATATAGTTCTTCAGAAGCTAGTCCAAATTTTGCGACAAGAAAACCCAAATAATGCAAATCTTGCAAACCAGTATGTTGTGACATGTGCTCTATTGAGATTTAATTTTGCTTCTCTCTGTAATCTTCCTGAACCACACCCATTCCTGGAGTAAAGCACATGGAAACTGGCCAATCTGTTACTCACCTTGTGCAATGCTCCTAAAAATGCAATTTGATGCATCTAATAGTGAAATTCTCATCCTTATAGCACCAGCGGTAAGCACAAGATATTCTCGTGCTTGGCAGGAGCCCTCACCTTTCATCCCACTGCATCAGCATGGTGCCTGCTCAGGAACCTGCCTTTCATCATAACACAACCATCAACTGCGCCAGGAAAACACAGCTAGGGCTGCAGAGCCTTTATCATTTTTAACAACTGGGATTAAGGGGAAAGGATCCTTTTAGTCAAAAGTTTAAAAAAAAAGCTGAACTGGACAGTTGCAGATGTGTCACTAGTCACTTCGCTGGTGACATGGATTTAGAACCTTAATTTCACAACAATGGCAAAAAAAATTAGTGCAAAAGAACCTGTATGACACTTTAATATCTAGCCATTGCAAGTTTTGCAACACATCTAAGAGTGGAGTGTCCAATTCAGTTACCTGTCAATCAACAGATAGGTTACAGGAGGATCTCTGTTATCAGTTTTAAGTGGATAATATAAAACAAAGAACCACAAATGCTGGAAATCTGAAACAAACAAACTGTTGGAGAAGCTCTCCAGGACTTGCTGTAGTTGTGGAGACAAAAAGCAGAGTCAATGTTTCAAGTTCTGTGACCCACGGGTTCTGAAAAAGTTGACATCCAAGTTACAAATGCTCATTTAAAGATCAAACGGTTAGCAACCAACAGTTAACAGGACGGAGAATGGCTGGAAATCTCACTTCCAATCCATCTTAACTGATTGAACACCCTGGATCAACTTTCACCTTCCAAGTTGTTACTGTGGCTGTAGCTTCAGGTGATCTCAGCAGCAGTCCCTGTGAAATGTAGCATGCTGACTTGCCGTACCTGCAATCCCTAACAGATAAAGGATGTGGAGGCACTGTATTCAAAAGAATGATAGCAGATCCAATAGAAGCTAATAATAACATCTGAAGAAGCAGAGATGCTCTGAAAGCTTGCATTTTCAAATAAATCTGTTGGACTATAACCTGGTGTCACGTGATTTCTGACCTTGTCCACGCCAGTCCAACACCGGCACCTCCATATAATAACAAAGAAGGCTGAGTCTTGAGAGAAGTAGAGGTTTGAGGGCTGACCTGATCAAATCCTTTCATCATTTTAAAGATTTCGATAGGGCAGACGTAGTCATTACCATTTGTGGGTGAGACCAGACCAGGGGCCATCAACATAGACAGACACAAATAAACCCACTTGGGAATTGTCTGCACTCAGAGTGGGGAGAAGGTGGAACTCAATAGCAGTGTGTGACTGAGGTAATAAAATAAATACATTTTAGAAAGGAAGCTGGTGAAATGTTGGGGAGAAAGAATCTGCTAATAGGGTGGGTTAAAGCAGAGGGAGTGGGAGGAGGTCTGAATAAGACAAAGAGCAGAGTATAGCTGCTCCCAACCTGTTCAACTCCAGGTAACCTGCGCTCATTCATGGAGTGCTCTGAATCAAAGGCTGCGGAGGGGGGGGGGGGAAAACAATCTGAATAATTCCATATGGATCATTAAGGACCAAATCACAAAATAAAATGTCAGACTGCAGCAAGAGTGAACAAAATTGCATACAAGAACGGTATTAGCCAATGGAACATGAGCATAATGTCAAATCATGCAAACACAGGGATTACAGTCAAAGCCATCAGCTCCAACACGATGAAGCTAGTACACGAGTAACTTACCCTATTCTTGGTACGAAGCTGCACATATTTGGCTGCATCATGGTCACTACATTTTAAATATAGCCTTACACTCCTCACTTTGCTAGTTTCCTTCAAATATTACAACATTAAGATCAAAATGAGAAAATGCAGGCAGTACCCAGGCCCAGGGCCGCAACCGAGGGCCTAGGGCAGTACCCGGGCCCAGGGCCAGAACCGAGGGCTCAGGGCAGCAGGTATCGCCCTCAGGCAGTTCTGATAAAAGGAGTGATGTTTCAGGTATCACCAGAGACTGCCTGACCTGAAGAATTTGGGCAATACCCATTAAGAATAAATGCAGCTGTGCTCCTGGGATCCTGACCTCAAGACAAAGATGGAGAACTAAATTTGAGTTAGCCGGACACATTAGACAGCGCTGGGGACAGGAGATGGTGAACCTGAAGGAAACTCCTCAAAGACAGGCCTCTCGAACTGCGCAATGGCTGATTACAGCAGTCTATACTTGCACAGTAACTAAAGATCAGATTGATCAAAAACAACAAATTCCTCTTAGATTTGATGCCAGTTAAATCAACTGAAGCATCCATGAGCCAAATTCCCAACAGACGCCAAGATTAATTGGATCAAGTCCTACTGTGTCACCTGTCACTCCTCATGGGGCACCTCAAAATGAATCAACACAGAGGCATCCCCAGCATTGCCAAGGGACTGAGTTGGAAATGTCACCTTCAAACAAAGCCTGCTAGTAAATACACTACCAATGTTTGCTGATGGATCAGCCAATACTTTCATACCCTCAAATTTAAATCTGTTCTGAAAACAATGTTGGTAAGGTCAGCATTTATTGCCCATCTATCACTGCCTTGCAAAGCTGGCAATGGACCTCTGTGTGACACAGAGAACATTCACAGAATCAGAATTTTTATATCCTAGAAGCTCACAAGGTCACCACAGAGAGCAGTGAACACAAGAAACAGGAACAGCAGTCAACTCTCCTGACACTCGAGCCTACTCTGCTGTTCAGCAAGATCACAGCAGAACCTACAGTTCCACTTCACTCCTCTCACAATTTCCTGATACCCCTCAACTCTTTGTGCCCAGAATTATTTCAACTGCTGTGTGGAGCACACATGACTGACCATCCACAACTCTCTGGGTCAGGCAGCATCATCAATCTACAATGCTCAGTGAAAAAATTCCCGCTGACCAGTCCTAAATGGGCCAGCACCTATACTGAGACTGAGACTGAGACTGAGATCAGGAGCTTGAGGCTCACCAGCCCAGGTAGGAGTGGGGGTGTAGGAGGCTCAGTGTCTAGTGCTGCAATTAATTTATATATTTCAAAGAAATACCTTTTTATTCTTCTAAACTTTACAGAATATCGACCCATTCCAACCAGTCCGTCTGCATTGGACACTCTATTTACCCAAGCAATCAAACTTGTGAAACCTATGGTGCATCCACCTAGTCTGAGGCAGGCACATGCTCGTGTTTGTATGGACAGCAAAACTATGCACAGTGCTCCAGGTGTGATCTCCTGGGACATGGTACAGAGCCTTCCACATGAGCTCAGCATTGCAAACTCCTTGCAGCACTGACTTCTGATCGAAACTTACTCAAAACAAAAGGGACTTGTTTGATTTGATTTATTATTGTCCATGTACCTAGGCACAGTGAAAAGTTGTGTTTTGTGTGCAGTACAGGCAGATCGTAACATACAAAGATCATTGAGAGATTGAAAACAGCAAGGAATACAAAGTTACAGCTGCAAAGAAGGTACACAAAATAAAACAGGATCAACATTAGATTTGAAATTTGAGAGGTCAATTCAGAAGTCTAATAACAGCAGAGAAGCTGTTCTTGAATCTATTGGTATGCATTTCAGCTTTTGTACCTTCTGGCTGTCAGGAGAGATTATAACCAGGATGGGAGGGGTACCTGATGATGTTGGCTGCCTTTCCGTAGCAACAAGAAGTGTAGACAGAGTCAATGGATGGAAGGTTTGATTGCGTGATGGTCTGGGCCTGAGTTCACGGCTTTCTGTTCAGGCCTGGGCAGAGCAGTTGCTATACAAACTTGTTAACTTGGATAGTCAGAAATTGGATTCCAGGGTCAGCTTTTCCGCAAGCCCACTTCAGTAAAAGTGTGGATGTTGAAGTGTGCTGATTAAAATAGAGAGATTTGCAAGAAGCCAGAGTTGAGGGTGCAGGGGCCGGAGGAGGCAACAGAGACAGGGAGGAGGGGTGCAGGCGAAGATAAGATTTGAACAGAACAACTAGAATTTTCAAACTGTTGAAGACTTGCCAGCGTGTGTGCAGAACAGAAATAAGGGGTGGGGAACACTGGGGAAGGTGATAATTGGAAATACATACACACACCCATCTTCACTTCAACCATAAACAGTGATCTAAATAAATCCACCTTTGCTCAGTGGCAGGCAACCAACAAGGTCCAATTTGATTTTCATTCCCTTATTCACAGCTGGGACGTATCGGCCATCCCAGTGACTGGGTAGTAATAGGCAACTCTAATTCCCTCATCGTACATTCCACAGCCGCTCAGGAGAATGGTGCAGCATCTCAATACCAAAATACACAGGCAGTCTCATTGTTGTGAAATCCTCTAAACAAACCTGACCCAGAGATACTCATCAAACCTCGTCTCAATGAACCAATTAAATTCTGAACAGCATTTCAGCTCGGGATGACTTTACTGTTCATTGTCTTACCCGTTGTGGCTAAACTGATTTGATGTCAGCCGAAGATGATTGAACACAAACTACGAACACGTTGTTGTACTCGCAGCAGGGACTGAACAAACACAACAGGAGATAATTTCCCAGAACAGAACTGTTGTTTTAAATAGGTAGTGAATTGAAGAAGGTAAAGTAGCAAATGCTTCATAAAATATAGGAACTCTCCTTAGCACAGAGCTGGATTAAGTGGTTAATCATTTACTTGCTGCTTTCTAGGTTCTGGACTGATGAACTATCTTGGTCACCCTCTCAATTACAGAAACCTCATATCATTCGGAGTTCTTGTGCCTAATGCTAACTCAGACCAAGTGCTGTTCACCTATCACTCTCAGCTGCACCAGCTGTTGAGGAACACCTTGACTTTAAAACCTTTCATCTGCAAATCCACATCTTGCCCCTAATCATCATCAAGACTTCCACCAGTCCCACAAACTCCTCAGATCATAAACACCATCCACTCAACAGTCAGCAGTCATTACTTCCAGCAATTTCCACACTTGCTCCTTTCAGACACAACGTGGAGCTACCTCTTGGATGAAGTGATTGGTCTCCTGCTGGAAGCTATGCAGTGCTTTATTCCACACTCCTGTGAAACACTGCACCTAGCTTAAAGTGCTAAATAAACACCAACTGTTCTTGCAGGGATAACCAAGCCCCTCCAACGCTCTGGTTTCACGCAGAGCTCCATGATACACCATGGGTCAGCAGACCAATATCAGTCACTTCGCTCACTCAGCTCGGAATCAAAACACCACTCACTCTCGAGACTGGGGGGTTGGGTGGGGAGCAACGACATTCCCATACTCTGGCTGCACCAAAAAAAAGTTTTTCTCGGCTCACATTTGCTGCATTTGCAGCTTACAATGAATCTGGGCTCTCTCTCATTCTCCATCATTTTAGGAATGAGGAAAGTCTGTCCCTGTTGAATTAGGATACAGAGAACGGGGTTCTGCATAAATTAGAGGTGAAAGGTGGGAGGTCAGACACACCAGATCAGTTAACAAGAAAATCTCCATGCGGTGAAGGTTCTAAAACTGGGCATTATTTCAAAATGAGGATCCACAAGTGTCTAATGGATTTACACAGTCCATCAGAAATTGTGAAACAGATTACCTCTATTGAGCCTGGTGTTAAAGGGGTGTTTTTGGGAAATGTGAAATAAAATACATTTTAAATCCTTAAAAAATACTGGAGCAAGAAGACAGAAACAAAGTGCCACTCTCATTTAAAGTGCTGGCCCCTCTGAGCTTCCCTTATCACACCTTTCTAATGAAGTTGCTTCAAATTAGGACCATTCATATCTGTGTAGCTTTAAAATAGAACAAGCTGGTTAGTGCTCGAATCTGACAATGGAAGAAGCAAAGTTGCGAAACTTGTGTCTCAAAGTCAGCCTAAAGACAGGCTCAAATAAATTAAAATGCCAGGAGTTGAAGTCTGGACTTTCCTTAATGTAGAAACAAAAAACAGAGCCAAAATGACAATAATCCAACAGTCATATGGTTTCACCTACACATTAAAGCAATGCTTTCTTGTTGGAAGCTTAATGTATTATAAAAGGACCACTGGCGAGACCATGTGCTAAAATTATTAAAATGGTACCAGAAAGCAAACTGATGCATCGTCTAATACTCAGCGTTCAAACTGAGCCCACAACATTAAGTTTGGATGAAGGAACATGGAACTAGTCTCCGAGCCTCCCAAAGCCTATCAACCATCATCACCACCTTCTCTGGAATCCCCTCAGGGGGTGACGAAAGCCTGCTTCCACTCTGCGGTTGGGGGGTTGTGCTGTGGTGGAATGGACCAGTTGTGGAGTGGCAGACAGCCCCTGGGGGTTTGGGCAGGTTGGTTACAGATGGTGTTTGAGAGGGTGGGGGAGTGGACACACTGGATTCCGTCCACTCTTTCTGCTGATTGGCCCCTGCCTCCACGTGATCCACTCACTGATTGGATGCTCTCAGTTCATGGGTTCTAGGGTTAGCACCTCCCACATGTCACTAGGAATGTTTCATTTGGTCAGGGAGGCTTTCAGAGTGTCCTTGTAGTGCTTCCTCTGTCCTCCTACTGATAGCGCTCTATTTTGGAGCTCGGAGTCAAGATTCAGTTCAGGAGGACAACATGGCCTGCCCATAGCTGGTCATTTGACCACTGCTTCAATATTGGGGGAAAATGGCCTGGGAGAGGACACTTACATTGGGATGTACATCCTGCCAATGGATTTACAGGATTTTGCAAAGGCAGTGCTAGTGATAATTCTCCAGGGATTTCACTGTCCATGTTTGTGATGCATACAGGAGGGTGGGGCCTACAGTTGCATGTAGACCATGAGCTTGGTTCTAGGTTTGAACATCCTGTTCCTCAGGCATCCAAAGACTGACGTATTGGCGTCAAGGTTGGATTTCTTCATCAATGTCTGCTCTCACCAAGAGGAGGTTCCCAGGGTACGGGAAATGATCCACATTGTCTAGGGGCTCACCGTGGGTTTTGAGCGCCAGGGGCAGAGTTGTGTGGCAAGAGTGGGCTGGTAGAAAACTTTCATTTCCAGACATTTAGCCTGAGCTGTCCATTATCTACAATGCATAAATAAATCAGGAGTGTGATGGAATATTCCCCACTTGCCTAGATGAGTGCAGCTCCAACAACACTCAAGAAGCTCAACAATCAACCTTGCCTTGGCACTTCATCCAACACTTTAAGCATTCTCTCCTTCCATCACCGATGCTCAGTAGCAGCAGTCTGTACCATTTACAGGATGCACTGCAGAAATTCACCCAGGCTGCTCTAACAGCACCTTCCAAACCCACGACCACTTGCATCTGTGAGGAAAAGGGCAGCAGATACATGGGAACACCACCCCCTGCAAGTTCCCTTCCAAGCCACTCACCATCCTGATTTAGTTTTGAGGAACAGTCGCTGGACCTGAAACTTTAACTCAGATATTTTTCTTCACAGATGCTGCCAGACCTGCTGAGCATTTCCAGCCACTTCTATTTTTGTTCCTGATTTACAGCATCCGCAGTTATTTCGGTTTTTATTTAGAAATATAGGGCCAGGTTAAAATCCTGGATTTCCCTCCCCAGGGGCATTATAGGTCTCCCTACAGCACATGGACTACAGCGGTTCAAGAAAGCAGTTCACCCCCACCTTCTCAAGGGGCAACTAGGGACGGGAAATAAATGTTTGGTCCAGCCAGTGACATTCATATCTTAAAAACAATTAAATAAAATTTCTTATCTGGAGTGCAAATAAGAACACACAAAGGGTCAATCTGAAAGGAGAATATTTCTTCAAGAAACAGCAGTAAATAAGGAAGGGATGTTGATTGAAAAGGAAAAAGCATAGTTATTTCATATGGACAACACTCTTGCTGAAATGTTCAGTAAAAATTAGTTTTGTGTTTTCCCAAACTTAAAGAACTGAATGTTTACAAATATTACAGCCCATCTTTGACCTGATAGAACTATTGGCTTGATTTTTGGCAGAGTCCAATTTGTTCATCATCTCTGAAATCTAATTGAAATAAATTCTAATAACTTTATTAACTTAAATACATTTTTTACTTCAATGTGTAAAAAGCAGGAAATATAATTGTTCCAGTTATATATTCTGACAAGACTTTTGAGTTACTGCATAAAATTTCATTCTTTAAAAACAGAATTCAAATCATTGATGCCAAATAGACTTTTTAAACAGCTCTTGATCAGTTCCCGTACCCAATTGAGAGGGGCTGTCCAAGGAAAGAGGCAACAAACTATTTCATATACAAAACTTTCATATATAGTCACTGCAATTGGACAGATACACAGAGTCCATATTTCCTCTCCTCCCACACCCCCTCCACCACCATGACCACCCCCTACCCTGTCCCATGACAACTTGTCAACAGGCAGGAATTTATTCATTTAACTGAACAAAGAACGAAAGGACTTTCATTCCTGGTTTTACAAGGTTTAGCGAATGTCTTCATGTATCACTTTCCATTAACAATGCTGGCTGCTCAGCAGGGGCTAGTATACCACACAGAGTGAAGTCATACAGTCAAAGATGTACAGCACAGAAACAGACCCTTTGGTCCAACTTGTCTGTGCTAACCAGATATCCTAAATTAATCTAGTCCCATTTGCCAGCTTTTCACCCATATCACTCCAATCCCTTCCTATTCATACACCCATCCAGATGCCTTTTAAGTGTTGTAATTGTACCAGCCTTCACCACTTCCTCTGGCAGCTCATTTCATACACGCACCACCCTCTGTGTGGAAAAAGCTGCCCCTTAGGGCCCTTTTAAACCTTTCCCCTCTCATCTTAAACCTATGCCCCCTAGTTTTGGACTCCTCTACCCTGGGGAAAAGACCATGGCTATTCACCCTATCCTTACCCCTCATGATTTTATAAACCTCTACAAGGTCACCCCTCAGCCTCCGATGCTCCAGGGAAGATAGTCCCAAGCCTATACAGCCCCTCCCGATAGCTCAAACCCTCCAACCCTATCTCGTAACGGTAGCTGGAGATTTACTCCATCTGCACTTCCTGAAACTTATGGATCTTTACAACATGTGCTTAGAGAGCCTATTTTTGTCTGGTGGCATTGTTTGTGGAGACTTACTGTAGACATGGCAGTACATTATTGGTGTAATGTGACCAAGGCACCTGTTAGTGGACTGTTCCAATAAAAGGAGACTGACTGTAAAGCAGCTGCAACAATTTCACATCTCTGCATCGATTTCCCAGAAGGGATGTCTCCTCTACCAACCACAGCTTGCATTTATATAGCAGCAAAATATCCTGAGGTGCTCCATCATCAGACAAAACCTGACACCAAACCAAAAGGGACACTCGAGCACCTCACGATATTTTGCTGCTTTATAGCAGGAGCAGGTGAACAAAAGCTTAGTCAAAGTGCCATGTTTTAAAAGTGTCTTAAAGGAGGAGAGAGATGCATCATGTTAGGAGGAAAGTCTGTGGGCATGAGGCCGACTACAGACACAGGAATCTAAAATACAAGCTGCTACATCAAAAACAACAGTACTAAGGGAGTGCTGCACTGTCAGAGGTGCAATCTTTCACTGGAGGCATTAAACTGAGGTCTTGTTTGCTCTGTAATAAACATAAATAGATCCTGCAGCTTCATTTCACAGAAGAGCAGGGTGGCCTAGGGCCAATATTTACCCCTCAATCATCACTAAAATAGAATCTTGTCATTATTACATTGCTGTTCATGATAATATGCTCACTGCAAATTGACTATCAAGTTTGCCACATTACATTTCAAAAGTGCTTTATTGGTTTTGTTTTTAAAAAGCTTTGAAATGTCCTGAGGTTACAAAACGCGCTATATAAATGCAAGTCTCATTTCCTGGAAGGTCTCTTCTGAGAGTTTGCTGCAACTGCTAAATATCTGTAGCACACGAGAACTCTGCTTAATGAATGTTCAGTTAAAACAACTGTTTCACTTCCTAGTTTCACACTCCTCTGCGTTATTAAACACAAGTCAATAAAACTGCAATTGGTATAAAGCTGAGAATTTTCTATCAACTCAAATATATTTCCTTATTGTCACTCACATGAAAAAGGTCAGTGAATTTTCAAGGGAAGTAGTGGGGGAGAATGCAAATTATGATAAAGGCCAAAGCATTCAATTTCCAGTTCCTATTTTACAGCCACCCATTGACATTAGGGCTCAGGTTAAAGGAACTGTGAAGGTGAAGATGTTCTTTTTAGGAAGATAAAATACTTCACAGCTACATCACCTCTACTTTTCACATTGCTACCACTTGTGCAACACCCCTCACACAGATATGTACTCTGTTCCTCAGGGACCGCACAAATCATGGCATACACTGGTCTGATTTCAAACATTGCCATGTCAGTTACATCAACTGAGCTGGGAATCAGGAAAACCCCTCACCTGTTTACACCTCGCACCAGCATTGTTTTGGTGCAGGTTTACAGTGTAACAACCGCAGTAATCAAGGGGGTTTTAAGTCACTCAGAGATAGCAAGAACTGCTGGAGTCAAGGTCAACACAGTATAGAGCTGGAGGAACACAGCAAGCTAGGCAGCAGAGGAACAGTAAAGTCAACGTTCTGGGTCGGGACCGTTTATCAGAACGCAGATGAAGGATCTGCGTGACCTGCTGTGTTCCTCCAGCTCCACTGTGTTAACAATCATCAAAAGGCTTCTTTTCTCTGGCACTGCAACACTCTGAATGTTTCAACACAAAAGCAAGCGAAGCCAAGCCCCACTTCCACAAACACTTCCAAACCTATCCCTCATTACTTCCCACAAACATATAAACTCAAATGTGTGCGTGCGCAGATTTTCTAACCAACTCATTAACAAAAATTAGTACATCCTGTATCCGCAAAATCACAAATTGCAAATTTATCTGCACGAAGAAATAACAAAAATTAATATCCACAGGCAAAATTCACATATCCACACTATTTTCAACCTATAATTTCATCATTGACAGGGGTTTTCAGGAAAACGGAGCAATGACTGTCTTACTTAAAAGAAAAATATTAAAGCAATACCTAAACAGTCCCAATTTTAATAATGGCTCTGATGCAGAGTCACCAGACTTGAAACATTAACTGTTTCTCTCTCCACAGATGCTGTCAGACATGCTGAGTTTCTCCAGCAATTTCTGTTTTGTTTCAGATCTCCAGCATATATTTAAAAATGGGAGAAAAATTGCTGCTGTGATACAATAATCCCAGAACTAATCATTCCTAGAACATGAGTCTCAAAATTGGCAGACACTCCCCCACCGAAGCAACTTCTCAAATGACGGGAAGACAGGAGTTCAGGTGATCTTGTTCCATGATTACTGCAGCTGTCAGTGAGTTACTTAGTGACTACTTCTCACGCCATTGAACCTTCTAGAAAGCACATGGTGGCAAATCAAATTTCTGCAGCCAACAAAAAGATCAATCACCCTTGTTGGGAGCTGACATTTCCAAATAC
Organism: Rhincodon typus; assembly: GCF_021869965.1. Taxonomy (NCBI): domain Eukaryota; kingdom Metazoa; phylum Chordata; class Chondrichthyes; order Orectolobiformes; family Rhincodontidae; genus Rhincodon; species Rhincodon typus. Next base: position 176,280,190 of record NC_063332.1, read on the forward strand.
TCCCCCCAGGCACATTTTAAACGTGTAATGGAGGAGAAACAAGTGGAACAGATTGTGAGAGTGCTCAGAGCCAAAGACAAAAGGAGCGATCACGGTGGTAAAGGAGTGATTGAGGGGGTAAAATGGGTGTCAGTGAAGCTCTGAAAAGGGGAAAATGGTCCACTCTGCTGAGAGCTAAGTCAACAAGACACAAACATGACACGGCTAGGAAAGATTTGGGAGAGCCAAGAGAGACAAAGGACCAAGGTCATGCTCAGTCCTAGAGGTCATAAAGTGGCAAAGGAGGTGGTGTTCCTCAAGTTTGCATTGCACTTTCTTGGAACACTGTTGTAGGCCAAGAACAGAAACATCGGTTCCTCAATTATTCGCTGTGTGCTGGAGAGTTGTTCTGGGTGGACTCTGATCTGTTTGGTGTTAAACTGACGATTAACACTGATTTAATCCCCTTATCTAAGGGGGAGATAGACTGGCAATTGGACAGTAGTCCAGAGAAGGTTCACTAGGTTGACCCTGGGTATGGAGGGATTGTTTTATGAGGACAGGTTGAGTAGGTTGGGCTTGTACTCATTGGAGTTAAGAAGAATAACAGGCAACCTTATTGAGACATATAAGATTCTTACGGGACTTGACAGGATAGATACGGAAAGGTTGTTTCCTCTTGTGCTACAGTCTAGGAGCACAGGGTATAATGTCAGAGTAATAGGTCTCCCATTTCAGGCAGAGATGAGGAGGAACTTGTTCTCTCAGAGAGGAGGGAATCTGTGGAATTCTTTAACACAGAGGGCTGTTGAGGCTGAGTCATTAAGTATACTGAAGGCTGAGATACACAGATTTTTTTAATCAGAAAGGAAATTGAGGGTTAAGGGGAAAAAGGCAGCAAGGTGTAATTCAGGATTATCAGATCAGCCATGATCCCATTGAGCAGACTCAATCGGTTGAAAAGCTGACTTCTGCTCCTACATCTCATGGTCTGCCTGGGTTTCATGCTCTGGGATCTCCTCCCTAAACCCATCTGTGCCTCTGCCTCATGCTCTGGGATCTCCTCCCTAGACCCATCTGTGCCTCTACCTCATGCTCGGGGATCTCCTCCCTAAACCCATCTGTGCCTCTACCTCATGCTCAGGGATCTCCTCCCTAAACCCATCTGTGCCTCTACCTCATTTGAGGCATTTATTTAACAACTACCTCTTTGTTCAAGTTGTTGGTCAACCATGCTGATACCTGTTTGCCTTGGTGCCAGTTTTTGTTAATGCTCCTGGAAATTAGCTGACCTTTCTTCATTCATTAACAGGATGAGGGCTTCACTAACTCGGCAATACTATTGTCCATCCCTAATTCAGTTCAAAGTCAACCACATTGCTGAGAGTCTGGAGTCACATGTAGGCCAGACTAGGCAAGGATAGCAGTTTCCTTCCCTGAACAAAATCAGTGAACCAGATGGGTTTTTCTGACAATCAACAATGGATTCACAGTCATCATTAGATTCTTAATTCCAGATATTTTATCGAATTCAAATTCCATTATTTGCTGTGGCGGGATTCAACCCGGATCCCCCATATTATCTGGGTCTCTGGATTAACAGTCCAGAGATAATACCACAAGGCATTGCCTCCCCAACCTGCTTGCCTTATTCTGATAAGGCTCCAGAGTAAACACAAGATGTCGTAGACCCATAGTTGGAGTTCATGATATCAGTTACTGCCCAAACATAACCAGAACGCTTGGAGGTTGGGTGAATTTTGAAGTAAAATTGATTACCCACTTGCAGGGCAGTTGATTGACATCTGTCATACCCACCAGCCCCATTCAGCTCTGAAGAGTCATTCCAGACTCAAAACATTAACTCTTTCTCTCTCTTCAGATGCCATAAGACCTGCTGAGTTTCTATTTTTTTTCTATTTTTCAGCAATTTCTATTTTTTTTTAAAAAAAAACTTCAGAGGATCCACTTTGTTGGGGCATAGAAGAAACTGATAAACAGATTTTAAAATGAACATAAGAAAACGTTATAGGATTGAGGTCAATGTAATGGATCTGATTTGTGGCTAGCTACTGGAACGGAAGCAGATACAGGTAAGGAAAGAAAAGGGATCGGTGTCAGGGTTAAATAAGATTGATAAACAATTATTTGGCTTTGTCTACAGATAACAACCATTGGGGTGAGGTATTCCCAACTAATACTACATCAACAGTGGTTTCAAACATTTACTGTACACAATGAAACATCCAGCCAAAAACAAGTCACAAATACAAAACAGAAAGCAATCACACTGGAATAATGTGGCTAAGCGTTCCAACATCAAGAAAGATTGTGTTTATTTAACAAAAAAAAGGCTACTTAGGAGCCGCACACATCGGTTGTGGATCCAATTTCTTCAAAATTCAGCCTTTACATAACTTGGGACAAGTGAACCACAACCTTTATTAATTTCCTAATGAACATAAGACTTGTTGTTCCAAAATAATTCCCACGGAATCCTGATCAAACGTCAGCTCTGCAAAAACACTGCAGTCCAAGCAAACACTAGGGCAAATGCCCATTCGATTCACAACCAGACCTACAGGTGAATCAAGATTTCAAGCTGCCACGGGTTAACAATCTAGAATAAAATCCTGGTTCACTGACCTAGTCCAAAATAAAAATAAACACTGTATTCTACCAATCACTCAGGCTTTCACAGCACCAAAGGAGGTCATTCAACCCTTACTGCCTGCATTGACTCCTCTTCTACAGCAATTGTTTCTTTTTCAAGTATATATTCATTTTCATTCTGAATTCTATATCACCATCCACAGTGCAAACAAAATCTCCCCTTCAGTTCTTTCATCTTAAATCTCTCTTCTCATTTCTGCCATTACAAACTGCTTCTCCCTAGGAACTCATTTTAAAATGATCTGACGTAAAATCCACTTGAACTGAACACAAAGCCTGCGTTCATGCTCAAAACTTTCCTACGCTGGATCACATGATCCAGGTGACCATCAAACTCTTTGGCAAGCTGCTATTCATGCATCTGACAATTTTCTGAAGTTCCACGTAACACACAAAAATTCAACAGAACCATTGTATATCAATGGCAAAAGATTCATTTGATATAGAGTTAAAAGCAACTTCCCTTTTCAAGCAATGCCTGTGATAAGGCACTGACAGACACTGGCAAGCCTGTGAAACGTATTACCAAGTGGTAATCCGCACAACTGTTGAATTTGTCATAGCTGTTATCAAAGTCTGTTTTTTTTCCCTCCAACCCTGGTACGTTGATCAGTTACACTGAAAGATACATGAAATTTATTATGCAGTAAGTATGTGTATGCAACGAAGCAGTGATCTCCCCCCACCAACACACCCCCATTACAGCAGGACTGTGGTGAAGACACATGTGTGATCCAGCACTAGAGGTCAAACACTGACTCCTGCAAGTGGGTCATCAGTCATTCCTGAGGAGTTCCAGGGTCCTCCCATACACGTAGCATTCAAGACAGAAGTGTCTTCCTAAGGAATCTGTTCCCTGCAGCACAGCGAGGAAGAATTCACAGAGAGAGCCATCTGCACCTGTACCAACCTGCCAAATATACCAGGAAAGGCTGCTTCTTCCCCTTCCCACAGCATCGAGGGGAGGGGAGGTACTGTACTTCTAAGCACACATGCAACTCACATGTTAGTGTCATACAGTCACTGCACAATCGCGTTTCCATTTTGCTTCCGGCCCTTTTGCCAATGGCCTAAATTATTGACGTACCATTCCCCTGCCTAACCTAAAATATCAGGTCAGATCTACAACAGGAACTGACAATAAAGCAAACAGCAGACGATGGGGATCTGAAACAAGCAAACAAAAAATACTGGAAATGCTCATCAGCATCTTTTGAGAGGAGGCGGCAAGGGAGCTGCAGGGAAGGGAGTAGGAGGGGAGGGGGCAGGAGAGGGAGGGGAGGGTGTGTGTAAGAGGGAGATGGAATGCACAGGTGTGCAAGACAGCAAACATGTTCAATCAATGAGCTTTTATCTGCTGTGATGGTGCTACTTCACCTGTGGAGTTTTTCTGGTTGTTTAGGTTTGATTTCTGTATGAAAACAAACTATTTGCTCAAAGCTTGACTAGTACGTTAACCAGAACGCACCTCAACAGCTTGGGAAAAGTCCATGTCGATACAGGTTTGCTCTCCAGGGCTCCTGATCTCAACAAGTCTCAGCATGAACCAGCAGCACTTACTGAAACATGTAACTGTCAACTGTCACATCCAATGAGAATCCCTATAGTATCTGGTACATGCATGTACATACCTCTCCTCTTTGAAAATGTTCCTTAGCACCTGAGTAATCTTTTATCCACTTATCCTAACATTTCTTGGCTCAGAATCAAATAGTTTCTGATAATTCTTCTGTGAAATATCTTAGGATATTTTACTGCATTGAAGGCGCTAAATTGCTCCAAGTGCAGCAGCAATAAGGGTTAGAGTTAAGCTACAAAACTGGTCAAACATAGTCAGCACCTCAAATTCTCCTTACAATAATAAGAAATTTCCACTGCAGTCAGGTTTAAAGTGTTTTCAGAATTCTGCGGCATGCCCTTGTCCAGGAACCAGGCAAACTTATGTTGCAAACACCAATAATTAGCATTTTTAAAACCATGCACTGTAAATCAAATCAGGAAGTGCTTGAAGGAAAAGTTGCAATTTGAAAAGAGGATGACTACCATTTAGTCCTTTGCGAAAGAGAAAGTCTTCCAAATAGAATCCGACAAACATGTCAGAAGGTAACAAATAATTAAATTCTCATCTGTAGAATGCAGGAATTTGAAGTGAAGAATATAAACCATAGGAACAGAACTGTGTTAAACAGAGAGCTATCCCTATGCTGAATTACACAGCAAAAGACTTCCAGAGATTTACAAGACTGTAATTGTAAGTTTATAATTTTAGTACAAGCATCAATTTCCACCTTTCCCTTCTGACCTTGTCCAGAAGCCATCTCCCCCTCCTTTATCTAGACTGACCCACAAGACAAAACTTCCTTTGTACGCTCATCTTATCAAGACCACTCACAATCTTGATATATTTCAACAAAGTCATCCCTCACTCCTCTAAATTTCCAGCAGAAACAGGGGAAAGGAGATTAGAGAATATAAACTATAAAAATTAAAACAGAGGAGTTACCCATAAGATGTAAATGATTATTATCCATTGAGACAAAAAAGACTGAACTCCACCTCCTTCAAACCACAGGGAATCCTTTCAATAAGCTCAACATTCTTAGTGCACCATTGCTTCCACTCACTGGAAACCAAGCCACACTTTCCAAAGCAGCAGGGAGTTGCTGCATTCCAAGCTAATACTGGACAAGTGCAGAGCATCCAACACACTATCAGTTTCAGAATCTGAGAGATGTCCCTTTCTTCAGTGCAACAACCAGCTACTTCCCACTGGGACTGCAAGCAAGTCCAAATCTTAAATACAAGGCAGTCAGTAACACATCCAAATAGGGAGTTCAAGAGAATCACCTCAAACCAGAGAGAGAATGTAACAATGTGAACTCATTCCCAGTGACTGGTTGAGGTGAACCACATTGATACAGTCAAGGGAAGCTGGACAAAATATGAAGGAGGAAGGAAATACTGGAGATGACAGGAAGAGGAATAGGAGGTAGCTCCTACCGAGAAGGGACAGTGGCTTGGAGCAGATGGGAAAGGCAGTTCCTGTGCTTTCAGTTCTGTTCATTGCTTCATGGAAGTGTAACTATCTAACAGTAGTACAATCTATAGTATTATCTCTAACACAGTCCTATCCATAGCTGTATCAGTCACCCGCATTATTATTGTAGTTTGTAGATATTCAAAACAACCCAGCAACATGCCCTCAGTAGTTTATTTGAGGGGTACACGGGGTGAGGGGTAACCGAAGGAGGTGTGTGCATCACCTTCTCACCAGCAGTGAGCTCTCTCAATCCTAGGCAAGTTGCTCTCTTCAAGTGGGAGGGGGGGTGGGGGGGTTGTGTCACTGGAGACCCGCACCAGCGTAGGAAGCGTGAGGGGGAGAACCATGCAAACCTGCCCTGGGACATTACAAATCATCCACTCACTCTTCAAACATGCTGTGGCGTTTCATTTTATTTACCCATCAAGGAAAAGTTAAGTTGGTTTTTCTGGCTGACAGAAAAGTGAGAACCAGGTCGAAAAATGTAATGACCTTTTGGCTAAAATAACCAGACTGAGAAGTTTCAGCCTCAGTTTGATGGGTGCAAATCCTCACCTGAGTGAGATCTCATCAGAAACCTGCAAAAATAAAACTGTTTCCCAAACAGTTGCATCGGGTGGGGAAGAGGAATGGATTTCAGTCATGGTTGCAATCAAACAAGAATTTTAATTAAGTGAATTGTAGATCATACAGAATAGATAATTACAGGCTTCCTTTTAAAAAGCACTTTAATGAAGGTTATTGTTAAACAAGACTTTTGATTGCATGATCAAAAAATACACACACACAAAGCAATCCCTTGCAGCAATAGGTGCCTGAATCACATCACCCAGTTGCTTTTACCCCTTCACTTTCCACAGAGTGTATTTTAATGGTATAGCAGTCATCAGTGAGGCAGGAGGCACAATGGAACACAATCAATATAAACGCTTTGGCAAAGTGAGCTGATTTACCCAAACAAGCTAAATATTGGAAATTTATGCTACATGTAACTCAGATACATTAAATATTTCAAGGAATTGGATATAAAAGTCATTCAACTTTGCAGATTACTGCTGTTTTGAAACATCACAAGAATATCACCAGATTGATTTGCAGCAAGTACAGATCAAAGCAAAACTAGGAAATCTCCAGGAACATCACTACATTGGCAAACTTCACCAGTGAATCATATCATTGGCTGAGCACCAGATCTGTATCAATTTAGCAGCAAGGCATACTTCACCAGAGTGAGTTAATCAACTGACAGCAAAGCCAAATTCTAAACCTCAAGCAAGTTGCATGTGACCCAGAGTCAGCATATACAGGTTACCTGATTTCGAAGTATAACTAAAATAGCAAAAAAAAAAGTCTAGTTAGTTACTACGCTGACTTAATGTGCAGGTGCACAAAAAGGAGAAATCAATAAGACCTTTACAAAAAAAATTCTCAACCTTGAATTCATTGACTAACAATTAATGGCTTTTCTCAGATATATTAATCATTTAGCATTCTGGGTCACTGTGATGGTACTGGGGGTGAGTCCTGATTTAAAAAGTGGACAATCAATAAAGTGAGAGTAAAGACTGGGACAGGAAGTGAACAGTGTACACAAGCTGTTTAATTTTACCATTGCTGAGCACATGGTAATGTATTTCATTGCTGCAAGGCCAAGTGGAATTGAAACTACCAAGAAAATCTCAGATTTCACAAGAGCATAGTCACACCCACTAAAAGAAAATATCATGTCTCATGCTATTCTTAGTTACTTGAAGCAGCTCACACTGCAATAATCAGAACCAAGGGAATGCGTTTTTTCAATGATGGGAGTCATTGCTGATATTTAATTGTAAATACTTCAGTTCACATGCAGACAATTTCTTAATTAACAGCATGCAAAATGCAAAACATTTTAAAAGGATTGGTTAATCTCTCTAACCTTTAATATTCAAGATTGCTTAGAATAGGTTCTCTTGAACTCTCAATGTGACCTACATTACTCCAATTTCTGTACAGCAGCAAAAGTCACATTGAAGTCAGCCAACAGATGGGTACAGATTAATGCCAACGTGATGTTAAATCAGAGGCCTGTTTGTCTTCTTAGTTCGACTCAAAAGGTCCCCCGCTCACTACTTGGAAGATAAACAGGGCAGTCCATTCATCCTCCCACCCACAAGATGTCCTGGCCAAAATTTATTCCTCAAACATTAAAGAAATCAAATTGTGTGGTCATCATCACATACTGGGATCTTGCTGTGTACAGATTGCCTGCCACATTTCCTACAATACAGGAGCAAGTATTGTTCAAAAAAGAAAAACAACACTGGCTGTAAAGTGCTTTGTGATATCATGTCATCCTGTAAAGCACAAGTTGTTTTCTCTTGCCAACTTAAGCAGATGACATATTAACCCCATAATCCTCCAAGGTCTGACAATTCCGACCTCAAATGAATTCCCGGTTTTTATTACCCCGGATGTTAGGTCCCATGTTTTTCTCTTATCAGGTGATCCCAAAGATATGTACAGCCATCGAGTATGTTGGAAATACTGTTGTAATTTACGAAATAGTGCTGCCAGTGTGTACACTGAAAGACCTAACAAGCTGCAATGTGGTTGCGGAGAAGCTGATATTTTTTCAAAACTATATATTTATAAGACTTGGGCACCAGAGGCTGGGCCAGAATTTATTGCCTGTCCCTAGATGCTCTTGATAAGGGGCTGGTGAGCTGATGCTGATTTCGGGATGAATACAGCCAAAAATACTGCAGATAACTCTCCTGTTTATCCTCGAATAGTGACTATACATTCTTTTTAGGTGCCCCTGGGAGGACAGGCACAATCTCAACTAAATGTCTCACTTGAAAGGCAGCAAACTCTCAGAACTGCACTGCTAGTGTCAACAAGGATTCTGCGCTCGAAAAATCTGGAGCGAGTGATGAACCCTGACTCAGAGATGAGAGGCTTCCCCCACAAGCCACAGCTTACACTAAAACCTGTTGCTCCTGAATTGGTTGCAAGTAGACAGAAAAAAAAAATCAGGGACAAGACAGTCACTTCATTCAACACCATTCTTGGACAAAGCAGACAGGCTCAAAATATTGACTACAAATGAAAACACTCTTCCCTCAAAGGGAGGCTGCTTGGTGAAATGTGCCTTGTCCCGAGTTCGGAAATCTATATGCCCTCTATCTCCACTTGAGGCATGTCACTGTTTGCGGCAGGGGCTCAAGATTGGATCATCTCTTAAAATCGCATCCAAGACTCTGAAGCTTTCAAAGATTACCCGCATTTTGGAAAGCTGCTTCAGTCATTTCCTATTCATAGAGGTGACCCACAGAATAAATCTTTTAATTACAGATCAGTCCCTCTGCAACTGTGACAGAGATTAAATCACATTGAGAAACTGCTTCCGAGGCATGATCATGACATGGAGATTATTAGCTGGAATCCTAGCAGAATCCTGCCTTTGGTAATCTGCTGTCCCGTTTTTGCCAGTGAGAAAGCACTGACCTGGGGCAGTCGGGCTGAATAGCCACTTCCTGTGCTGTAAATTGAGAGCAACATTTACAAGTAGAAAGCTGCCTTGGACCCAAATTATATTTTCAAATGGTACTTGGAACTTCTTCAGAAAATAAACAAGATAAACAGTTGCACTTTTCAGGGCCTAGCTATTAAACATCATGAACACAGCAGATCTCCCTCTTCCCAAGGAGTGATAATCAGGACAAGACCAAAGCTAAATGATGAACTTTTAAAATTGCACTTCCATGGCAATAAGACATCCTGAAGTAGTCTAAAGGAGTGTGAAGCAGTCAGATTTTGACACTGAATGATATTTAATATTTAATACAGAGACACCGTCAAAGAGTTCAGCTCAAAAAAATGTTTTAATGAGGGGGGGGGGGGGGCGCGAAAACGTGGAAAGAGTCAGGGAGGAGATTCAAGAGGCAAGCTGAAGTCATGGCTGCCAATAGCAGAATATTCATTTGTATTTCACACAGTATGCCAACACAATTTTACCATAAGCAGCTTTCAAATGTAAAAAAATTAAAACTCTGAAGATGATCCAAACACAATGGCTTTTTATGGAATGACTCACTTCATGTTCAAGAATCTCAAATCCTCAGGGAACAATTGGTAGCTACACTCAATCTAGGCACTCAACTGCCAAATTTTCTTTTATTTGTTCATGAGACGAGTGTATCACTGGCTGGCCAGCATTTATTCCTTCACACTCTTGGCTTGTGCTTTGTAGATGGCAGCCATGCTTTGGGGCATCAGGAATACTGCAGTATTCCTAGCCTCTAATCGACTCTTGTAGCAACTGCGTTTATGTGGTGAGTCCTGTTGAGTTTCTGATCAATGATGATCTCAACAATATTAAGAGTCAGGGATTCAGTGAAAGTGCTGCCACTGAATATCAAGGCGATATTGAACTTAAAACTGGATATTGTTTCATGTGGATATGGGCTGCTTCAGTATGCAGAGTTGTGAATGGTGAACATTGAGCAATCAGCAGCGAACACTCCCACTTCTGACCTTATGATGGAGGGAATATCATTGAAGAAGCCCCTAAAGATGGTTGGGCTGAGGTCACTGCTCTGAGGAACCATCAAGGGCTCTTATCATACAATGGTAGTGACCCTGACTTTAAGTCAGGATGTCCAGGGTCAAGCCCCACCCGAGCCAGAGGATTGTAATTGCATCTCTGATCAGGCTGATTAGAAACTCCTGCTGAGATGTCTTCAAGTTGGGATTACGGACATCCAACAACTACAACCACCTCTCTACGTGCCAGGTATGACTCCAACCAGAGGAGAGTTTGCTCGGATTCCAGTTTTGCTGGGACATCTTTATGTCAGAGTTGGTCAAATGTGACTTTGCTGTCAAGGGCTGTCACTCTCACCTCACCTCTGGGATTCAGCTCTTTTGTTCACGTTTGAACCAAGACTGTAACGAGGTCAGGAGCTGAGTGGCCCTAGAGAAATCCAAACTGGGCCTCACCGAGTAGGTTATTGCTAAGTAGGTTCTCCTTGACAGCACTATTAATGAAACCTTCCTACTGCTGATCAAGAGTAGACTAATGCAGTAGTAATTGTAGTAATTGGTTGGGCGGGATTTGGCTCACTTTTCGTGTACAGGACATACTTAGGCAACTTTCCACATTGTCAGATAGATGCCAGAGTTATAGCTGTACCAGAACAGCTTGGCTTGGCATGGCATGAGGCTAATTCTACCTACACTACTTTGCATGATTGTCCAACAGTGCTTCTATAATATTTCAGGCCCTTTTTTCATTACTTTTTTTTTAAAAATATTTTTTGATGGTTTGATCAAACATTATTGTGGGAATTATAAAACTGGTTTAAAAAATGTTGAGATTGGAAGCATTGACACAAATCGACATAATGCAAAATTCTGTCACATCCCCAACAGGTGAGGGTTAGGAATGAGGCAAACATTAAGTACATAGACAATACAGGCATGCATGACCAGAGAAGATATGAAGAGACAAAGAGAGAAGTCAAAATAAAGTTGAAGGTGAAATGAAACTATGAAATTAAATGATTAATGAATATAAAACAAAACAGTAAAACGTTTCGATAGGAAGCAAATAAGATTATTAAGGGAAGAGAATAATATCACAGATAATGACAGAGATGGCAAATACATTACCAATGCTGAAAAGAAAAACATTGTTCAAGCTTTCCATCTTGAATTCATCAAAACGAACACAAGAATGCCAAATTTCAAAACAATCCCATTCAGATTGACTGATTTATTGTTGTGACATGTACCAAGACAAGTTGAAAAATGTTGTGCGCGCTGTACAGGTATGATCTGCACATATTACACGAAAAACAACACTTTCCACTATACCTTGGTACACTGTATCGAAGTACACTGCAGGAGAAAACTTGCCAACCAATCAGCACCCTTACCTCTGAATGAGCAAGATATTGCCATGAAGCATGCTACGGGGACCAATCAGCTTACCAGGTTTCTGGGTCAGTTTAAATACGTGCAAGGTTTGAACTCATTCTTTTTGTTGTAAATGTCGGCCCTCTTGTGGCACAGTGGTAGTGTCACCCAGGTCTAAATCCCATTTGCTCCAGAGTGTGCAATAACGTCTCTGAACACGCTGATTAGAAAAATAGGTGGTTGTAAAGGTCAGGTTCCTGAGTCTGTTTGTGTATCATCTCAGCAAGCGTAAACAGTCCATGTCACAAGCTTAATGGATTCTCTTCAATCAGTCGCAAATGCAACTGTTGCATGTGACTGTTCTGCAAGTTTTGTCTGGTCACAATCCTAAGTATACCAATAGCTCTTTCAAGAATAAAAAGACTAAAAGGCCTGCCCATCTTTTCACATTTATGATCTAGCAACCCTCATATTTAAGTTGTCACAGGCCATACAACAAATCAAACCATCAGTGGAAATCTAATTTGCCTCCCTTGCTTGGCCACATTCATATCTTCCCATAGTCACTGCATTCTCTCCAAACATTACGCCAACACAGCAGGACACACCTCTCCCTAGGTTCTTATTTCACACACAAAAAAAAATGACCATTTACAGACTGGAAATTGCAACCATCACAAATCAGACCAATTTTTTTTAATAAAGTAAATGGACAGTCAATTAACGATTCCCTATAGAATCTCACAGCAAATAACATTATTTTGCACAGTGTTTTTACCAAGTCCCTGCACTTATACAAAACAAATCTCAAAGCACACAAGGTCATCACTTAGCCTATCGTGCCTGTGTTGGATCTTTGCAAGAACTATCCAATTGTCCCATGTCCCACTCTGTTCTTTCCCCATAGCCATGGCACTTAACCAATGCCATTTTGAAAATTATTACCAAAACTGTTTCCACCCTCTTGGGTAGTATGTCCCAGACCACAACAAATCACCGATTTAAAAAGTTATATTTTTAAAGGATTCAGTTGAACAGAAGTCTACATCTGCTGCTGGTCATCTCAACACAGGTTGTGTTGTGGTCATTCTTTATGATAGGGCAATGTGCTCCCTTGCCATATAATGATGAACTGGGCTCAGCTGAACCAAAAGAACAGCAAATAAAGCTGTATCCTTTGTAGCAGAACAACCTTTTCAGGTTTACGAATACGTCAGTGTTTGGTTACATAACATCAAAATTTATTCATAACACTCGTATACGTATAAATTGCAATGATTTCATTATTTACAAAAATTCTTGGAATAAAAAGCACAAGAAATGCAGCTCCTGTTCAAAGAGACTGTTTGGTCTATATTCTGTGCAGAATATTCCTGACTGCTTCCTCCCTCTTCCTTGCACAAAATTTGGTCACGTTTATATAAAATGCTGCAAACAAACACTTTCAACAGCCTTGCAGAAAGCCTCAATGTACAAACTTCTAGTCAAATCTGAAAAATAATATTGCCACCCTGTTTTTTTTCTCCCTCCACTCGATATGTTTAGGATTGAAGAAGAAAATCTCAGCTCAAGCAGCCAGTATCAGTGTCTGGTAACTCCGAAGGTAGGTATATCTAGCCAAATGCAGAACCAAGTCCCAAAGGTGCAACTGATATTCCTTCCTTTTTTTTTTAATAATAAGTTGGTAGCCATAAGATGGGAAGTGCAACTTTATAATCACATCTAATTTTCCAAAATTAATCAAGAGGCCACTTTCCACACTGTGCCTTTGCCTCATGTTAACAATATCGCCTTGTGCACTGACGAAACTACTCTCTTCAGCCCACACATTACATCTCTGTATATGGGATGTAGTACATACGATTAAAAGTTGCCCAAAAGGGTACGTTTGTTGCAGTTGTGTCTTTGGATCATGCGACAAGGATTTGAGGTTTAGTGAATCACATGCAGCTTCAATAATCAAGGAATAACCAAGCCAGCTGACAATTTCTGCCAATTCCAGAATATTTGCAGAAGACATGGCTGGCCAGACAAAGACTCAGCAGACGGTGAGGGGACGGGGCGCCAGCAGTGGTGGTTAGGGAATCTGAGTGGGGTAGGTGCCTTCAATTGTTTCTATGATCAATAATCTATTTTCCACTGAAGATATTAAAGGATATTGAAACATAGAAGGTAATTGGAGTTAAGGTTAAAAACCAGATCTGACCTGACCAAACGGTTCAATAGGTTGAAGGATATGAACGAACCAATTGGAACACAAGAAAATCTATCTTCAACCCACGGAAAACAAAAAACTGTACTCAGCTGGAATGCATGTTGAATGTTCGCCAAATGACATCTCATCTCTGACCTCATTGCTGGTGGAATAACAAAATAAGCAATAAAACATGTTCAAATCTTACATTGAAAATAATTTGGTGGATAGGGATTGTAGAAGTGGGCTAGCGCAACAACATTAAAGGTGTTTTCATTGTGGACTGAGAAAGCAATATGAGCACACGGTGCCTCCGTCCAGTTCCCATCAGTCAATGCACCATGAAATTGGCAAGCATCATAACGGATAGAGCAGAAGGGTTTCAGTAATCAGGAACAATTTATTCAGGGGTACAAATGAACAAGTTTTTTTTTTTAATAACACAACTTGACCCTCAGACTGAGGGTCTGGGTATGGTGGCCTATGACAGTCTAAACAAACATACGCAGCAAAATATATGTCATATCCACACACCACACGAGTTCCACAGAAGACTCAACTGTAATAACTTCCCTCTGCAGAAAGACAAACTGAAATAAATCAATGACAATGATGCAAAAAAAGTTACTTTCTTTCAAAACTGTTAAAGAGCACACCGTGTTGTTGAAGGGTTTTGTCCTACACCCATCAGGACAAATGAAGAATGCTAAATTTCAAACAATAATTTATTCTCCAGCAGAAGAGGGTGCTAATTGTTTGGCAAGTCAACTGGTTGGCTGAAGCGTTGCTGCAGAGAAAGCAACAGACAACGACAGGCTTCCCAAACTCCTGCTCATGTTCTGTATTGCCAAATAACATGTTTGTATATTTCTCTTTCAAAGACTGAGGTGGCAAAGAGAATTTTTTTTTGAAGAACTTGGAATTCTGTAGAAATTCACAGTCAAAGGAACAATAGATTGGGAATAATCAACAGGCACTAGTCAAGGTTTCAGTTAGTTAAGGAGAACCAGCATGGATTTATAAAAAGCTGATCATGCTTGACAAATTTAATTGAATTTGTGGTGTCATCACAGAACAGGTTGATGGTGAGATTGTGGTGGATGTTGTCTATGTGGATTCCAAGAAAGCATTTGACAACGTACAATAGAATTAAGGCTCGTGGAGTAGGAGAGTCATTTTCAGCTGAAACAGAAAACTGACAAATAACATCAAGCCCCCAAATCAGGGTCAATGGGAGGATAATACATAGAGTGATGATCTCCAAGGTGCAGAGCTAGGACCACTGCTTTTTTTTATATATATGAACAAACTTGGATTTTACAATATGAGTAAAAGTTTCCAAATTTGCTGATGATTCCAAACTTGGGAATTGTGACAAGATGAGGATGATATCAATCAACTACAACAAGGCCTGCATTGACTGACAAAATAGGCAGACAAGAGGCAAACAAATAGAATAAAGCACAGAAATGAGAGGTGATTCATTTTGACAGAAGGAACTGGGAAAAACAATTCATGTCTAAGTATTCAGAAACAGACTGGAAACTCACTTACATAGTTCTCTGAAAGTGGAAGAATATTAAAAGAAGAGTTAAAGTGTCACATTAGTCTTGATAAAGAGGCATGGAGTACAATTAGGAAGTTTGTCTGAACCTGCATAAAACTGTAGATAGGTCACAGCTAGGATACTGTGCCCAATTCTGGTCCCATCCCCACACTTTAGGACTTGAGTGTCCTTGAGTGTGTAGGGCCGACTTAACAGAACAGTCCCAGGGTTAGGGTGGGGGTAATTTAGTTACAAAATTAGATTGGAAAAGGCTGGGGTTTCCTGCTTGAAGTTAGGGAGATTGAGGAGAGTTTGATAAAGGTTGAGACAATTACAGGTTTGAAGAAGGTAGACAAACAAAACCTGCCCCTCAGCAACCAATGGCACAATGGCAAAGTGACAGATTTAAGACCTTTGGCAAAAGATGTTGAGGGGGAATTAGAGAAGCATTTTATGTAGCTAGTGATAATGTCCTGGAGCTTTCTGCCCACGAGGGTCGGGGAAAGTGCAGACTATCATTGATTTCAAAAAGGGCCACAAGGAGAGCAAGGGAGTATGACTGATTTGATGGCTCTACAAAGAACTGGCATGAACTTGTTTGGCCAAATGGTCACTGACAAATTCAGGAATACCATAGTCACTGATGCACAATAAGGTCCTGCAAACACTAATGAATCTGCTTATCACATTGACTAAAGGATAAATATTGGCCAAGGCAACAGCCGCATACACTGAGAAACAGTTTTTATAATGAACACTGCAATCATCCTTCTGAATACTGAACGCAGAGGAGGGTTTTCAAAGCACCATAATATCTAACTCCCTAGCTTGCTAGCCCCTCACCATACTGTCAGAATGCAAAAAACATTGAATTGCCAAAATCAGTTATCAGTAGGTTTACACAAAAGAGGATTAAACATTTAGTTGGTGCTTGAAAGATGTAAATTCACCAAGAAACTGTCTGCATACAAAAATGTGGTCACATACAATCTGTTCTCCTAATGAGTAAGATGGACAGGTCTCTTAGACTAACAAATTGTAATCTACAACTGATCCGACTTAGGTCCCTTCCAAGGTCAGGTTTTATGACACTGTTACAAATAACACCATATTAACCTATCCTAGGACTGGATTTAGTATCATTGCAGTGAGCAAAGTGATTTGAAGCAACACAGTTATTAGGGGAGTTGCTATGGTTACAGCTAGTGTGGAAAACAAGCAGACTGCTCCTCTGCACAGCCCACCACCCCACACAACTGCCAGAGGCGAGCGAGTGAGCAGGCAAGTCGTTTGGGCAGCTTTGGTGTATGATTATGGGGAATGAATTCTTAATCCACAAATACAATATTGGTCAGATACATAGTAACTACACAACTGAACAGACTGCAGTAGGATGAAGACATCAAATTAAGACAATGAAGGAGAGAACTCAAAGGATAACCAACAAAATCTCAAATAATTCACATTCGCCACACCACCTGCAGCTATCGATTGCAACAGGTTTTAAAATAAAAAAAAAGTGATATTAACAAAATCATAGGTGCAATTGTGTTTTAGGATCCATTTCTCTTCCACTGGACTATGCATACAAACAAGCACATTCCTTTGTAGAAGTGTGATGTGATCACAACCGTATTAAAAACTTGTAATTGAATGAAAATGAATAACCAGAGCCTTTTTTCAAGCAAGTAAATTCAAAACTCTCAGGCGCTTACTTCAAGTGACAAATGTTTAAAACGTTCAGGAGATTTCCTGCAGGTAAAATTAAGTTTCAAATGATGAATTTAGTAAATATATAATACATACTACATCAAAATGCCAATATCTTACATTCTCTGCACAACACGGTCTGTTACTATCACAGTCAAAATGGACCAAAATTCAATTTTCATAGTCTCAGGTGTTAAGACCTGAGACTTCGGAAACAATTGTTTTTAATAAAAAAAAAGGTACAGCTGAGCTAGAATAACTAGCACAATCACTTGACAAGTTCAGAAAAAACCCATATGGAAGTCCAAAATTGGTAGTCATGGAGTCACAGAGTCACAGTTTAATCAATAAGCACTGAAACTCTGAGCCATCAACAAAGTCTCTATCTCATTTCGTACTCACTTGCATGAACACTTCACAAACTGGATGTGAAAGATAACCAGTTGTGTGTTTAGTTCAGAAAAGACAATGAAGTTAGATTTGAAATATAGACACAAACCATCCTTCAGTCACTCACTTTGAACAACAAAGCAGATAGAAAAAATAACATTGACTATATACAGCAAAGATACAGAAAGCTTTCTTCTTCCTCTCTCAATTTCAAAAACCAGCATCAATGAAAGAACTTGGGGAAAAAACACCAAATAAAATCAAAATATTAAGGACATTGGAAATCTGAAATGAAAACAAAAAACATAGAAGAAATTCAGGTCTTACAGCATCAACACAGAAAAACCAAGTCAATGTTTTAAGTCCAATATGATTCTGTTCCAGATTTCACATTGAACTTGAAATATTAACTCTTTCTTTCATACAGATGCTGTCAGATCTGCTGAGTTACTCCAGCATATTGTTTTTATTGTAAGGACCCCAGTTTACTGTAAAATCAAGGATATCTGCGAGTTTCAGCTCTCCTGAGGAAACTGGACAACAGCTAAACAGTCCAGATTCAGATTTCATTCTGTTAACTGCAACTGCCTTTACCATTTCTCTGTAATACCAGATACATCTTCCCACCCTCCTACTTTCACTGTCACTTGTAATTTGAGGCTTTTTTTGTCATGTTTGATTTTTTCAATAATAAAGCTCCATTCTCCTTCATGAAGAAACTTTGTTAATCAGATAAAAATGGCAAGCCAATTCCATAGTCGAACAGAAGTGTAAGCGCTGTGTGCGATAAGAGTAAAAAAAAAATTGTTGCAACTAAGCAAGACAGGATTTGGGAAGAAAAGGCTGTGCCTCTTCCTCACCTGGTTGTAACATGTTTTACACTTTAGTATCTCATATCTGTTTTGGTTTTGACTGCAGACACCACCTTTCTAAAGCTGCAAACCCCACGAGTGACATTCCAGCTTTTACGAGGTAGGAAGTGCTTCCCCAGCGTAATAAACTTCAATGGTTGCAAAGCTTCAGATCATCCTGAAGCTGTGAAAGTCTTTGTATAGACACCACTCCTTTCCTTCCGAGAGACCTGCTTCAAAGAAGCAGAGGGAGAGGTGTCACTGCGAAAAGTGAAATAGGTCAGGTAGACAGCTGGGATTTGGTAGTGCATGAGGGTGAATATTGTGGCAGATTACAAGCCCAGAAATAATGAAGTCAGTTAGTGTTTCAGCAACTGATGGAAGCTTGCTCATCACGTATCAGAAGGGGTCTTGTTTAATTTGTTCTTTATGGGTCAGCAGGAAAGTAGGGGAACAGCTGCTCTTCAACAATCCAGGGGATGTCAGCATTGCAGGGCTGTCCAACATTGATTACCCATTCCTACAGTACCAGCCCTTGAGAAGGTGGGGGTGAGCCGCCTTCTTGAACCGCTACGTTCCACACGTAGGTAGACCCAGGGAGGGAATTCCAGGATTTTGACCCAGCAACACCGAAGGAACAGTGATATATTTCTAAGTCAGGATGGTGAGCTGGGGGGAGATCTTGCAGGGGGTGGTGTTCCCATGTATCTGTTGCCCTTGTCCTTCCAGAGGGTGGCAGCTGTTGGTTTAGAAGGTGCTGTTAAAGGAGGCTTGAGGATTTACTTCCTTGCACGTGACATTTTAAAATAATGAGCGAGGCAATGACTGGTATTCAAGAATGCTTAAGGAGAGGAGTTAGTGGGCTGTAAAGCCCCTCCCCCGCCCACGACAGCCTCCAGTTCATGGTGATAAAGAAATACCTTCAATCAGACATCTCGTTCAATAACTGGCAGCATTTAAATGTAATGACTGATGACACAGCTCCTATACACTGTTCCCCTCCCTTCCAATTTATCCCCACCATTAGCTGAACAAGCCACAAAAGTAACAAACCTCAATTACTGCCACACTAAAGCATTCACAACAATCTTCAGCCAGAAGTGCCGAGTGAATGTTCCATCTCAGCCTCCTCCAGTGGTCCCCGCATCACAGATGTAAGTCTTCAACTAATTTGATTCACACCACAGGATATCAAGAACCAGTTAGAGGCACAGGATACTGCTAAGGATATGGGCCCTAACAACACTCTGGCAATTTTACTGAAGACTTGTCCTCCAGAACTTGCTCTTCTCCTAACCAAGCTCTTCCAGTAAAGCACAACGCTGGCAGCTACCTGACATTGTGGAAAATTGCCCAGGTATATCCTGTACACAATAAGCAGGAACAATCCAAACCAATGCTGCCCCAGTCTACTTGCGATCATCAATAAAGTGAGAGAAGGTGTCAGTAACAGAGCTATCAAGCAGCATCTGCTCAGCAATAACCTGCTCAGTGACGCCCAGTTTGGGTTCCGTCAGGGCCACTCAGCTCCTGATCTCATTACAGCCTTGGTTCAAACATGGACAAAAGAGCTGAATTCTAGAGGTGAGGTGAGATTGACAGCCCTTGACACCAAGGCTGCATTCGACCGAGTGTGGCATCAAGGAGCCCTAGCAAAAACTGGAATGAATGGGCAAGCTCTCCGGTGGTTGGAGTCATACCTAACATGTAGCAAGATGGTCGTGGTTGTTGGAGGTCAGTCATCTCAGCTGTAGGACATCCCTGAGGAACTCCTGCAGAGTAGTGTCCTAGGCCCAACCATCTTCAGCTGCTTCACGACTATAACAGCTTTCCAATACTTCTAAGACAGTGCCTTGCATGTACCACCAACCCGAAAGATAAAAGCAGCAGTTACATTTGAACACCATCACCACTTACAAGTTCTTCTCCAAGTCATACACCATCCTGACATGGAACTAGATCCCCTTCCTAATGGCACTGTGGGTGTCCCTACACCACAAGAACCACAGACGTTCAAGGCAGCAGCTCAACACTATCCTCTCTGGGGCAATTAGGGATGAATAATAAATGATGATCCAGCCAGCTTTGTCCACATCCCATTAACAAAGTTTTAGAAACCTTCCATCTTGATCACAACATGTCAATTCCCAATTATAATGTATCACGGTATAAATCTTGTTGCCATGTCAATGAAATAGAAATACAGAAGCAAGAGTAGGCCATTCAGCCCTTTGAGCCTGCTCTGCCATTCAGCATGATCATGGCTGATCATCCAACTCAATACTTTATAATACAGACATGATTTCTATCCCTCTGTTTGCTTCCTGTTCACATGTCAATCAAGATATGCTTTAAACATTACTAACATGCCTGCTTCCACCACCTCCACTGGCACTACATTCCAGGCACCCACCACTCTCTGTGTAAAATATTTTCTCTGCACTTCTCTAAACTTTTCCCCTTTCACCCTGAACTTATGCCTTCTTGTAGTTGACCCTTCCACCCTGGGAAAAAGCCTCTGACTGTCCACCTTGTCTATGCCTCTCAATTTTGAGGATTCCCATCAGGTAAACCCTCAGCCTCAATCTTTCCATGAAAATAATTTGAGTTTACCCAACCTCTCCTCACAACTAAAACCCTCCAGACGAGGCAACATCCTGGTGAACCTGCTCTGCACCCTCTCTAAAGCATCCATGTCCTTCTGGAACTGTGGCAACCAGGACTGGAATCAACAGTTCAAATGTGGCCTGACTAAAAAGTTGCCAACTGTTATATTCGATGTCCCGACCATGAAGGCAAGCATGCCTTCTTGACCACCTTAACCTCCTGTGTTATCACTTTATGGAATCTGTGGACCTGCAAGTCCAGATCCTTCTGTACATCAATGCTCCTAAGAGTTATGCCATTTATTGTATAATTCACACCTGAATTTGATCTTCCAAACTGCATCACTTTGTGTTTGTCCAGACTAAACGCCAGCTGCCATATCTCTGCCCAAGTCAACAATCTATATCCCGCTGTATCCTTTGACAATCCTCCTCACTATCTGCAAGTCAGCCAAGTTTGTTATCAGCTGCAAATGTAGTAATTAGACGATTTTCCTCCAGATCATTTCTGTACGTTACAAACAAAGGTTCCAGCACTAATCGCTGTGGAACACCACTAGTTATTGATCACCATTCCAAAAAGCAACCTTCCACCACTACGCTGTCTTCTACGACCAAGCCAGTTTTGTATCCATCTAGCCAGCTCACCCTGGATCCTATGAGACTCTACCTTGTGTATCTTGTACTTGCTTTTTCTCCATACCCTTTGATCCCCTCAGCCCTAAGAACTATATTGAACTCCTTGAAAATATTCAATGCTTTGGCCTTAACCACTTTCTGTGGCAGAGAATTCCATAGGCTCAGCACTCTCTGGGTGAAGACATTTAAAAGAAATGTAAAACAGAATTGTTTCTGTCCATGGCTACAACTTCATTCAATTCTCGTGTTATTGGGAAACTGATAAGTTACCACAATGATCTCTCAAAACACATTGAAACACCTGTTACTAATTTCCAGGGCTATTCCTGGGCTTCATTCTCATTATTCTTAGTCCATTCATATTATCAAGCAAAAGGTTCTGCATCCTCACATTTTGTCTGTGATTCATCTGTTGTATTGACACCTGCTCCCTGCATCTGAATGGTTTCAAATTGCCTTGAGCATTCAGTTCTCCATCTTTTGGAACAACAAATGTCCCATTTGTGCCAGGAAGGCTGCTGAGAATAACAGGAATCTTCTTTCAAAATTCCTTGGTCATCTGATCCAAAAGCAGGTCATTTTCTGAAAATCTCACTCCAGTTAAGATCAAGGAGATTGCTTACATGATACTCATTCACTATCCAGCAACATTTGAGGGAACACACCAAGAATTTTTAAATCAAATTTCTGCAATATTGTATGTAGTCTGTCAAATTCCACAATAGACTCTTCAACGGAATAATGGATCCTCTTTCTAAATTTGTTAAAGTCTGCAGATGACATATGCACACAATGGATCATCTTGCACTTTTTAAACTCATAAAACTTAATACAATCTCTACATCTTGTCTTCCTCAGTGTTCAATGGACAAGCCTCTAGTTCTGAAAATATCTTGGACCTGATCTTGTTTTTAATTAAGAGACAATAGCAAAGCAGTGCTTTGCTTTTCTTTTTATTTGGGAAGGGTGTAACCCATCCTCATGGAAATCACACACTGACCACTTAGTTTCAGCCATTCTTCTCAACTGTAACTCCAACTAGTCATTGGTGAGGAAAAAATTATAATTTCCAATCTTCACCTTTAGGTAACCATTCAATGCTGCCGTGTCAAATAGATCCAAGACATGAAGTACAAAACATGACAGTATCTTTCATTCACAGGATGCAACCTCCTTTAGCTACTCTTTATGTGACCTGATGCTTGATAATGCAATGCCTATTACTTGTGCATCTACAAACAAACTACAAACATCTTCACTTCACCCACTCACCTCCTGCCCACAAACCCATCCCACTTAGTTACTCATCACACCCACCCTACTCATTCTCTCATTCATCAACATTCAAACCAGACCTTTAAACTTCCTAAACAGTGAGTGCCAATGAGGGCAGGGGCTGGCCTGTCTCTCTGCTACCTCACCCTGTTACTCGGCTTTGACAGCGCTCTCTGAGACACTACACTGCACATTCCTACCAAAGCCAGGCTTCAGGGCTCCCACTCTATGCACAGGAACCTGCCTGCCTTCAAAAATAAACCCCAAGCCAGTGTACCAATCCCCATTACAATGTAACAAGCTGCCAACCCAGGCACAATGTTACAACTATCAATCCCGATTAAAATCCCCAACACTGCAATCCCTAATTGCGGTCTCAATGTAACAAACCCAGCCACAATGTAACAGTTCACAATCGCTGTTCAATCTGACAGTGCACGGGGCCATCCCGGTTTCGAGGACAACCTCTCGCCGCGGCTTCAACGCGGAAACAGGCCCGAGCCCGGGCTCCTGGCCCAGGCCGCTCCCCAGCCCCGCTCCCAGCGGCACATTCTCCCCGCAGCCATGCCCCTTGCTCCGGCATGCTCCCCGCTCCTGCCAGGGACTCCCTCAACGAAGGCGGCAGAACCCCGCCCCGAGCTCCCCACTTTCACTCGCCCCCTCTCCCTCCACGTCTCCCCGGGCTCTCCCCTTACTCCCAATCCCTTCTCCCCTCAGCCCCTGCATTCCCCGGGATCATCCCCTACTCCTAACCCCTTCTCCCCTCAGCCCCTGCATTCCCCGGG
>NC_063332.1:176308778-176338906 GCF_021869965.1 Rhincodon typus
TCCCCTCAGCCCCTCTCCCCCTGCATTCCCCCCTGTCCCCGGGATCAACCCCTTCTCCCAACCCCTTCTCCCCTCAGCCCCTCTCTGCGGGCTCTCTCCCTGCTCTCTCGCCAGGGGCTCTCTTCCCCTGTCCCCGGGTTCTCTGCTCCTCAACCCCTTCTCCCCAGGCTCTTCCGCACACCCACCCCCTCTCCTTGGGCTCTCCTCCAACCTCCACACCCCCACACCCCCACACCCAACCTCCTGCCCCCAACCCCTCCCTCTTCCCCGGGCTCTCTCCCCATCTGCCTCTCCTCTCCCCTCCCCCTCTCGGTCTCGGTCTCACTCACATTTCACTGTCCGTTCCGTGGTCGAGTGCACCTTCTCGGACATTTCACCATCAAAGATGAAAGCAAACCGCAGAGCGAAGGAAAGATTTAAAAACTTCAGAGAACCCGAAGCAGATCCCTCAGTCCGGAGCCGCTCCTGCTCCGCCTCTCGGTCTCGATCCGAACCCGCTGCCGCTTCAACCAAACCCGAGCAGCCCAGCCAAACTCGCTGCTCCGGGCCCGCCCCCCACGACCAGCCCCCCCCCCCCCCGGCCACGCCCACCGCCGCCGCCGCCACCACCGACACCCGGCGCTGACCCCGCCCCCTCCCTGACCCCGCCCCCTCCTTCCCGCCAATTCCTCCCCAGTGTGAAGCTCATCACCGACTGTCTACAGCAACAGCTTCTGCCCCTCAACTCCCCTCATCCCTGGGGACAGACCTGCATTAATGTAGCACCTTTATTGTCAGACTTTTCAAATACAAATTTGACACAGTTGGATAAGGAAAATTGGTGACCAAAAGCTTGATGAAAGGTACGGTTTAAGGAGCATGGGGAGAAAATTCAGAAGTCTGAAGTGCAAAGAGACTTGGGAGTTCTAGTCCAGGATTCTCTCAAGGTAAACTTGCGGGTTGAGTCAGTAGTCAGGAAGGCAAATGTAATGTTGGCATTTATTTTAAAAGGACTTGAATATAAAAACAGGGATGTACTACTGAGGCTTTATAAGGCTCTGGTCTGGCCACATTTGGAGTATTGTGGGCTGTTTTGGGCCCCATTTCTCAGGGAGGATGTACTGGCCCTGGAGCAGGTTCAGAGGAGGTTCACGAGAACGGTCCCAGGAATGGAAAGCTTAACATATGAGGAACGTTTGAGGACTCTAGGACTATACTCATTGGAGTTTAGAAGGATGAAGGGGGATCTCATTGAACCTTACAGCATACTGAATGGCCTGGACAAAATGGATGTTGGGAAGATGCTTCCATTGGTAGGAGAGTCTAGGTCCTGAGGGCACAGCCTTAGAGTAAAGGGAAGACCTTTTAGAACAGAGATAAGGAGAAACTTCTTCAGCCAGAGAGTGGTGAGTCTATGGAATTCACTGCCACAGAAGGCTGTGGAGACCAGGTCATTGATTACATTTAAGACTGAGATAGATAGGTTCTTGATTGTTATGGGGAGAAAGCAGGAGAATGGGGTTGAGGAACTTAGCAGCCATGATTGAATGGCAGAGCAGACTTGATGGGCCGAATGGTCTGATTTCTGCTCCTATGTCTTATGGTCTTATGGACTTATTAGCATCAAACAAAGAAATGATCTTTGTTTAATGCTCTTTAAAGAAATGATCTTGACTGAAAATTCCACATCTTAGGGATATGCTACTGATTTTTTGAGTATTATCTGGACTGACTTGACCATTAATAATTTTGGAGCTTTCTATAATTCACCCTGCGAGTGAAAGACAGCTTCCACTGGGAGATTCACCAACATTTCCAGTTTGAAAATTATATAAAGTTGATGTGGTTTACAGTATGCAGTTGCTTTCAGTGGGAACGTCATTGTTACCTTCTGGGCTAAAAGACTTATCATAATGTATGCTTTGTTTTTGTTGCATCCGGCAATATGTTCCAACCTCACAAAACTGTCTCAACCAGGCGTAGCACTGTCTCGATTCAGATTTTAAGCATAAAAAGTTACAAGGTTGTGGGGCAAAAACAGGTGGAATGGGAGGACAGTGAGGTGTGCAGTGATGATGGGTGGGTTCCTTTGTGTGTAGTAGGACTCTATGATTACAGAATGAGTTACCTATATCAAATAGAAGATTTTTAAACTTTGTTCGATGCAGTTATCGCTGATAAGGCCCACACTTATTGACTATCCCTAATTGCTCTTAAGAAGGTGGTGGTGAGCCACAACAAAAGGAAAAGTGCTCAGAAATTTGGTTTGCAGCTACAGGACCAGGCAGCATCTTGTGTACATAGCTCAATCTGAACAACTTCTTTCAATTTGGGGTTTACATTCAATTACACACTCATTGGCTAAGCCTTGCATTTCCCGTGAATGTTGGCCATTCTAACAAGGTAACAGTACTGTCAACAATAACCTGTTTTATACTGTGTTTTTAATGTGGTAAAACTTCACAGCAACATAATGAACTATAATGTAGTAATGATCCATGTAAGGAGATATTTTGACATGACCAAAACTAGTCAAAGAGGGCACTTTTTAAAGTGAAGGCTAACGTTGATGAAGGTACAGTGACCACTGTAAAAGGTAAAATACAATAAATCTAAAATGCTGATGAGGCCAGAATTGGAGAAACACAGAGATCTTGGAGGGAGTTTAAAGAAATAAAGTCATACAGGTAGGGAAGAGATGCATGCAGGGAGTTGAAAACATGAATGAGAATTTTGCTGCACAAGGGACCAAGGACCTGATCCCTGGATTTCCTACTTTGTCATTCTCCCACTGTGTAGAAATAGAAGTTAGTTTTATTGTTATTTTTGTTCAAAATATGAACTACTTTGCACACAGCATGTCCACCAATAACAAATCATATGGTTAACAAACCAGTTAACTATTCATGTGTCATAGTGATGTTGACTGAGTGGTGTATTTTGGCTCAGACACCAGGAGAGCTTTGTAATTTTTTGAATTTCATCGTAGGATTGTCTAAACAAGCAGAAAACACCCTGGTTTAACAACTCAAAATCATAGACTAAATAGTCCCTAGTTTGAGCCCTAAAGTCGTGGAGTGGTTATTGAAGATAAGGTGGTCAAACATGTTTGTAAAGACAATCTCCAACGTCCAATTTCAAGGCTGACAGTCATCAATAGAAAAGCATCAATGAGAATAAAAGGACAGAGAATGCATTGACACTCATCACTATCACTTATTCAGCATGTCTCTGTTACTAGCTCGTGAGTGTATGTGAGATGCTGCGACCTATGTTGGCTCCAAAGCAAAGTGAAATACAAACTCCAAAAAGTCTCAGTCTGTTGCCTAGGATAAAAATGTTTATGTTATATTGGTTCTACCCATTTACTGAGGTCACATTGAGGGTGGAGACAAGGAGATACATTCTTGCTTTAAATGGGAAGAGATATATCTATCCCAGCGTGATAAGGTTCTAATAATTAACCAAATGTGCTTGAACTTATTGCTGTCTTGCCTTAAATCTTCTTGTTATCCAAGAACAATGTTCTGTAGATACTGTGGTATGCACCTGATCACTGGATAGGTCCAGGACAAGGGAGATTCCGCGGCAGCAAATTACCTCAAACAATCCGCATATTATGACATCAGGAAGGCAGCCAACATAATCAAAGGCCCCTCCAAACCCGGTTATAATCTGTTCCGTCAGGCAGAATATACAGAAGCCTAAACACATGTACAAACAGATTCATGAACAGCTACTTCCCTGCTGTTATTGGACTTCTGAATGGACCTCTCAAATTTTAAATATAATATTGATCTCGCTCGTTGTGCACCTTCTCTGCAACCATAACATTATATTCTTCATTCTGTTCTATTACTCTAATACACTTTGTATGGTATGATCTGCCTGTGCTGTATGCAAAACAAACCTTTTGGCTGTACCCAGGTACGTGTGACAATAATAAATTAAATCAAATTACCACATGATACCAGGAGTGGTCATCTGTCAAAATATCACACTTTTGAATTTCCTTTGGGATTTGATCAGGTCTTGGGTCTGGATTCATACTGGAACCACGGTGTTAGTGTGCCTAAAGAGAAGGACCAAAGACCTGAGTGAGAAACTGGTAACTTTATATGAGTCTTAAACATGCAGATTTAAGACAAGTAGTTTCTGCACAGTGAGAGTGAATTTTGGAAGATACGTGACTTATTTGACAAATACTGTGAGGATCATCTGAAATCTTTGGCAGTTGCAGTAGTCTTGGCTATAGCCATAATCTCACCCTGACTTGAGAAATGTGGGATGAGTGGACAGAAAGTTAGACACGCAGCAACAAAGAGGTTGGCTACAAATCAAAGCTCCTTAGCTACTAATAGTATGCTTAGAGAGTAGATTAGACGCAGATGTTACTGGCACTTTCAATTGGAAAATAAGCTATATCAGTAGTAATTTCTGTCCTGGTAAAAATGAGTGGTTATCCTGTATGCTTTTGCCATATTTTAGACTTTCGCATTTTCTTGAAATGCAAAGAAATTCTTTGTGTTGACCACTAAAGTTCAATTTGTAAGGCATAAAGAAAATGTAGGAAGTAAGATAATATTTTGAGCAATGCACATTTTGAATGCATCCAAATTGAAGGGGGAAGACTGTTACAACTAGGTGAGGGGGGAATAAACTCCCTTCTTTTTAACCCCTGTCTTGGTTGGTCACAGCAAATACCTTTATTTCTTTTTATTACGTAGCTATGATACTTCAGTCAAAATGTAGCTCTTCAGAAAATAGAGAAGATAAATTGCCAAGACTGTCCTAAGTGAATCAAGAATTTTGGCACTGACTAACCTTGAAAAAAAATAATAGAAATGTGACACCAAATGCACACAAACACAGGTAATAAGTTTAAAAGGGAGAGTGCCTGATACAGGCAGAGAAAATAAGGGTTATGCAGTTAAGCAGACCTTAGAGTCCTTGAGGAGTTAAATTCTTTATCTGTGAGTATAGTTGATTAATGGTTGACTTGTATCCTCAGCAGGAACTGAATCTGTTGGATGTGGTTGTGTTGTCAGTGAATGTTGTTTTCACAATTTGTTTTTTCATCAGGCACTGTATTCCAAGATGATGAGAGGAACTGGCAGGGAGAGAGAATTCCCGCTGTTGTCGTCACAAATTCATTTTTCCTTCTCTCTGTTCTGCTGTTCAAAAACAACTGTTCAAATATAGTTCAGTGTGTGTGTAGGAGTCCAGCTCCATTGTCTTTCCAAGCTGGCCAACTGGCAGTGAAGCATTTGTCTCTCAATATGTACATGTGTGAGTTAGCAAAGGAGGTATGAATTTCTTGATGCTAACCCATTGCCTGATCTTGATGTTTTCAGATAAAAATTGTAATTTCTGTGTAGATGAATTTATTTATTCTGTGGGATTCCCAAAGTTTGCTTCAATTTGTAGTCATGTGACCACTGCAGCCATTTTAGTTCCATACTTCTTCCATTTTAGAAAACATTTTAGTCCATGACAGGTTTCAGGAATAACAATCAGATGATGAGAATTAAAATTTGACAGTCCATATTAACCACTAACATGGCTCAATATTGAAATTGAATTACTAGTGAAGCTCTGTTTCTCTATCCACAGTTGCCTAACTTACTGAGTATTTCTAGAATTTTCTGTTTTTAAATCACAATAGTAACTTTTTTTGTGACAAGATTGAAGAACTTAACATGTATGTGTTGGGACAGGTATTGAATATAATTTATAAAGAGGTTTGAATCTGAATATTGACTGGAAGAATGAAATGCAAAGTATCAAGTTTATGGCAAGTTAGATAGAAGCCTGGAGGTGGGTGGTGCAATGACATCTGGAGGAGTTTCTGTGAAGAGAATAAAAATTATATACATGTCCTGTCTAGGGGTGGAGAGATAAGTGGGATTTAATTTAAACATTGTAGATGGAAAGAAGGGAGAGTTTATAGTTTCTTACCAGGAGGGAAAAGAAGTTCATGAAGTGTTTTTTTTTCCAGATAAATGAGACTTACGAAAGTGCCAGGTGGTTGATCATAGGGGATTTCAATTACTCAGACATGGACTGAGCTAACAGTGCAGAAAACTAACAAAGGATGCAATTGGACTGATGATGAATATTGCTTAATTTTTAAAAAAAAACAGTCTGTTATTTCTGCATGTCTGATTTCACTGCAGTGAAGGACTTTGATGTTTGAGGTTGACCGACAGAGGCTGAGACTGGACCTCAATGCTGTTAAATTTTGAGATCTGTTTTCAGTTTGATGCATATTTTTAGGGGATTCCAATTGTTATGATACAGTAACCATCGCACATAATCCCAAACTGAACATCATGCCACTGTTACTGCATCTTCTCATTGAGCAATTAGGGACAAACAGTAAGTGCTGTGAATGCCTCTGACAACAGCATCCTGAGAATCAATGTTTTTTAAAAAAAAGCTAACAGCTGACAATGCTTGTGTTTGAGCAGTCAGCAGCCTGAAATGGGTCTTGAAGAAATAGAGCTTAACATAAAATGACAAGGAGTCATCCTGATCAATAAGAGAATAGATTGCAAATTCTGCAGACCGGAGGCAGTCAGTCACACTACCTTTAGCTTCCTGCTCCTCCTTTTTTTATGTTGTTTAATTATTTTTTAATGATTGTAGTGAGTAATGATTTTTACTCCCATTGCAAGAAAATAGCCAAATGAGTTCTTGATGCCATGGAATTAGTGCCTGATCAGCAAACATTTGCATATGTTTATGTATGCAAACGTAACTGTGTATTCAGGGAAAGACAACGTTGAGAAGCAGAAACATAAAGGATGAGTGTATAATGGCAGCCGGAAACAGGATTTTTGAGTCAGTGTGCAAATCGAAGCTCACTGATCGCTGCTTCCAGTAGAGGCCTGCACTCCAAGAACAGTTTTCAAGCAGTGCTGTCCTTCAGGAGAATGGAATCTGTGAGCTGAAGAAAGAAGCAAGCATAAGGCCATTCTAAACACAAGGAGGCAATAAGAAGGAAAATAGTACAGAATGATCAAGTCAGAAGAAGAAAAATATTCTTGTATTTATGTAATGCCTTTCAAAGCCTCATGACGTCTTGGAGCAATTCACAACAATCCGGTTCTCTTTGAAGTGTAATCACCATTGCAGACAATGCAGTAGCCAGTTTACGCACAGCAAGCTCCCACAAGCAGCTGTGAGAAAACAACTGGACAATCTGTTTTACTGGTTGCTGTTTGGGGATGTAAATAATGGCTCCAGGAGGCTGGGGAGAGGCAGTGCCATGGAATCTTTTACCCAACAACATGTATGGGGCATCAGTTTAATGTGTCTTCTAAAAGATGGCACTTTCAGCGGTGCTGTAGTCCCTCAGTACTGTACTTGAACATTAGCCTAGAAAATATGCTTCAGTCTCTGGAGTGGTACTTCAACCAATGACCTTCTAACTCCAAGGAGAGGTGCTATCTGTTGTATAATGTATATCTCTCGTGTTTATTTAGAGACGACACACCAGCTTACATGGATGTAACAGGTTTCATTTCACAGCATTTTAAATGTCTACTCCTTGCTTTTAGCTCTAGCTTCCAGCTCTTTCCACAGCTTTATTATTATTATTAACTTTCTTTTGAGTCCACACCCAGGCTTAACCAATCAAGCAAATTGTGCGTCAATAGTAAACAGATTCACATAACAAAACCCAGAACAATTGAACACTGTACTATCCACTAAGATCTTTACTATATTCAAGGAAAGGAACATAGTGGTGATTGCATATGTACTTTCATTCATGAACCCTTGCTTGGTTTGTGCTGTCTTCACCAATAGTCAATCCCATTGTACCACCTGCTTCTGCCCCCACCCATTTCTAACTTCATCCTCATTGATTCTTTACAAAACCACAATACTACAAATGCCAGAAATCTGAAATAAAAATGGAAAATACTGGAAATACTTTGCACTTGAGGCATCATCATTCTGAAAAAAACAGAATTAATTTGTGAGGCTGCTGGTTTCTGATGCAAGGTCATCACTTGGAACAACAAGGAATTAATCTTCATATGGAATGTGGAACCTGATGCCTAGATCATTTCTGGGTCCCAACGACACATCATTGTCAGTGATGCAATGCGATCTTTAAATGCAGTCCCCTTGATTGAGGCAACAGTGAGTTCAGTATCCAGTTAATAGCATCAAGTGTTGCCAGGAGGTGTGAATGACTCCAAAGTAGAATTCTGAAAGGCCATGGTTGGGTTTAGGAAGCTTAGGAACGTAAGATTGAGCAACAGGAGTATGGCCATTTGGCCCTTCAAGCCTGCTCTGCCATCCAATAAGATCATGACTAATCTAGTTGTGGCTCCAATTCCACTTGACCCTCTTGCCAATGGCTTGCTGTTACCTTGCAGAGTTAAGAAGGGAGAAGATCACAGGGCCAGCATATAAGGGGCCAAATGTTTAATGAGAAGCTATTGGTCCCAGTCTGAAAGAAAAATCTTTCTTTCAAAATCTTTTTGTTCGGAAGAAGTAATATTTAATGGTTCTGAATTGAAGCTGACAGCTGTGCACTAACATGCTCCAGCGTGTTTGCTTTTCTCTGACCTGGGATTTAAAAACTTTTCTCTGGCTTCTCCAGGCTGTATCAAGTTCATCCTTGGGGCAACTGGAAATCAAACACTTGAACTCTTCGTCTCTCTCCACAGCTGCTGTCAGATCCATTGACCCTTTGTTGCAATGCAATCCTCCAAGTGCACCTGACACTGTGTCATGATTCCCCACCACCACATGCCCACACATGCAAGACCTTGCCACAGCATTTGTTACATAGTGATCAGGAGCAGGAACCCAAAAAAATGATCACTTCATCAGCTTGGGCATTGCTCTAACTGTCACTCTCCACCACCCCCCAGCCCCCGCCATCCCCATCCCAGCTCCTCTCACTACCAATGCAGCTATTGCAGCAGAGAACAGATTAAAACCTGTTCTATGAAAAGCAGCTACCTTCACTGAGCTTTCAGCAATTTATTCGAATGGCTAAAATTGTGGAAATTAATCTTGGGCAGTGGCAAAAACTGGGCAGTATTGGATCAGCTGCAGGTTTATACATACAGTCTGATATTGAGTTCAATGGAATATAATGTCAGAGACAACACCCTGCTCACTGCCTGTGAACCATTTCTCCCTCAAGTGGTTTGTTGTGCACTGAAAGTTTCAAGAAGCAATGTGTTAGGAAAATTCTCTCCTAGATTTTGTAATTGAGCTTTCTAAGTACCAAAGTTATGAGCAAGTCTCAAACCAAGCAGCCTCAATGATACAATCAAAGCCTTTTCATTGCCATTAATTTTGTGGGAGCGTCTAGGACCAGAGGGCATAGCCTCAGAATAAGGGGCCATATATTTAAGCCGGAGATGAGGAAGAATTTTTCTCAGATCATTGTGAATCTGTGGAATTCTTTTTACTGAAGAGGGCTGTCCAGGCTAGGTCATTAAGTATATGCAAACCTGAGATAGACAGATTTTTAAATAAGTAAAGAAATCAATGGCTATGGGGAAAAGTCAGGAAAGTGGAATCGAGGATTATCAGATCAGCCATGATCTCATTGAATGGTAAATTAGACTCAATGGGCTGAATAGTCTCCTTATGCTCCTATGTCTTATGGTTTGTGCAAGTTACTATGGAACTGTTTCATGACATTTTAGGAGGTAAACCCCCCCTTCCCTGTGATCTCGCATAACTCATCTCTGTTAGTGATTATGAGTTAGGATAGATGTTGGAGATTTTCATTCTGCACCATTAGGGGGAGCTCTCTGACATATTTGAGGTCCATTACAATAAAGTGCTTTGGGGTAGGATATAGGGAGTTTCTTTTCTAATCAACCCATTCAGCGATGTTATTACACACCTCTGGAGCACATGGGACTTGAATCCGGGCTTCCTGGTCTGAGATAGGGACACTACCACTGCACCACAAGTGGGCCCTAGAGAAGATAGAGCTTTATCTGTATGTTCTCTTAAGCTTTTTCTGAGCTGAGTGTGCTTGATTCTGCAGCCCTGAGGTGGAAAAATAATTGCTTATGATTACCGATATCTTGCACATCATGAGCACAAAAAAATCACCAGAAAACATAAAAACAAAGAAAGTAGATGCAGGATTAGGCCATTCAACCCGTCAAGCCTGCTGTGCCATTTGTTATGATCATGGCTGATCATCAAATTGAACAACTGCTTCATGCTTTTCACCCATATCCTTGAATCCTCTAGCCCAGGTGCAAATCCAACTCCTTCTTGAAATCATACAATTTTTTTGATCTTGAATGCTTTCTCTCGTAGCAAATTCCACAGGCTCACCATTCTGTGGGTGAGGAAATTTCTCCTCATCTCTGTCCTAAACAGTTTATCCTGTGTCCTTAGAATGTGACCTCTGGTTCTGCACTCCCCCACCATTGGAAACACTGAGCCCTGCAATACCCATTTAGTCACAGCCTGCCATCGGAAAAAGACAAGTTTATTCCTGCCCTTTGTTTTCCGTCCTCCAACCAGTTTTCTATCCATTTCAATATATTACCCCCACACTTTTAATTCCTTTATTCTTTCACAGGATGCTGGCTAGGCAGCATTTATTGCCCATCCCTAATTGCCCAGAGGGCAGTTAAGAGTCAACCACATTGCTGTGGGTCTGGAGTCACATGTAGGCTAGACCAGGTAAGGATGGCAGTTACCTTCCCTAAAGGACATTAATGAACCAGATGAGTTTTTCCTGACAATGGATTCATGGTCATAATTAGACTCTTAATTCCAGATATTTATTGAATTCAAATTCCACCATCTGCTGTGGCAGGGTTTGAACCTGGGTCCCCAGAACATTATTTGGGTCTCTGGATTAACAGTCCAGCAATAATACCACTAGGCCATCGCCTCCCCTTTTACACACTAATCCCTTACATGGACTTGGTTGAAAGCCTTCTGAAAGTCCAAATAAACCACATTCACTGACTCCCCTTCATCAACGCTGCTAGTTATATCCTCAAAAAAATCCAGTAGATTTGTCAACTATGATCACCTTTTCACAACTCTGTGATCACTCTGTCCAATCATGCCACTGTTTTTACAAATGCTTAGCTGTTAACTCTTTTATAATGGAGTCTAGCATTTTCCCCACTACCAATATCAGGCTGACTGGTCTATAATTCCTGGTTTTGTCTCTGTCTGCTTTCTTAAATGTGATGTGGAGGTGCTGGTGTTGGACTGGGATGGACAAAGTCAGAAGTCAGATGACACCAGTTATAGTCCAATAGGTTTTTTTTGAAATCAGAAGCTGTAGGAACTGTACTAGAGTTTATAGATTCTTAGAAGATGATCATCAGTGCATCCAGAATTTCTAGGGCCACTTCCTTAAGTTCTGTGGGATGTAGATTATCAGGGCCTGGGGATCATTCCTAAACAAAATATGGCACCAATTAAGAAATGAGTGAGACTGTTTATGTGATCATTATCACATTTATTGCTTGTGGGATCTTGCTATGCACAAACTCAGTTGCTGCATTTCCTACATAATAACAGTTGTTTGAGTGTAAAATTCTTTTCCACAGAAGGTTATAGAAGTTGTCTTTTTAAATTTATTCAAGGTTGAATTAGATGGATTTTTGATAGATAACGGAATCAGGAGTTATGGGGGCAGGTAGGAAAATGGGAGCTGAGATTGCAATCAGATCAGCCATGATCTTATTTAAATGGTGGATTTGACTCAAAGGGGCAAACAGTCTGCTCCTGCTCCTTAGTACTGTGCTGCCCTGTTCCTACACTTGGTTGGCAGTAAATTGCTTTGGGACACCCTGATATGGATAATGGAAATGTAAGGTTTTTTTAATGTAAATGTTGAATATTCAGTGTAGATCAAAATGAATGTTGATGCTCAGCTATTAACTTGCATTGAATTAATATCTGCTTCTAAACCAAGTGTCTGCTTGGTTGAGTGGGCGGAACTCTTGTCTCTGAGTCAGAAAATTATGGATTGGCTTCAAACCACTATCCACAATTCAAGCTTAGAGTTGAGGTTGACGTTCCGTTGTAAGAAATGGAATCTGGCTGTCCCTTTAGGTGAAAGGGACTTCCAGATATGGTTCTACAAATTCAGTGTGATCTTAAAGATTTTATGGCACCATTTGATGAAGTGCAGGGAGTTTTCTCTGTCACTTGGCCATAAGCCAACATTATTGATAAATAAGTTAAATAGTCAGTTCTTTTTGTGTGTATCTTGTGTGTTTGTCTTACATAATTCCAATAGCTGTACCTCAAAGCTCCTAGTTACTTGCTTTGTACTACATTGTTCTCACCACAATCAGTGGCCAGACTTTCCAGAATGTAGGTTGTATGACACCCCCGAAACTCCTGTCATCAGATCTACTTATGTAACAACAATGAATAATAAGCTTTTTAAACAGCCACATAGAAAACCAACTCAAGAAAGTTCTTGTACATCTTTATAAATAACCGATAAGCCCTCAATTGGAGAACACTGTCCAATTCTGGATAGCACTTTTTAGGTAGGATGTCAACACCTTAGACAAAAGACTTACTAAACTGGGACCATGGATGAGGGACCAGCTCAAGTTGTTCAACAGTATGAAGGGTTTTGAAAACAAAAAGTGCTGGAAATCACAGTGGGTCAGGCAGCATCCATGGAAAGAGAGCAAACTAATGTTTCAAGTCCAGATGACTCTTCATCAGAACCTTTAAGATCTCCTGTATGAAGGGTTCTATTAGAGTAAATAAGGTGAGACTATTGTCAATGTTAAGAGGGTAGGGTATGTTTATGCAGGAAGATGTTATGATTCGGAATCAAATCATAATATGAAAGAACAGTAGAATTCAGTATATACTTTAAGAACAAAGAACAAAAAACACTACAGCACAGGAACAGGCCCTTCGGCCCTCCAAGCCTGTGCCGATCCAGATCCTCTATCTAAATCTGTCGCCTATTTTCCAAGGATCTGTATCCCTCTGCTCCCTGCCCATTCATGTATCTGTCTAGATACATCTTAAATGATGCTATCGTGCCGCCTCTACCACCTCCGCTGGCACCGCATTCCAGGCACCCACCACCCTCTATGTAAAGAACTTTCCATGCATATCTCCCTTAAACTTTTCCCCTCTCACCTTGAAATCGTGACCCCTAGTAATTGAGTCCCCCACTCTGGGAAAAAGCTTCTTGCTATCCACCCTGTCTATACCTCTCATGATTTTGTAGACCTCAATCAGGTCCCCCCTCAACTTGCGCCTTTCTAATGTAAATAATCCTAATCTACTCAACCTCTCTTCATAGCTAGCGCCCTCCATACAAGGCAACATCCTGGTGAACCTCCTCTGCACCCTCTCCAAAGCATCCACATCCTTTTGGTAATGTGGCGACCAGAACTGTACGCAGTATTCCAAATGTGGGTCGAACCAAAGTCGTATACAACTGTAACATGACCTGCCAACTCTTGTACTCAATACCCCATCTGATGAATGAAAGCATGCCGTATGCCTTCTTGACCACTCTGTCGACCTGCGTTGCCACCTTCAGGGTATAATGGACCTGAACACCCAGATCTCTCCATGCATCAGTTTTCCCCAGGGCTTTTATTTTGTGGAAATTGCATGAAAAACTTGAAAAGTAAAATTCGCAAGACTATGGACAAACACCAGAATGGTGGAGAAGGGGCTATAATAAAACAGAAATAACTGGGAACATTCAGCATCTATGGAGAGAGAAGTTGGGCAATTTGAACTGTGTACTTTTTATCATAGATATAGTGGGTTTTAGGCAAGTACCAAAACAGGAAACAGTTATGGGGAGGTATATGGCAGGAAGAACTAAAGAAAGATGTGTGATAGGGTGGAATGCAGGAGACAGCAAATTTTCAGAAGGGGTGCAAAGAGGAAGGTGGTGACAAAGTGGTAATGTCACTGGTCAAGTAACAGAGACCCTCAGGCTAGTGTTCTGGGGATGTAGATTCGAAACCCACCACAGCAGATACTGAAATTTGAATTCAATAAATGTCTGGAATTAAAAGTTGGCCTTATGGTGACCATGTAACCATTGCTAGTGGTTGTAAAATCCCATCTGGTTCATTAATGTCCCTTAGGGAAGGAAATCTGTTGTTGGGTCATCAACATGTGACTCCAGATCCACAGGACTAACTGGTCCAGCAAATGACTCAATCAGAGATGGACTGTAAATGCTGGCCTTACCAGTGATGCCGACATACAATTAGCATTTTTTAAAAGGTAAAAGGAGTTGATAACTAGACAAATGAAGAAATACAAAATGTGTCTTCAGAAAGTCTAAGTGAGAGGGGTTCCATTGAGCTTCATTGGAACAACGTAGTGGGCTGAAGACGTAAAGACCAGAGTGGGACAGAAAAGAAAATTGGTAAGCAACCAGAAGTTTAGGGTTGTAGTTTCAAACTGAACAGAGATGTTCCACATGGATATAAAGAGCCAGCACAAACGAGAATGGCTGAATGTGCTGGATCATTCGTTCTGATGAGCTGTAAGAGTAGAGTTGAGTGTGATGGTGTATCGTTGACTATTTGACAATGTTAGTAGTGGGTGGAATGGTTGAGGCTCTGTCACTTTTGCCCGAATTCAAAGACCCACAGCAGGGATAGCTCAGAAAGGACAGAATATCTTTGTGGGCAATGATGTAAAGACCAGATAACCTGTTTTCCATGATGTTCGCTGATACTGGCTAGGGGATAAAAAAGGATTCAAAATCACAAAATTATTACCACACAGGAGGCCATTCAGCCTATTATTTTCATGTTGGCATCTGCTGTTTGAATATCTTTAACAGTGTATCCCCTAAATTAATGAGATTTAAGAATTAAGAAATAAACCAAGTAAGGACTGAGGAGGAGAATGAACTCAAGTGGGTGTAATCAATGTCAAATCAGATAGAGGAAGAGAAATCAAAAGAAGGAAAGAAATATTCATTTGAGAGAAAGAGAGAAAAGAACTAATAGAAAGTAAAAGTAAGAAAAACTTTGATTAAAAACTAGAAGTTTAATATCTCCCGGAAATATTGAAAATTTGATGGAACGAGACTCCACGTGTTCAAAATTCAACATAAGATGCCAGCGAAGTTAGTTGGCAGTTGATAGTACTGCATCCCACACACTCATGTAATATTGAAACTCAACCTTCAGTGGTGGCATTAATGGACAATTAACAAGCAAATAGAGGAAGTTCCTTACAAAGGGAGATTTGTAGTGAGTGGTTATTTTCACAAATCTAATGGTATGTGTCACAACCCAACAAGTAACTCTTGGTTATCAACATATCTCCTGATCTCAAGTTGCTGGTTTTGGTACTCATAAATAATGGTGACTGTCATCAATCTCATTGTTACTTTGCTGGCAAATTATGGCCAAAGATCTATGTTTTTGTGTGAAGATATTCATCCTGGCATTAGTGTTAACCTGGCTTTTGCCTGTGTGTTTTCTCCTGCACGTTAATAGTGCTTATGAAACTGCACTGAGATATAAATGCGTAACCCCATTGTCTCAAAATCCTAACCATGAGCTACAAGATTCATATTGTGTTTATGGATGGGATTCAAAGGAAGGGAGAAATTGAAAACAATTATGAAAATGTTTCCAACTTATGCTTCACAAAGCCCCTGTGATTATCTTCCCATAATATATTTAAAGTGACAATAATCAAGATTCTAGTCTGAATACAGACAGGCAATGTTTAAATATCTTGCATGAAGCCATAAAGAAAGTCTGGTTCCTTTTGATTATTTTTCTCCATCCTTGAGGTGCCAGGACTGTGACAATCAGGATCAATAATCAGGCATTAGGAAGCATGAGTCATAAGGAATATCACAGCACTGGAATAGTATGTTGTTGAAACATTCAGTTGCTGTTACATTGAGCATTTTATGGAATAGTGGGCGTTTGTTCATGTTTATCAATGTCACCAGGGCAACAATAAAAAAATGTAACAGACTTTCTTGTTAAATCTTTTCCTCACCTCAAAATTTCTCAACCTTTTCCTGTATGTTCTCGGTAAGATGAAGAAATTAGAAATGAAAATTTGGTAGAGATGTGAAACTGGTTGCAATGGCTTATTCGCATAGTCAAGATGACCCCAACTGGGGGATATTTTCTAAAAGCTGTAGATTATGGATTGCAAAATGTCTCCACAGCATCTTTCTCCTCAAACATTCCTTAAAAAGGAACAACTGAAATTAATGAGGATTTGTGCAAATAATGAGAAATATTTTTTCTTGTATTATTTGTGTCATTGACGCAGCTCAGACTCTCATCTTTATATTTCAAAAGCAACTTCAGCAAAGCTGTATA
Source organism: Rhincodon typus (assembly GCF_021869965.1). NCBI lineage: Eukaryota > Metazoa > Chordata > Chondrichthyes > Orectolobiformes > Rhincodontidae > Rhincodon > Rhincodon typus. The sequence continues at coordinate 176,325,089 of NC_063332.1, forward strand.
TTGTTTCAGTCAACTCATTTCTTGATGCACCTACCCCCCACTGAAGTATTTAATCTTTTGGTCAACAATTTTCTAAAAATTAGAAGTTGGATATGATTCCACTCCATTGATAGCTCATTTTCTGTAGCCAGCACAAGTCATTGCTAGACATTACAATCTTCTCTGCTAATACCCTGTGACAAAGATCAGATTTTGTGTTGTCTAGGTGCTGGGCTGTTATACTTCTCCTGACAGTAACTCTTCCTTTTTTCTTTCAGCAATACTTCATCTTCACACCTTCTCAATGTTATTGATAAGCAATGTTTCCAATATCTTCTAAAAGATATAAATATTAGTATAAATACTGCACTAGACCATAATATCTCATTTTGAATTTTTTTTTGTAATTAACTTATTTGCTCATTTATGCTTTGGAGATAGATGATAAGCGTGCAATAAAAAGGGACACATTCTTCCCATGCACTGGACAGCACATTTACAGTAACCCACTCAAGAAGGTCAAAAGTGTTCACTACCATTGCATGTATCTGAAGTAAGAAATAAAAATATAACTTCCATGTGATTCCTTTCATGGTCTCTGTGATCCCAGACATTGACTGAATTGAACATGCTTTCAATCATCACAGCCATATTCTGCAGCATTGAAATATCAGCTGTAATTATAGCCCCAAATCACCTTGTTTCTTTTGGCTGATTGAACTTCTTGAATTTTAATTGTTCCTGTAACAGTGATTATGGCTTCAATTGCCTATAGGCCCAAAGCTCTGGGATTTCATTTGCTGTGTCTCCTTCTCGAAGTTTATATTAGCTAAGTAGATACACAGACAGGCAGCTAAATAAAGAGGCAGCCATTTGGATAAAATGATCTGATAGTTTCACTAAAGATTTCACCTTGCTTTAAGTATATCTATAGAAAGAATCAAGAATTCTTAGGGAGAAGCCACTAATTGTTTAATAGAAATGAGTTCATTAGAGACATAGGTGTCCATTCAGACATATGTTTTATACAATTCAATAAATGTCGTTATTTCTATAAAACAATGTTGCTTCAAAATGGTAACTGTGAAATAACAAATCAATATTCGCATAGAAAGACCAGATTAGATTAGAGAGAAGCATCCAGTAAAGAACTGGAGTAAATATAGCATCAATTTGACTTTTTGATATCCAAGCCAAAAAAGAAATCCTCAAGCCAAGATTAAAATGGAACAGTTAGAATTAGAATTAGGTTTATTGTTAAAATGTAAGTAGAATAAGTGGGGAAAATACAAAAGGAAAGATTTAACACAATTAGTGTCTAGGAGGCTAAATTACCTAAGCTACAGGTATTTGGGGAACAAATAGGGGAGTGGGACTAGCTGGATTGATCTTGAATAAAGCTGGAATAAGCATGACGGGCAAAATAACCTCCTTTCATGGTGTAAGATTCAATGAGACTATAATTAGATTTGTGAGTTTATGAAGGAATTTGATAGGCTAGAGGTAGAAAGTGTATTGACCATTCCAGGAGACCAGAACTAGGACTAGAACTATTAATCTAAAGTACACTCTATCAGATTTATTAGTGACTTCAGGAGAAACACCTTTGCCCAGTGAGTGGTGAAAATGTTGCACTTGCTGTCACAGTGAGTGGTTGAGGTGAACAGTATCAATACATGTAAGGGAAAGCTGGATAAGCAAATGAAGGAGAAAGAATTAGATGGATATGTTGATAGGGGGAAAAGTAGAGGGATTGAGAGGAGGCTGGAATGCAGAATAAATAAAGCATGGATTAGTTGGGCTGAAAATCTTCATATTATTCATTTGTGGGGATGTTAGTGCTGCTGGCTAAGCCAGCATTGGCCCATCATTAATTGCACTGGAGAAGCCGCTGTTGAGCTGCCAGGTTGAACTACTGCAATTCTGAATTGTTGCAGTACATGGGCTGTAGGGATACCAACAATGAAATTAGGGAGGGAGTTCCAGGATTTGGCCCAATGACAGAATAGAGTGTGACTTGGAGGGGTACTTGCAGGTGGTGATCTTCCAGTTTGTCCATCTAGGTCATGGAGGTAACAGGCTTAGAAGGCATTGTCAGTGGAGCCTTGACAAGTTGTTGCAGTAGACAGTACGCATTGCTGCCATGGTATGTGGAAGGAGTGACTGATGAAAGTGGTAGATAAGACTCCAGTCAAGTGGGTTGCTTTGACCCAGATGCTGTCAAGCTTCTGGACTGATAGTGGAGCTGTATCCATCTGGGCAAGTGGAGAATATTACGTCAAACACTTGAGTTATGCCTTGTGGATAGGCTTTGAGGATCAGGAGGTAAGCTACTTGCCACTGAAATCCTCGGCCCCTGACAGTGTTTATATGGCTGTTCTAATTTAGTTTCTGGTTAATGGTAACTCCGTGACCTGGCACTTATGTTGCTTGATTGTTACTTATCAGTCTAGGTGTTGCTTCATTATCAAGACAAGCTGCTTCAGTATCTGAGGAGTCATGAATGGCACTGAACATGGTGCAATCTTCAGCGAACATCCCCACTTCTGCACTTATGAAAGAGAGAAGCTCACTGACACAACTGAGGAGCCTAGGACAGTAACCTGAGGAACTCCTGCAGTGATGTCCTAGAACTCAGATGATTGACGTCCGAAACCACAACCATTTTCCTTTGTGCTAAATATGACTCCAACCAGTGAAGATATTTCTGCTTATTCCTGTAGATTCCAGTTTTGCTTGGGCTTCTTGATGCCATACTTGACCAAATGCTGCCTTGATGTCAATGATGCGGAGGTGCTGGTGTTGGACGGGGGTGGACAAGTTAGAAGTTAAATGACACCAGATTATAGTCCGACAGGTTTATTTGAAATCACAAGCTTTTGGAGTGTAACCCCTTCATCAGGCCTATGTTGTCTATCTCATACGCTACAGGCAAGGATGCCCCAAGGCATGGTATATTGGCAAGACCATGCAGGCACTATGAAAACAGATGAATGAACACCACGCAACAATCGCCAGACAGGGATGTTCCCTCTGAGTTGGGAACACTTCAGCGGTCAACGACATTCAGCCTCCAATCTTCGGGTAAGCATCCTCCAAGGCAGCCTTCCAGATACACAACAACACAGAATCGTCAAACAGATACTGATAGCCAAGTTCGGTACCCATGAAGACAGCCTCAACCATGATCTTTGGTTCATGTTGCGCTACAGGTGACCCCACCATACTGTTCTATATCTGTAAAATCTTCCTTATTGTCCTCTTTTGACAACATCACCTTGATAAATTGTTATGATCTCTCTACCTTAATTAGTTTGTACAGTTTTGGATTACTTATTACCTTGGGTAGGCCCTCGGCATGCAACTCATACTTATCGTGTTATTCCAGTCATTTAATTTGTCTCCAGCATGTTATGTTTAATCTTTTGTAATTATCTCTTTGCCTCATTTAATCAGATTATAGGTCATTCCTTCACTTGTTATTCAGCTATTGACACTTCACTCATACCATCTGACACTGTCGATCACCATCTGTATGATCTTTTGATCTCTCTACCTTGATCTCTCTGCCTATAAATTCTGTGTCTGTGTGCCTCTCTCATACTTCACCTGATGAAGGGGCTACATTCCAAAAGCTTGTGATTTCAAATAAACCTGTTGGATATAACCTGGTGTTATGTGACTTCTGGCCTTGTTGTCAAAAGCAGTCATTCTCAAGTCACCTAGATCAGAAGACATAGGAGCAGAAGTAAGCCATTGGGCCCATCGAGTCTGCTGTTTCTTTCGATGAGATCATAGCTTATCTGATTATCTTCAACCCCACTTTTCTGCCTTTTCCCTGTAGCCGTTGATTCCCTTACTGATTGAAAATCTCAGCATTGAATACTTAATGATCCAGCTTCCATAGCTCGCTGTGGTAAATAATTCAACAGTTCTCTACCCTCTGAGAAGTGGCAAAGGCCTAGTGGTAATATTGCTAGACGATTAATCCAGAAACTCAGCTAATGTTCTGGGAGCCGGGTTCCAGTTGCGCCATGGCAATTTGTGGAATTTAAATTCAATAAAAAATATCTAGAATTAAGAATCTACTGATGACCATGAAACCGTTGTCAATTGTTGGATAAATCCATCTGGATTAATATCCTTCAGGAAAGGAAATCTGCTATCCACATCTTGTCTGGCCTGCATGTAACCCCAGAGCCACAGCAATTTGATTGACCCTCAACTGCCTTCTGAATGCCCTAGCAAGCTACTCAGTTGCATCAACTGCAATGATGTCTCAACAAAGAACTGAAAGCTGACAGATCACCTGGCATCAACTTAGGCACTGGAATAGACAAAGCAGAGACAGGTCTGTCAATCCTGCAAAGTCCTCCTTATGAACATCTGTGGCCTAGTGCCAAAATTGGGACAGCTGCCTCACAGATTAGTCAAGAAACAGCCTGACATAATCATACTCACTGAATCATACCATACAGACAATGTCCCAAACACCACCAGCATCATCTCTGGGTTGTCCTGTCCCACTGGCAGGACAGACTGAGCAGAGGTGGCAACACAGTGGTATACAGTCAGGAAAGAGTTGCCTTGGGAGTCCTCAACATTGACTCTAGATCCCACAAAATCTCATGGCTCAGGTTAAACATGGGCAAGGCAACATCCTGCTGATTACACAAGAACACAAGAACTAGGAGCAGGAGTAGGCCGTCTGGCCCTTCGAGCCTGCTCCGCCATTCAATAAGATCATGGCTGATCCTTTCATGGACTCAGATCCACTTACCCGCGTTCTCACCGTATCCCTTAATTCCTTTATTGTTCAAAAAAATATCTACCTTCTCTTTAAAAACATTTACTGAAGTAGCGTCAACTACTTCACTGGGCAAGGAATTCCACAGATTAACAACCCTCTGGGTGAAGAAATTCCTTCTCAGTTCAGTCCTAAATCTGCTCCCTCTAATCTTGAGGCTATGCCCTCTTGTCCTAGCTTCACCTGCTAGTGGAAACATCCTCTCTACTTCTATCTTATCTATTCCCTTCATAATTTTATATGTTTCTATAAGATCCCCCCTCAATCTTCTGAATTCCAATGAATATAATCCCAATCTACTCAGTCTCTCCTCATAAGCCAACCCCGTCAACTCCGGAATCAACCTAGTGAACCTCCTTTGCACCCCCTCCAGTGCCAGTACATCCTTTCTCAAGTAAGGAGACCAAAACTGCACACAGTACTCTAGGTGTGGCCTCACCAGCACCTTGTACAGCTGCAACATAACCTCTCTGCTTTTTATTTCAATCCCTTTAGCAATGAAGGACAAAATTCCATTTGCCTTCCTAATTACTTGTTGTACCTGCAGACCTACCTTCTGTGATTCATGCACAAGGACACCCAGGTCCCTCTGCATAGCAGCATGCTGCAACTTTTTACCATTCAAGTAATAATCCTTTTTACTATTACTCCTACCAAAATGTATGACTTCACATTTATTTACATTGTATTCCATCTGCCAGACCTTTGCCCACTCACTCAATGTATCTATGTTCCTCTGCAAAGTTTCACAGTCCTCTGCACACTTTGCTTTGCCACTCATCTTAGTGTCATCTGCAAACTTTGACACCCTACACGTGGTCCCCAGCTCCAAGTCATCTATATAAATTGTAAATAATTGCGGTCCCAACACCGATCCCTGAGGCATACCACTAGTCACTGACTGCCAGCTAGAATAGCACTCATTTATCCCCACTCTTTGCTTCCTGTTAGTCAACCAATCCTCTATCCATGCTAATACTTTACCCTTAATGCCATGCATCCTTATCTTATGCTGTAGCCTCTTGTGCGGCACCTTGTCAAAGGCCTTTTGGAAGTCTAGGGACACCACATCCACTGGGTCCCCATTGTCCACCTCGCTCGTAATGTCTTCATAGAATTCCAAAAGATTTGTCAAGCATGACCTGCCCTTCATGAACCCATGCTGCGTCTGCCCAACGGGACAATTTCTATCAAGACGCCTTGCTATTTCTTCCTTGATAATAGACTCAAGCATCTTCCCCACTACAGAGGTTAAGCTAACTGGTCTATAATTCCCCATCTTTTGTCTACTTCCCTTTTTAAATAGTGGCGTCACATTTGCTGTTTTCCAATCTGCTGGGACTGCCCCCAGAGTCCAGCAAATTTTGGAAAATTACCGCCAGTGCACCTGCTATTTCTCCCGCCATCTCTTTTAGTACCCTGGGATGCATTCCATCAGGGCCAGGAGACTTATCAATCCTTAGCTCCATTAGCTTGCCCAACACTACCTCTTCCGTAATTATGATTGTTTCCAGGTCCTTACCCACCTTCGTCTCTTTGTCTATTACTGGCATGTTATTAGTGTCCTCCACTGTGAAGACCAATACAAAATACCTGTTCAATGCCTCGGCCATTTCATCATATCCCATAAATAAATTCCCCTTCTCATGCTCTAAAGGGCCAACATTTACTTTAGCCACTCTTTTTCGTTTTATATATTTATAGAAACTTTTCCTATCTGTCTTTATATTCTGTGCTATTTTTTCTCATGTTCTATCTTACTTTTCCTTATAGCTCTTTTTGTGGCTTTCTGTTGACCTTTAAAGTTTTCCCAATCTTCTAGTTTCATGCTGTTTTTGGCCACTTTGTATGCCTTCTCTTTCAATTTGATAGCCTCCCTTATTTCTTTAGACACCCATGACAGATTACCCCTTTTCTTACAGTCCTTCCTTTTCATTGGAATATACCATATACCATCCTCCCTTGGCTGATGAATCAGTACTCCTCCATGTTGAGCAAAATTTGGAGGAAGCACTGAGGGTGGCAAGGGCACAAAATGTACTCTGGGTGGGGAAATTTCAGTGTCCATCACCAAGAGTGGCTCAATAGCAGCACCACTGATCAAGCTGGTTGGGTCCGAAAGGACATAGCTGCTAGACTAGGTCAACAATAGGTGGTGAAGGAACCAACAAGAGGGAAAAACATACTTGACCTCATCTTTACCAATATGTCAGCTATAGATGCATCTGTCCATGACAGTATCAATAAGAGTGACCATCGCACAGTCTTATGGAGACAAAGTCCTGCCTTCATACTGAGAATAGCCTCCATCTTGTTGTGTGGCACTATCATCGTGCTAAATGGGACGGACTTTGAACAGATCTAGCAACTCAAGACTGAGCATCCATGAAGTGCTGTGGGCCATCAACAGCAGCAAATTTGTACTCCAACACAATCTGTAACCTCATGACCCAGCCATATCCCCCACTCAACCAGTGCCATCAAACCAGGGGGTCAACCCTGGTTCAATGAAGAGTGCAGGAGGGCATGCCAGGAGCAGCACCAGGCAAACTAAAAATGAGGTGTCAACCTGGTGAAGCTACGAAACAGACTAATTACATGCCAAACAGCATAAGCAGCAAGTGATAGCCAAAGCCAAACGATCCCATAGCCAACGGATTAGATCTAAGCTCTGCAGTCCTGCCACATCCAGTCGGGAATTGTGGTGAACAATTAAACAACTCACTATGGGAGAAGGCTCCACAAATAGCCTCATCCTCAATGATGGAAAAACCCAGCACATCAGTGCAAAAGATAAGGCTGAAGTATTCACAACAATTTTCAGCCAAAAGTGCTGAGTGGATGATCTACCTTGGCCTCCTCCAGTGGCCCCCAGCATTAATGTACCACTTTCAACCAATTCGATTCACTCCACGTGATATCAAGAAATGGTTGGAGACACTGGATTCTGAAAAGGCCACAGGTCCTGACAATATTCCAGTAATAGTACTGAAGACAGACGACTGGCATCTACCTGAAATAAAGCCCTACAGTCAATTTATTTTCCCTATTACCTGCTAAAATTATATGCTAACATTTGAGATTTCTGCACTAGGACTCTTAAATTATTCTGTGCTGCAGCTTTCTGTAGTCTTTTCTCATTAAAATAATATTCAGCTCTTCTTCCTACCAAAGTGCATAACCTCATATTTTCCTCCATTATATTCCACCTGCCATGGCTTTGCAAACTTACTGAACCTGTCTGTATCCCTCTGCAGACTCCTTGTGTCAAGCTTGCCACTTGCATTCCGAGCTCTTCTTGTATCATCTGCAATAGTACATTTACTTACCTCATCCAAGCCATTAAAACATATGTAAATAATTGTGGGCATGGCACTGATTCTTGTGGCACTCCACTCGTTACAGATGACCATTCTGAAAAGGCCAATTTTATTCCACTCTCTATCTTCTATTATTTAGCCAATCCTTTGTCCATGCTCATAAATTCCCCCTCCAACACCATGGACTCTTATCAAATGCCTCTTGGAAATCCTATATATTATTCATTGATGGGATATGGAGCTTGTTGGCTGTGCCAACATTTTACATCACTTCTTGAACTGCTGCAGTGCATATTACAACTCACACACACATACTCACACACACTCTCACACAAACATACTCTCTCAAGCACACACACATACTCTCTCTCTCACACACACACACGCATGCATGCACACACACATAAACCTATGGGGTGAATCATTTCATCCAAGATGTTTGTTTATTTGCAGATACATTCTATTTTGTTCAAGAAACACACAATTTGTAGTCACAGTCAGTCAGTGTGCATTTTATAAGTTCCAGCTTTCAGAATAAAACCAGCCTGATTCCAGATTAAAACTCTGAGACAGATTCTGAACAAGGCCTCACACCTACAATTTAGTGTCTAACCCGAGATGTCACCTTTTGTTTATTCCTATCGCCCTACCTGTTTGAAGATTGGAAAGTTAGGCAGACACTTATGAAACCTTGAGGGTGGCACAGTGGCTCAGTGGGTAGCACTGCTGCCTCACAGCACCAGGGACCCGGGTTCAATTCCACCCTCAGGCGACTGTCTGTGTGGAGTTTGCATATTCTCCCTGTGTCTGTGGTTTCCTCCCACAGTCCAAAGATGTGCAGGTTAGGTGGATTGGCCATGCTAAATTGTCCATAGTGTTCAGGGGTATGTAGGTTAAGTGGGTTATATGGGTCTGGGTGGGATGCTTCAAGGGTCAGTGTGGACTTGTTGGGCCAAAGGGCCTGTTTCCACACTGTAGGGATTCTATGATACCTTTAATTATCTCAGGGCAGTGACTTGAAACAGATTCTGGAATTTGCATCTTAATCAATTGAAACTTGCGTCTCCTTTCTAACAAAGTTCTCCATGTCCTGATTCTGCAGTTTCTAGAAAGCAGGAATGTATGAATGATTAAAGATTCAACAGGAGGCAGTCAGTGACCCATTTTAGGTTTGTTCACTCCACTCACACCAATTGTATGAGCCATTGATCTCTCTGCCCTTCATCTCTCTGCGTATAAACTCTGTGTCTGTGCGCTGTCCTCTCACTGCACCTAATGAAGGGGCTGCGCTCTGAAAGCTTGTGATTTCAAATAAACCTGTTGGTCTATAACCTGGTGCTGTGTGATTTTTGACCTTGCCTCTGACAGGTCGGCACTCCCTCAGGACTGACCTGTTGACAGTGCTCCACTCCTATGTCCACACCTCTGTGTGATATCCCCTAATGGAACTCCCTCCCATCCTCCCCCTTCCTCTGTCTTCCCCCTCTGCTCTGTCCACAAAAACTTCCAATTCCCTTTTTGAAAGTTACTGTTTTCACTGTCATTTCAGACAGCATATTGCAGAACACATACCTCACTGAATAAAAACATTTCTCCACAACTTTCCTCTGGATTTTTTGCTGATTATCATAAATATATGTCCTCTGGTTACCCACCCACCTGCTACTTTGACCTGTGGCTCCCCAGCCTCCCCACTCCACAAGGCTGTGCTAAAATGAAGGAGGAAGGAGCACGAGCATAACAACTGCTCAAAGTACATTGGTGTATGTCAACAGAACTGATTCGTGAATTTAAACTTCCTGCTTAAACTCCGGCGTCTTTACTGAGGCAATATTAACATGGATTCTTATTTCAACTAGATTACCCAGTTCTACTATCCAAAATAAATAGGCATCCATTTAAGGACTGTGACAGGCATCCCATTATTCCATTATGTTTCTTTTTCCCACATTGAATCTTTCTTCCTAATAAAATGTTGCTTCCCTCTCTCGTTCTCCGTACACACTCGTCCCAGTTTCCATTTCCTGCATCATTAATTTTGTGGTTAGCTGTCACTGTGTTAGTAGCACTGTATCATCTGGGGCAGAAGATTGTGAATTTCTGTTCCAGAGAATAGGCTCCTTCAGGTGACGAGGCTGACAGTCCAGTGACATATGGATAGAGTGCCACACTTCAAGATGGCATTAATGAAGAAGGGCTGCACTGCTGGATGGGCAGCTCTAAGAGGTCATTGTCAAAATATCAGTACCAATCCAGCACAATCTGTAACTTCATGGCCCGGCATATCCCCCACTCAACCATGACCATCAACCCTGGTTCAACGGAAGGTGCAGGACAGCATGCCACAAGCAGTACCAGGCATACCTGATGATGAGGTATCAACCTGGTGAAGCCACCAAACAGGACTACTTGCACGCCAAACAGCAAAGCAGCAAGTGATAGACTGAACTAAGCGATCCCACAACCAACGGATTAGATCTAAGTTCTGCAGTCCTGCCACATCCAGTTGTGAATGGTGGTGGACAATTAAACAACTCACTAGAGGAGGAGGCTCCACAAATATCCCCGTCCTCAATGATGGAAGAGCCCAGCACATCAGTGCAAAAGATAAGGCTGAAGCATTCACAGCAATCTTCAGCCAGAAGTGCCAAGTGGATGATCCATCTCAGCCTCCTCCAGTGGTCCCCACAATTACATTTACCAGTCTTCAGCCAATTCGATTCACTCCACGTGATATCAAGAAATGGTTGGAGACACTGGATAATGCAAAGCCTATGGGCCCTGACAACATTCCGGCAATAGTACTGAAGACTTGTGCTCCAGAGCTTGCCGCTCCCCTAGCCAAGCTGTTCCAGTACAGTTACAACACTGGTATCTACCCGACAATGTGCAAAATTGCCCAGGTCTGTCCTGCACACAAAAAGCAGGACAAATCCAACCTGGCCAAATACCGCCCCATTAGTCAACTCTCGATCATCAGTAAAGTGATGGAAGGTGTCACGAACAGTGCTATCAAGCAGCACCTGCTCAGCAATAACCTGCTCAGTGACACCCAGTTTGGGTTCTGCCAGGGCCACTCAGCTCCTGACCTCATTACAGCCTTGGTTCAAACATGGACAAAAGAGCTGAATTCCAGACGTGAGGTGAGAGTGACAGCCCTTGATATCAAGGCTGCATTCAACCGAGTGTGGCATCAAGGAGCCCTAGCAAAACTGGAATCGGGTATCAGGGGGCAAACTCTCTGGTGGTTGGAGTCATACCTGTCTCATAGGAAGATGGTTGTGGTTGTGGGAGGTCAATCATCTCGGCTCCAGAACATCTCTGCAGGAGTTCCTCAGGGTAGTGTCCTAGGCCCAACCGTCTTCAGCTGCTTCACCAATGATCTTCCCTCCATCATAAGGTCAGAAGTGGGGATGTTCACCGATGATTGCACATTGTTCAGCACCATTCGTGACTTCTCAGATACTGAAACAGTCCATGTTCACATGCAACAAGATCTGGACAATATCCAGGCTTGGGCTGATAAGTGACATTCGTGCCATACAAATGCCAGGCAATGACCATCACCAATAAGAGACAATCTAACCTCCGTCCCTTGACATTCAATGGCGTTACCATCACTGAATTCCCCACTATCAACATCCTGGTGATTACCAGAAACTCAACTGGACTCACCACATTCACACAGTGACTACAAGAGCAGGCCCGAAGCTGGGAATACTGCAGCAAATAACTCACCTCCTGACTCCCCAAAACCTGTCCACCATCTACATGGCACAAGTCAGGAGTGTGATGGAATACTCCCCACTTGCCTGGATGGGTGCAGCTCCGACAACACTCAAGAAACTTGACACCATCCAGGACAAAGCAGCCGCTTGATTGGCACTACATCCACAAGCATTCACTCCCTCCACTGCCGACGCTCAGTAGCAGCAGCGTGTACTATCTACAAGATGCACTGCAGAAATTCACCAAAGATCCTCGGACAGCACCTTCCAAACCCACGACCACTTCCATCTAGAAGGACGAGGGCATCAGACATATAGGAACACCATCACCCCCAAATTACCCTCCAAGCCACTCACCATCCTGACTTGGAAATATATCACCATTCCTTCACTGTCACTGGATCAAAATCCTGGAATTCCCTCCCTAATAGCATTGTGGGTCAAGCCACAGCAGGAGGAATGCAACAGTTCAAGAAGGCAGCTCACCACCACCTTTCAAGGGCAACTAGGGATGGGCAAGAAATGCTAGCCACCCAGCAATGCCCACACCCACAAATGAATAGAAAAAAAAAATTGAGCACGGCACTGCAGAAGGTACAATTGTCAGGCAGTGCAGCACTATTAGAGGGACAGTCCAAAGGGAGTGTTGCACTGTCAAAGTGTTAATCCTCAGGAAAGGTCCACTGTCAGAGGATCAGTACTGAAAGAGCACTGCACAGTCAGAAGAACAGACATGAGGGAGTCCTCAACTGTCAGAAGGTCAGTTCTGATGGAGTACTGCACTGTCGGAGAATCAATGCTCAGGGAACGCTGCAATGTCTGGGCAGGATTGAGGGAGTTCATATGTTGTGGGGTTAGCTCTGAAACAAGTGCTGCACTGTCATAGGATCAGCAATGAAGGACTGCAGCAGTGTTTAGGGCAGTGCTGAGGGAGTGCAACACTGTCACAGGGCAGTGCTGAGGGAGAGCAACCCTGTAACAGGGCAGTGCTGAGGGAGAGCAACCCTGTAACAGGGCAGTGCTGAGGGAGAGCAACACTGTCATAGGGCAGTGCTGAGAGAGTGCAACACTGTCGTAGGGCAGTGCTGAGAGAGTGCAACACTGTGGTAGGGCAGTGCTAATAGTGTGACACTGTCGTAGGGCAGTGCTGACAGGGTACAACACTGTCATTAGGGCAGTGCTGAGAGAGTGCAACACTGGCATAGGGCAGTACTGAGGGAGAGCAACACTGTCGTAGGGCAGTGCTGGGAGAGTGCAACATTGTCATAGGGCAGTGCTGAGAGAGTGCAACACTGTCATAGGGCAGTGCTGAGAGAGTGCAACACTGTCGTAGGGCAGTGCTGAGAGAGTGCAACACTGTTTAGATCAGTGCTGAGGGAGAGCAACAGCGTCACAGAGCAGTGTTGAGGGAGAGCAACAGCATCACAGAGCAGTGTTGAGGGAGAGCAACACTGTCATAGAGCCGTGCTGAGGGAAAGCAACACTGTCGTAGGACAGTGCTGTATTGTGCAACACTGTCATAGGGCAGTGCTGGGAGAATGCAACACCATCGTAGGGCAGTGCTGAGAGAGTGCAACCCTGTCGTAGGGCAGTGCTGAGAGAGTGCAACACTGTTTAGAGCAGTGCTGAGGGAGAGCAACAGCGTCACAGAGCAGTGTTGAGGGAGAGCAACAGCATCACAGAGCAGTGTTGAGGGAGAGCAACACTGTCATAGAGCCGTGCTGAGGGAAAGCAACACTGTCGTAGGACAGTGCTGTATAGTGCAACACTGTCATAGGGCAGTGCTGGGAGAATGCAACACCGTCGTAGGGCAGTGCTGAGAGAGTGCAACACTGTCGTAGGGCAGTAGTGCTGGGAGAGTGCGACACTGTCATAGGGCAGTGCTGGGAGAGAGCAACACTGTCGTAGGGCAGTGCTGAGGGAGAGCAACAGTGTCATAGGGCAGTGCTGAGAGAGTGCAACACTGTCGTAGGGCAGTGCTGAG